>NW_024609837.1:78652044-79213282 GCF_016920785.2 Ixodes scapularis
AAAGAACTATAACTTCCTTCTTATTTTTCTTTTTGTGTGTACCCAAAGCAGGTTAGGCTGGGTGAGGGCAACTCCTCGCAGATAACCGGGCCGTATAGGGCAGAATTGTTTACGCAACCTACTGGCGGCTAACGGGGGTCTCTGATTTGCTTCGTGATTATTCGGCTGGAGCTCGCGTTCTCGCTGATTGGACACGAAGTCCAGCCAAACGGCGACGCAGGACTCGTACCCAATCTGTGCCCCGCACTGGCCTCCGGTAGGTAAAGTCTTGATCGTCCATCTCAAACCGCAAGGAGCGTTTACAATTTAGTGGCGAACGCCTCTTACGCCGCGTGATCGCAACTGCGCTTCCACTGCGTTATCGTGTGGCGAAAAGGAAAGTGGGCGGAAAGGCAGAGACGCTCGCAGACGATCAACGCGTTCGTCAACTCCTCGCAGCTCGTACTGCGAACGAAACCCACAAACCACGTGACCCCAATCGTGCAGTTGAACGCTATCTCCAATATAGGATCTCTAGTGAAGACAAAACTTTGAATCAACATCCTAGTAATGAATGACGTGGTCTTCATCCGCCACACGACCCACGATTTCAATCTTCAGATGGGCGAACCGGTACAGACGTTTCGTGGACACCTTCCCAGTCGCGACGCTTGATTACAATCCCTTCGTTCGAGATGCGTATATGTTTGGCTTATCTGAAATAGACCCTTTCCGAAGCGAAAGTCAAGCACATAGGGGGTCGATATTACTTAAGCAGACAGCCTGCGATTGGATCCGAGTTCTCGTCAAAAGCTGAAACAGCGCGCATGCCCAATACATGCTCAGAGTGTGTGCGCAAGCAATGATGGACTCGGATAAATTGCCGCGTCAGCCAATAGACTTCGTCTCACCCAAGGTTACTAGAACTAAGTTGGGGAACTTCCATAGAGCCGGCTTTGAAAAAGTGGCTCCGATCTATACCCGAGAACCGAACTAATGGCGATCACAACACCGCCATTTCTTCCGCAGCGGTCATTTCGGGAACTGCACGGCTGCACGTATTGGTCCAAGTCGAACCGAGGGAAGGCCTGTGGCGCCATCTCGCACTGTCTTTTCGCGGTGGCTATTTAAATCGTCTTTTATGGTTTTACTCATCGGTAAAGGGCGCTACTGTTATTTCATATAGTTTGGTCTCTGTGGACACGAGCGGCCCGGGTTTCAAAGGTAAGTTTCCCAGCTGAGTGTTTAGTAACGTTGGTTTCACCTAAGTTCACACATGGCCGACGCTGCGAGCTGAGGGGAACAATCAGACAGAATCAAAAACCCACCATCAAGGTGTTCGTCGTGTTTCTGTACGTGTTATAGCACAACTAAACCAATCATAAACAAAAAGGCCACAGAGTCTCGCGCTTTTCACTTTGTTTAACTAGTTCCATTCGCACGTAGCGTCGGCAGCGTCTGCACGCAAGGTGAAACAAAGTACAGATGGCGTAAGTATAAACGTGTAGACATCTAAACGAAGAACAGATGGCGTAAGTGTTGATGACACGTACTTTTGAAAAGATTATATAGACGTCTTTCAAAAGTTACGTCACTTACACACCGCTTTTTAGAGGGTCGGAACCACTGCACAATGGCGGAAGAACTGACATCGTGGAGCGTGCAAGTCATTCCACAAAAATAGCAAACGTCGGAGAACGGCCAATGCTAGGAGCCGACTAGTCAATCAAACAGCGTCGAAAGTCCGACGTCATTGCGCGCATCACCGTTTTCTGCGTGTGTATTTTCGTCTTTTAATGCAAGCAAACGCATAAAGTGTGCCATGACGTTGCGGTTTTGGTACTCCATTGTGCAGGTATTTCAAAGCTGCCAACGAAATGCAGTCTTTCGAAAGGGGCCTATTCCGTATCTCCGTCCTGTCTACAAGGGCTGCGTTCTGTCCTGCCGATGCGCCTACCGCCGCATTTTCGGCCTCTGCCGTGATGGCGCTTCGAAACGCGATCGGACGTTTACGCCGACACCGGTTTATTCCCTTAATGCTCAAGGGAAGAGGGAAGGGGAGAGGAGGGAGAGGAGGCTTAAGAGAGGTTGCGGTCGACAGTCACGAGATAGGGAGTCGCGTTCGTCTTTACGATTTAATGACCTCGGTAAAATTCAGCACGCTCGTGGAGTCAGTAATGAGTTGACACTACGTGCAGTTCACGTGTGACGGTTGCTGAAGTTGAGCAAGCGCGCCGGAATCTGTCCGAAGGGACGAATCAATTTGAACGTAATGGCAGCATGACAGTCACCGACCTATACGACTCGGTTTTTCAGTTTTTTTATATTAAAAATATATTGCAGCGTATCCGACTGAATGCGAAACAAACATTCTACGTGTGAAGAAGGCGGTTCTCAAACCACGAATGTTTTCTCACAGGAATTCATATTGTGTTAGGTCATATTTTCAGACGCCGTCAAAACCAACCTAAAATCCTATTGTAAGCAAAAAAAAAAAAAAAAAAAAAAACGTCGTGCCATCCGATTAATACCGCTGCTTCTCCAGGGTTACGAGCCTATTCCTAATATACTCACGCATGGCGTTATAAAAGCACGGTAGGGAGTGTGTTCAGGATTCTGGCTTCGGAATTGACTAAATTCAACGCGTTTAACGGCATGCTTGCTTTTAAATTCCTCAAACAAGCGGGCTAAGCTGCTGACTCAATTGCTGAATTGCTGGCTGAATTCGGCATGCTAGCAGAACAATAAGAAGATTCTCAGAACTCAACACGCGCCGCGTTTCTAAGCCAAGTCGAACAAAAGCAAACACTACTGGAAGATGTGCCTCGGTAGTGCGACAGTTATTACGCTTCAGCATCGCGAGCTGGCAACAAAAACGCACGTCTGTCAAATAAAACCAAAAAAGCGGTGTGTGGGATTGTGCTAAAATCACATAAACACTAACCTATTTTTGTTAGGTACGCATTTATATATTTTTTTACGCGCAGGTTTGACTGGGCTTTAAGCAACGCACACCTGGATGGTATCCATCAAAGGGAGAGACACAAGATTGTTCGATAACAGTCAAGGCTTTCCAACATGAAAAGGTACAACCAGGGGCATCCCAGAAAAACTCAAGGAGCGCGAAGTGGGCGAACGTACCTGAACATGTTGCTACTTCACTCCGGTATCTATTAAGGTACCACGTGCGCTGCACTCATGTACGGAACTGGATTGTGCTAACTTCGAAAGTCACGGTAACTGAACGGGTGTTATTAGCCACCGGAATGTCGCCTGTGGAAATTCAAATAACGCAATGCATAGCTAGAATGAACGTCTGCCCCTCGCCCCTTTCATATGAACTAGGTGTGCGGCGCTAAAGCGCGAGGCTACTAATTAGATTCCGGCTCCCCGTTTCTAAAGCTGGGACACTTGTTATAACAACCATTCTCCAGCGCCATTCATCTCTATTGGTGGGTGAGCTATTGAAGAAGTGGTATTAAATAAATGTAAGAAAAAAAAAGAAAAATGTTCAAGAAGTTGGGGTTGGTAGCAAGTAAAATAAGATTAACTGAGATTACAAAACAACCGAAGTCTCCGAAGCCAGAAGATAACAGATTTCCGTTTGATATCGCTTAAAGCGACTCTTGTTTTGTGGTCGGTTTGCCTTGCTGCATACTCGACCCGGAGGAATAACACGGAGACAACGGTTTCAACAACAAGAAACTACATTATATGGGACATGGACGAGACGATTAACATTGTTACCAACGGCGGCTGAGTCCAGGCGCCGTTGGTCTCAACGGCGCATCAGAGGCGGCGCACTCCTTGTGCGCCGCCTCTGATGCGCCTTATCAAGGCTGCGAACGCGAAGTGCGCGTGGCTGGCTTGACGTCGCCGCCACGCGGGAAAAGTTCGGCACCTTTGCCTCGAAGTCGGGCAACTGGGCTGGGGAGCCGCCAGGGTGCCCACAGTTTATAAGAACACCGTAATAGAATAAACCGTTTTTTGTTTCATGGTGGCGACTTGCTCTCCGTCCTTCTACGTTCCAGATGCATGAAGTAGCAACACACAATAAAAGTGTTTTTGTTTCAGTTAATTTTACACGAAGCTTACAAAGACACAGGCTTCCCAATAGTCCCCCTTGTAATCGCGAAGGATACGGGCTGCAAGAAATCGAAGAATAATAGTTCAATACTTCAATGTCACCTAACAGTAACTCAGAGAGGCCAAAAAGCACAAAAAGTGAACTTCGAGAAGCACGAAATTATCGGCTTCTACTCGTCTGCATAACTTTAGAATTTATGACTACGTACGTGCGAGTAGGACACGCCTCAACGTAGAGCTTCGCTGTAAAGCTCTACTTTGCTTTGCTTGCTTTGCTTTGCTATAAATTAGGTACAGAGCTTTTTTTATGAAAAGAAAATGAAACACGGATTCAAGAAAAAAAAAGAAACCAAAACAAAAGAGACAAGAAAATTCTGTATCTTTATTTTTAGCTCAAGACAAACGAAAACACGCGGATGGTGTAACTTAATGAGCCCAATGCCTTTTCGTAGAGGTCGCAGCTGGTTTGTATTTTCACGCGCCCATACAAAGGGACAAAAAGTATTAGTTTTGAAAGCAGCAGGCACGTAAGTTTTGGATGAGCTCTTCAAAGAAATACAAATGCCGGCTTTCCCAAATAGCGGCCAGGCTCTTTAAATCGACCGCAAAATTCGATTTCTTCACCTATCGCGCTACTTTGCAGCGTTGCCCAAAAATGGTACTTTTTTTTGTGAAATTTGCAAAGATTAAATTTATCTGAGGAAAAAGTAAAGAAAGAAAAAGGCTTAACTCCTATGGAAACGCAGCGAAGCCATCGGTTTTCAAACAAAAGGGCGCCCTATTGATTGAAGACCGGTGGCTTCGCTGGATTTCTATAGGAGTTTAGCCTTTTTCTTTCTTTACTTTTTCATCACATAAATTTGTTCTTTGCAAGTTTTACAAAACAAATGCACCACCCGTGGGCAACGCTGCACAAAATGGTAGCGCGATAGGCTAAGAAACAGAATTTTGCGGTCGATTAAAAGAGCCTGGCCGCTATTTTCGAGACCCGGTATAAGTTAACAAATAATTTAGTTAGTAATACAAGCACTCGGCTTGAAATGTAATGAAGGTAAATATTTTGTCGTTTTTTTATGTCCTCCAGTTAGAGCTAAACGTTCTCACAAACACACGCTTAATTAAAATTAAATCATTTCCAAATAAGACATGACGTCAAGGTGTGGTCCCATTGGTAGACCGACAGTCTTGTTACCAACGAGGAAATTATTTTGGCACAGTTCTGGTTTCACAGGACTCTCCTCACACTAGAGTTTGAACTAGTGGAAACGTGTTGCCGTGAACCTTAAAGGGATACTACAACAAAATTCCGGCGCTCATTTTTGGCGTATATGTGTTCAAAGCAGCAGCATCCCGTCGAACATACCAATAGCTTGTTAAAAAAGTCACGAAAAGAAATTTTAAAACGAATTAAACGATTAGCAAAGAGCACCTGGTGAATGTCGCTAACGCCTCGCTTGTAATGCCCGTCTAGGAACCTTGATAGCTAGTGACGGAGGTTGTCTCGCCTCCGGCCACGACGAGAGAAGAGGGGCAGGAGGAACTCCCCTCTTCCCGAGAATGCCTTTTGTGTGTCGCAGAAGTCGGTATTGTCCCCCTACATTAATACAGAAGATTATCCCGTCACTCAAAATTCGTACAAAAGTAGCCGCTTCGGTGGCTGGAACGACTAGGCCATCTTCTCGACGTCAGCCTCGCCGTAGCTTTGCTCGTCCGGAGACGACCTACGTCACGATTGCGTTGGATGTCACGTGGTCTCCGCTGGGGCTTCTCCGAGCGCTTGCCAAAGTGGGCCGTTTATAACAAAAAATACAGCCACCAGGCTCAAAATACAAACGTTCGATCGTCATTTACGGATATTGTGGATCATATTCAACCTATTTTTGAACATTACGGGAATATTTCAAATTTCGTTGAAGTATCCCT
This sequence comes from Ixodes scapularis, assembly GCF_016920785.2. NCBI lineage: Eukaryota > Metazoa > Arthropoda > Arachnida > Ixodida > Ixodidae > Ixodes > Ixodes scapularis. The sequence goes on from NW_024609837.1 coordinate 78,658,033, forward strand.
TTAATATATCACTTTATTTTTGTATATTTCTCAAACTTTCTGAAAAGTATCAGCATAACTACTTAAACTATATGGTCAGAGGTACAATTTGCCCTAACAAATTAAAAGCTGTTCCACTTCGAAGTACTTAAATTTATTTGTACTTGGAAGGCATTTAGTTAGTGTAACTGTGAATAGTTACAGTGCCTCAAATAAGTTCCTTCGCAGAGCTGTAACCCTGACGTTTAAGGATATTAAAGCTTCTCCAAAGCTACAAAAAGCAATAGAAATTTGAAATTACTGAGATTAACGTTAAAAAGGTAAGCCCCAGGTCCTTTTTGGCCTTATAAGGAACTAATGTTTTCCGCACAATCAAAACTAGACATTTACATGTTACTAAACAAAAGTAAAAAGTACGTTCAATCAGTCAATCACTTTATTTGCGTCTGTACACGAATAAAGGGACTGGAGGCATGAACAAAAAGCCGACAGATGTCGGCTTGACGAGGTTCACGCCCCCATTTTTGGCAAACGACAAGCAATCGAAAGAAAAAGAAAAAAAAAGTCAGATTCTTAAAAAAAAATCACTGTAACAATAGTCAAAATACACGTTCAAAATTGGGCTACAGATTACAATGTCATGGAAAAAAAATACACCCTATATGCTAAAATACAATTGTATGACAAATATTCATAGAAACATCAGTTTTAAGGAATGAGATGTTAAATGTTCGATGATAATGTTATTTTCAATTAAATGGTTTAGTAAAAAAGGAAGGCGATGTTTTAGCATTTGAGTTCCATAGGCTGTTCGACTGAATGGTATCCTCCATACTTTTCGTGATGTACGTTATCAGGTCTAATATGCATTTTTAATTCTGCTATGTTACTAATGTCAGGCGACTTTTGTTTAACACTTGCTATATATCGAATAAATAAAGTGTATTCGTACAGTTTGTTTAAGGATAGGACGTTCAATGATTTAAGCAATGGTTTTGTGTGGGTTGATTGTGGTACATTGATTATAGCTCGGATTGCCTTCTTTTGAAGAATTGTTAATTTGTCCAAGTTAGTTGTAGTTGATGTGCCCCAGAACAAGTGACAATAATTCAAATCTGACATGAATAAAGAATTGTAAATGAGAAGCTTAATTTTGACAGGCAAACTTGAACGGAACTTGTTGAGAATGCCAACAACACTTGCATTTTTTTTATTACACTTTGAATGTGGGTGTCCCATGACATGTTTTCATTAACCATTACACCTAAGGTTTTCACATTCGGGACGGCTTCAATGATAGAGGGGCCAAGTTTCAGGCGCAAGTCAATATTTACCAATTTATTATGTGGCTTGAAAATAATAGCTTTTGTTTAAGATGTATTAATTAGTAGAGCGTTTGCTTCACTTCATTTATGTAATTATTCCAGTGTGTTGTTAGTGGTTTCTGCAAGTGTGTCCATATTGTTAGCTGAAAAAGGTAGTGTTGTGTCATCAGCATAAATGATGAAAGTGGTGTTTGGGCTAATTGTTACAATGTCGTTCATATAAATGATAAACAGAAGTCGGCCTAATATACTTCCTTGAGGGACACCTGTTTTTAACGCTTGAAAGTCTGAAGAATAGTTGTTTATAAAACAGATTGTTTACGAAATTCTAAATACGATGTTAACAGGTTTAGGGTTAGTCCACGGAAACCATAAAACTGAAGTTTATTAATTAAGGTGGTATGATTTATGCGATCAAATGCTTTAGAGAAATCAACAAAGACACCAAAAGTTAAAAGTTTCTGTTCGAATGATTTTAAGATGAATTCTTTTTGATTTAGTAGTGCGAGTTCAGTTGATCTACCCTTCCTGAAACCATATTGTGATGAGGTTATGAGCGAGAAACGGTCACAAAAAGAAGTCATACGACGATGAATAACTTCCTCTAGGCACCTCGAAAACACAGGAAGAATGAAAATTGGTCTGTAGTTTGAATGATCGTTTTTGTCTCCACCTTTGAAAATAATTATAACTTTCGCAATTTGCATTTTTTTAGGAAAGATTCTGGATGAAATTGAAATGTTGAAAATATGGGTAATTATAAGTGTTAGTATTTCCAGTACATATTTAACAGGCTTGATTTGAATGTTGTCAATATCAGTACATTTGCTATTTTGAATTGTGTTGAACATATGATAAACCTCATGTTCATCAGTGGGGGCGAGGAAAGCGCTGCTCTCATTCGGCGTTCCTAAGTAAATTGGTGCATCGCAGGTTTGTGTGCCCTGTACTAGGTTTGCAAAATAATTGTTAAATGAATCGGCTAGGGCCTTCTCTCGTAAGGTTGAATCTCCGACCTTTATCTCGGTTACATTGTTTAGCTGTGCAGACCGGTTCAATAATTTATTGATTGTTTTCCATGTCTGGTCTGGCCTGGGCATTGACTGCCCATTAAATAAGCATAGAAGATACTTATCTTTCAACTTTCTCAGAAGCTTTGTCAGCCGATTTCTATAGGGTTTAAAACAGCATAAATCATCAGAATCTCTGGTCTTTAAACATTTTCCGTATAACCTGTTCTTTTTTCTTATCATTTTTAAGCATTGTCTGGTTATCCAAGGTTTTTGTCGGGAACTTTTTGGGCGAATAGGCTGGTATTTAAATGCTATGTTGCATATACGCGTAAATTTTGTTAAGAAGGTATCGTATGCGTCATCAGGATTACCCAAGGTATAAATTTCATTCCAGTCTGTGGTGTTTACTAAGGACCTAAATTTTTCGAGAGTGGTTGCGTTTACATTTTGGAACGTTGGTAGATCTTCAGTCTTATTTTCTTTGTTCGGAGTGGCGTGGATTGTAAACATATACAGTGGCAGATGGTCGCTTAGCTGTGCGTTGATAACTCCGCCAGACGTGTTGCGTGTATCAGTGTTAGTAACGAACAAATCTATCAGTGTTGATGAGGAGCTTGTTATGCGAGTTGGTGAGGTGATAACATTCACACAATCACTAGATTCAAGTATAAATAAAAATGAGCACTGCGCACGTGAGGGACGTAGCATATCTATATTAAAGTCGCCGCCAAGAAAAAGAGCATATTGACCGACATTTACGAAATCAAGAAACCTCTCCAGGTGTGAAAAGAAACGTTCGATATTACCATTTGGGGGTCTGTACTAACACTAAACACTTGTTGTTCACATTTCAACGATAATACTTCTAGGTCATCGGAAAGAAATAAAAAACATGGTAAAATCTCAGAGCAAAGGGTATTCTTCCCATATATCAACACTCCCCCACCACGTTTGCTTTCACGGTTTAAAAAATATGCCTTGTAGTGATTCATTTGAAGTACCTCTAGCTCATTTTGGTACCAAGTTTCAGGTAGCATGATGATGTCAAACTGCAATCTGAGCTCCTGTAAAAGTATACAAAGTTCATCTTCCTTGTTCCGCGCGGAACATAAATTCGAATGAAAAAAAGATAGCTTACTACCTTTACAATATAATGTTTGTGCTTATCTGATTTGGTGTTAGTTCGGCTGAGAAAGCCACCATAAAAACTAAACAAAAAGAAAACAGCTTTGTAAACCGGGTAGAATAAAATCAAACATGTCACACTATTTTAGCAAGGTCATCGGTGCTAGTGATAGAAACAATCCTGTAGTTTTCCGTTTTCCGCATTTATATTTTGCCTCCCCTCGCCCAAGCAAATTTCCATTTCAGCTCGTGTTTTTTCGCAACTGTCATTCCCAGAAGCTTTTTTAGTTCGTCGCACAAATGCTCATTAACGTAGATAGCCGTACGTGACGCATGACCGAGGTCAGCAGTTGTCATTCGTTTCTTCCGTGCTTTTTTGATGACCGCGACTCTTTTTGAGCGAAGAACGAACTGAGCAATGACGTTGGGACATGCTGATTGCTTGCCTGCTGGCACGCGGTGGCAAATGTCAACGTCACTTTCCGCAATCAGTTCCTCGATCAGCTCGCCGATCTTCTGCAAAACAGCGGCCAAGTTTTCGCCTCGAACCTCGCGAACGTTTTTTATCTCAATATTTCGATTTCTGGAATATTGTTCACAGAGTGTGAGCCTCTGGCCGTTTTGCTCAGCGTGTATTTTTATGTTCTCGCATTCCCGTCGCTGCGCAGCGTTACTCGTAAGATAGCCTGAAAAAGTGATTCGTTACATTAATGTAATAGAAGTGGTTCTCATGCCTTTTTCATTTTTGACTAGAGCAGCTGGAAGACGAAGTGTCACTTAAAATGGAAGATTTTTCAAACGAAGATTCAGAGTTATTACTTTATCGTAAAGAAGAAGAAAAACTGCATGCAGTCTAAAACTCGCAAATCTATGCACATGACTCGAGGCGTTAACACAATCTGTAAAGATTTCATTGAGAAATGCATCGCACGTGCCGTTGGAGAGCATTACAAAAACAAGATTGCAATTGAAACTGGGATATCGCGGTGCATGGGCTTTTCTGCTCGTTTCACCAAATCCGTTCCTCATGCCTCAAACGTTCCGTTCAATTTTTCAGCGCAAGTTGAATGAGAGCGACCCCTTGCGATAGGCGCAGAAGGCTCGTGCCATCTCCCCGAGCGCTTGGATTTCAATCTCACCAAACGCAGTCGGCAGCCTGAACGAGAAAAAAAAATCTTATACTTGTCGAAAGAAAATATGAAACAGAATTTTAAAATCAATTTATGTCTTAGGTACAGCTGTTGGATATGTAACGTCTGAGACGTATTACTTTTGTGGAGCATTCCAGTTCTAATAATAACAATCCGAGATATCTAAGCAGGATTTACCCGCCAATCTCGAGATCCTAAAATTCGGTTCAAAAATAATTTCACGTAATCATTTCTCCTTTTTTTTTTTTTTTTTTTTTTGGTGGGGGGGGGGGGGGGGAGGGGGTTTCGTTTGAAAGGTTTTGCTTGCCTTCTGTATCAGATTATGTCTGGCCGCTGAAATATCGTATAGCGTGCTAGCTTGCAGTCAATGAAAAATCGCTTCTCAAGAAAAATAAACAAGAACAAATACACGAGTCCTCTAGTACTTCGTACAGTTTTGCTGCATCTTCGGGTTTCTGTTTGCTGTTAAAACTGGCGCCCTCCCCTCACCTGATATTTTGTTTCTTTTTCTTTTATAGATGAAATGTTTAATTTAATTCCGGTTTCACTGAGTGTTTTTGCGGGGAGTTCCGTGACTGCGCAAAAAAATACATAAAACCTCACATTTGTTTCTTTCTATCTGGTTTTATCTCCAAAGATACCGAGACGGCTGCTTTCCATGGAAATCCGCACGATCACCAGCCTAGTCCTTAAGCTGCACCGATGAAAATCAGTTCAGATAAACTTTCCCTTGCCATTAATTATTTCTTCAAATCAAATGGGGCGTCGGAACCTTTCCTTACATCCGGCATATGCCTTTGTTCCTCTCGAAAAGAACGAACAAACATCATATTTAAGCGTATAATAACGCTGTCTTCAGCGCTGTGCGTTTTCCAAATGCTCCTAGACACATTAAAAAAAAAAAAAAACAGTTAAACGAGTATAAATGCTTGAACAGGCAGAATACATTAAAAAAAAGAAGAAATTCTGAATTTACACGTTTCCGCATCTTAAATTTGCGTCGTATTTTTATGTACGATTTTAAATACCTCATATTTTCACGGATGCAAGATGATAGACGTATGCAAACCTGTAAATAAACGTTTAAGGCCCACGTTCTTCAACATGAGGAAACCGTACATTATATGACGGTGATAGAATAACGACTGCCTTGAACCAGCTCTTACCCGCTACTTTTTGGAGACGCGGTACGTTTAGGAACGTTGTAAACCGGATCACGCGAAGACAGCTGAAAAGGGGCTAGAACTTTCCAGAATGGCAAGGATGGATAAACGAAAGTGATAAGACCTGGAATGGTTCAAACCCCGCTCCTCCACATCTCAACCGCGTTCGTAGCAATTCTGCCACGCCCGCGGATATACGCACAAATATACAGGATGTCTCAAATAGCGTTCAGGCTCTTTAAATCGACCGCGAAGATCGGTTTCTTGACCTGTCGCCTTACGATTTTGTGCAACTTGGCCCAAAGGTGGTGCATTTTTTTCCATAAACTTTGCAAAAAACTAACTTACCTGAGGGAAAAGTAAAGATAGAAAACGTCGTAACTCCTATGGTAACGGAACGATGCCACCGGTTTTCAAACAATAGGGTGCCGTTTGGCACGAGAGGCAAGAGACGGCGCAAGCAGTCGCGACGCCAACTGCCGCCAAAGAACGAGCATGCGGCACCTAGAGCCGGCGTCATTAGCATGCGACCTTTTCGACTCAAAAACGGCGCGACTTCCGCAAGAGGCGACAGTCACAGAACCAAAACCAGGCGCGGTAAAAACAAGGAAATGTAAAGCAGACGACATAAGTACTAAACAGAAAGGTCAGAATAACCCGACAAACCATTTGTTTAATCGATTTTGTGCCCATTCAATGTGTTTTATTAATAAGGATGATAAAATCATGTATTGGCAACTCAAATGGAAAAAGCTGGCGTCGCTTTTCACTCGAAAATATCGTCACCTGTTCGACGGCGGCTCTCGACGCCGTGTGCTCGTCCGTTGGCGGCAGTTGGCGTCGCGACCACTTGCGCCATATCTTGTCTCGTGCCCAAACGACGCCCTATTGTTTGAAGAGCAGTGGCTTCGCTGCGTCTCCATATTAAGTTTCTTTTTTTTTTCTTTTTTGCTTTTTTCCACGCGATATCTTCAAATTAAAAAAAACGCGATCTTTTCAAATTAAAAAAAATGCACCACCTACAGGCAAGTGTGCAAAAAATCGTTCCGCAATATAGGTTAAGAAACCGAATTTTGCGGTCGGTTTAAAGAGCAGGGCCGCTATTCGAAACACCCTGTAGATTCAAATTTGAAAGTTTTAATAAATTCGAATGGTCCATCCAACTCCCTAGCCAAGCACCTGCAGCTTTAGAACCCCCGAAGACAAAACGGGAAAATTTCCCACAATTTCCTCTTTATGTTTATCGCAGCCACGCGTATGTGCGTTCCTAATGGTGTATTCGTACGGGAGCTTTATCCCGGGAGAAAACCGAGTACGTCATAGATCTGAGAGGAGGAAACGGCACGAGAAGGAGGAAGCAGCGCAGAAAATCCAAGCGAGCATTCGCATGACGGGGTCGCATGTATTTGAGTCGCCGGAGTTTTTCTTTTCGCAAACCTGTTGGCGACTTCCGGGGGCTCATTGAACAAAGGGCAGGGAAAAAATAATAAAGAAAGGCACCCCACCCTTGAAAGCTATTCATCAATATCCCTCCCCAAAAGCAGGGGGACAAAAGAGGGGCCCGACCCCTCCGACGCATGCCGACGGAACGGCGGATGCTCTGTCGGCTTCCCACAGATACTCCTCGGGACCCCGCGAGCATGCCGGGAGCTCGGGGGACCAGCGAACATCCGTGACGCGGAGCTCGTGACCTCAAAACTCCATGACGTTTATTGTTCTCCTCGGGAAGGAACTCCGTCGTGCGAATACACGATTACCCGACAAGCGAAACCACTGAAGTGCGATAACCTACGCCTCGTCCTCCCTTCTTCCCTCTCCCCCCGCAAACACAACAAGGCCTCCGTCGATTAAAAAAAAAAAAAACTCTCCACAGCGTATTAGCTACACCTCACCACAGGTCACGGTGGTGAGGTTTATTAAATAAGCCGACCACAGGGCCTCAGAATTTGCCGCGGGTTTAAGTTATTAATGCAGTGTTTCAGAGCGCAGCTCTTAGGCGCCCGTTTCCGGCTTGAGCGGCGTTGCCGTCGGCGTCGGCGTCGGCGTCAGCGTCGCCCTCAGCGTAACCCTCGTAAGCCTCGTGAGGGTTATGAGGGTTACTCTCACGAGCGTTACCCTCATGGGGATTACGAGGGTTACCCTCGTAATCCTCACGAGGATTGTGAAGGTTAGTTACCCTCAAAAGGGTTACTTTCACGAGGGTCACGAGGGTTATGAGAGTTACCCTCACGATGGTCACGAGAGTTACTTTCAGAAGGGTTACTAGGGTTACCTTCACGAGGGTTACCCTCACGAGGGTCACGAGGGTTACCCTCACGAGGGTCACTAGGGTCACCCTCACGAGGGTCATGAGGGTTACCCCCTGAGGTCACGTGACCCCCCATAAGTCACGTGACCCCCCTGAGGTTACGTGACCCCCTGTTGTCACGTGACCCCCCTAAGGTCACGTGACCTCAGCGAGTTGTCTATCCCCCAGTACCTTTCCATCCTATCCCTCAGTACCCTTCCATCTTCCTCCTGAAGAGCTGCGCTCTAATCCGGCATTACAGGGAGTTGTAAGCGGCTTTCATTTTTTAGAGCGCAGCTCTTAGGCGCCCGTTTCCGGCTTGAGCAGCATCGCCGTTGGCGTCGCCGACGTCGTCCCCGTCGCCGTCGGCGTAACCGCGCGGTGCATTATAGGACGCGTGACGTCACTGATGATGTCATCGGCATCCGCATCGTCATCGTCATCGCCACTGATGACGTCATCTGTGACGTCACTGATGACGCCATCGGCATACGCATTGTCATCGCCAGTGATGACGTCATCAGTGACGCCAGTGATGACGTCATCGGCATCCACATCGGTATCGTCACTGATGACGTCATCAGTGACATGACCAGTAATGATAACGTCACTGATGACCTCATCGGCGACGATGACGATAGCATCACGAGGACGTCACACGTGACGTAACTGGTGACGTCATCGTGATGACGTCATCGTCCCGTGACCTCACAGGGGTCACGTGACCCCGGTGACGTCACACGACCCCGTGAGGTCACGTGACCCTCATGAGGCGACGGCGACGCCGCTCGGACAGAGGAATACCGGAGAGGATGAGCAGGACCGAGGAGGGGTATACCCTCCCCTCAGTACCCTTCCCTCATCCTCCTCAAGAGCTGTGTTTTAATCCGGCATTACAGAAAGTTGTAAACGGCTTTCGTTTTTTTTTTTTTTTTTATTTACATTGCGCTGCCGCGCGTCGGGGGCACGCAGGGCCGTGCCGGTACCGGTGCTCAGCCACCACCAGCACGAACGCAACGAGACGCGACGAAAACGAACGAGGAACGCAGCGAAACGCTGAAACGCGATTGCGCGGTGACCCAAAACGGTGCCGACAAAGATATCAAAGCATAATCGGAACTTTCGTCCTCTTCGTCAGCCTCTAATCCGTTTTGAATAAAGTCGGACTGGAGCCGACGCGGCGCTCAGATACAGCCAGTGAAGCACCGCAGATAGTGCATCACCACAGAACTCGGCGTCCTTTGTTTGTTTCCCGTCATCGGCTAAATCCGATCGGGAACAGGACGAAGCACAGGATCATCGGGCATTCGCGGCGACTGATTGATTAAGCCAAGGTAAGTAAATACCCAAAGACGACAAGTGGCATGACGATGCATTTTAGCTCTTGCACGATCGGTTTCATTAGATTGTAGCGTCGGTTGCTCTCGGACTCGGTATGAAAAGGAACATAGAAACCACGATGAAATTAGCCCTGGCAAAAGGGGAACCAAACACTACCGGCAACGTGCGGCAGCGAAGACATCACTGTAATGAGCGTTCGACAAATGCCGAGGGGTCCACTGTGCCACTTCTCCTAGTCTTTATTTAGCTTCTCTCTAATAGAATACGTGGAACGTCTCAGAGTGATTTTTGACGGTGTTACCGTTAGCATCGTTAAACAGCTCCAGGTTGTCATCGTACTCTTTAGAAAACGCCTCGAACTTCACATTTACAGCCGATAAAAGTGATCATGATCACAACCATGGAGCTTAACCCTGGTTATGGCGTCATTCGGTGGGAGCCAGAGAAGGCCGCGAATGAATCATTCGCAAAACGTTCACGAGCACCAATAGGCATGATGGGTTTGTAGCTAGGCTTACTCCACGCGCTCATATCTGCAGAAAAATATTTTTGAGGTGAAACGGCGCGACAAATGGAGCGTCACAGGGGCGCTCCTAACCCCTTAATTTATTTCGGTCATTTACCTAGAAATTTTTTCTACCGGTTAGGCGAGTGGCGTGCGGCACGTGCGATAACCATAGGTCGGCATTTTAAGCTGTCCACACTCAAATTCACGATCACCATTTTTTCCTCAATCAGAACTCACGCCCACTCACGATCACTATTTATTCAAAATAGGGTCATTACCCGGACTCACCCCCAGGGTTGAGCGCAAAACCAAAACTCACTCGCCGTCATCATCAGGGCCGTCACGCTCACAGATTATCACGGTCATCACGCTAACAGGTCATCACACTCACAGATCCTCGCGGTCCTCGCACTCACAGGTCATCACACTCACAGATCCTCACGGTCCTCATGCTCACAGGTCATCACGGTCATAATGGCACTCACACTCACAGCTCCTCACGGTCCTCAGACTCACAGGTCCTCATGCTCATCACACTCACAGGTCCTCACGGTCCTCACACTCACAGCTCCTCACGGTCCTCACACCTCGCAGGTCCTCGCGGTCCTCACACTCACACAGGTCCTCACGGTCCTCAGACAGGTCTTCACGCTCATCACACTCGCAGGTCCTCACACTCGCAGGACATCACGCTTGCCGGTTGCTTTCTTTGTGCTTTTCTTTTCTTTCTCTGGTTTGTTTTCGCGTGAGTCGTGCGGCGGGGAAACTACTCCAAAGCAGTAAACTTCTGAGCCACTAATCCAATTTGAAAGAAATGTACTATGTTAATGTTTATGCTCCACACATTTCTACCAAATTTCGTAAACCTGGATGAATTACGAAAGAAACTAAATGCAAGCTGACGAAAGTGGGTGTGTTTAACTTTCGCCTGCTGACAAGGGCGGCGGAAAAACACAAACGCGCCTTCCGACACGTTACACAGACAACGTCGGAGTGATTAGAGCGCCTTGCTGTGCATTCCTCGCTCATTTATACAGAGATAAACAGTTACTGCATATATCACCCCCGTTTCTTTTTTTGTGCCACCCACACGTACTTCTACGGAAGTTTATGCAGAATGTATACATAGTAAACATATGCATCGACCTTTTTTTTTTCTTGGGGGGGAGGGGGGAGGGGGGGGGGAGAGCGGTAATATTAGTTAGGGCGGTTTCACGTGACGACGGTTTGAAATCTGACCATAATCCCTGTTGACAGTGGTGTCTGTCAGTCGTATGCTATTCTATGAACCGAGGCCGCGGTGGTCGAGTTTTCTTCTCACTCGAGTTGCTTCTGCTTTTGTTGATCGACCGTGCTTGCCGGAAAAGGCTGCGATTTAGGGAATCATCGGCCGGCATTGTTTTTCAGTCATCTCGCTTTTATAAAATACTGTCCGCATTTATTATCTTGATACATGCAGCCGTCTTTGAATTGATTTCGCTTGGCTTGGTTTGACTTTGGCATGACTTCGCTTGGTTTGGTTTGGGGGTTTGGGGCCGTCCCTATGTGGCTCTTTGTCGCGCTCTCGATGATGTACAGCGCGCCACTTTCCATGTGGCAAGCCTCGTCATTCTTGACGCGCAGTTTTATAATGGGCAATCAGTTCGTCGAACAAGGTTTCTTAGACAGATTGTTTCAGCGACACTGCGATGTTTCATCGGCAGATCGTCTCTTCGACATTTGTTTCATCGATGTGTCATCCGAAGATCGTTTCTTCGACGTTCGATGCTCGACAGAGCTTACTACTCAGCCACCATATTACTACATTTCGTCGACACTTTTTTTTTGTTTTGTTTTACTCGTACGTCTAGACGACATTTCTCTTTCTCTCTTTTTCATCGACGCGGCGTTGGCTCCTTGACGTCATGCGTTCTTCTCGTGTTCGCAGCGCACTACGGTGTCCGCTTCGGACAGGGCGCAGGTGGCAGAAGCGCGAATGCTCCTCACTCTTTGTACGCATGCAGTGCAGTGTGCTGTGCGTGGCGTTGGCTGTGCGCTTACGTCTCTTACGTTGCTGGAGTGGTGCGTGCGGTGCTGCGGACTTTGGCACACGTATGACCGTTTGGGCGCGTGCTCGGCCCGGAAGTAATTGTTGCTTTCTGTCGTGCTTTTGGCCGCGTGCACACTCAAAGCTCGCGAGATGCTGAATCATCCTAAACTTTTTCTAAAAGGAGTGTTTCTCGACCCAGTGGTGGCTTAGTATACTGCTCATTTTTTGTAGAATCATGTGAGGTTTATTTTGTGCCCAGTAATGCACGCGAAATACCAAAACTGACGTTTTGCATTCTCGTCTTTGCAAGTGTTCCGAAATAGGTAGTGACGTAGAGATTAATCTGTCGGTTTCGGTAGTTTTTAATAGAGCACTATATAGCTCCTACGGAGCAGAGTAACGCAATCCTTTGATCCGCGTGTTTCGCCGACAACATGGCCCACGGAGCAGCGCGGCGCGAGTCACGTGGTACTCGGGGTTCCAGGAGGCAGCCCGCCCTATGGGAGAATACATGGAGATCGACTCCACACGGCTAATTAAAAAATAAACGCCAACTAAACATTTTTCGAAACTAGTCTGTCGTGAAGTTGGTGAAGCACTAAACATTTTATCAAAGATTTCATAATATCGGATACGTGTGAAAATTTTGAGAAGGCAATTTCCAAGGCAATGGCGTTTGAAGCAGACGATTTTTTTACGCAGCGGAGATGGACTTTCTGGGTTGGCCGTAGCGGGTCACGTGGACGGTGCGACGTCACCGCGTTGTCTGCTGCATGATGTCGCTCAGGCAATTTTTTTTTTTAAATTATGTCCTTACATGGCACGCAACTTAGCTCAAACTATTCTAAACTGTTCTTTTATTGTGTCAAAAACTATTGACGTTGCGCACATCTCCACAATATTGAGGAAACAATGATTTTTTCACGTTCCCCTTGCATTTCTGGCCGGAGTTCGAGCCCCCGGGCGTTCGCCGCTAGTCGCCGAGAGTTGGCATTGTAGATTGCGCTAATCTGCTCCGAAGGAGCTATATAGTGCTCTAGTCTTTAGAAGTCCAATGAACGAGGCATTTGCATTGTTGTAGAGTCGGAGCATGAGGAGTTTCAGTGAATATAGGGGGTGCTCCGATCGATCCAACATGGCGGAAAACAGGGGGATCGATTTGCGACGCCCGCAGACCGGTAGCGTGTAAATTAAACAAAACCTGTCGTTCTCTGTTTGCTTACGTGTGCGAGACGATCATCGCTTCAACCAAGACTTACCGTGATGCTACAAATGAAGTGTTCAAGCAAGTCGAAGGCAAGAAATCTTGCCATAGGCAAGATATGTGTGCAAGTGTTCGACGTGAGCTCTCACGCTGGTGCAGCTGTCATCAAGTTGAACCGAATGTACGCGAGTCTAAAGAAAGGTGCACATCAACAACGTTGGCGCGTTGAAACTATGACGCTACTTTATCTAAAACTAAACTTATCGGTCTGCGGCTTCAAACATTTTCGTTGACGTTGCTTAGATGAAGTAACCATTCAGGCCTCGTATTAAACGGTGTTGCGAGCTCTTCGGTTCTAATTACTTCTGCTAAAAAGCGGTTGGATGGAAAGTATGACAGCTACAGCATACAAGGGACGATTGAGGTCTTTATCCTGCGTTCTATGTATGGAAACATCGGTATCCTTGTTGTTATATTGCGATCAGCTGGTCGCGGATCGTCCTGTTTTTATGCATAATGTAAACAAGCCCCGGAAGCGCCAATCTCAATCCGATGTGCTTGTGCACCCCTGCAAGCCTCTTTATGGCTTTTGTAGAAAGCTTTATTGTAAAAGCAATAGTCTCATCGGCCCTTCGAGTTGTATGTACCACGGTGATATCTGTTGTGTGTGATGTGCAAAATAAACAAGTCTGTATTAAATGCCAGAAGGAGAACAAAAGTAAAGCTTTTTTAACTTTTTTTTTTATTTTTACAAAACAGGGCAGAGCTTCTAAAACAAAAGCAACCTAAGCTGATATTTGAGTGTGCTCAAGATTGAATGGCAAAATGTGCTTATGCTAAGTGGTAGATGTACACAGTTGATTTTCTTTTTGCCTCTGCATTGTAAATTGGAAGGTTGGTTGGTTGTTTGATTTGGTGTTTATGGCGCAAAAGCTACTAAGGCCATAGAGCGCCAAAAACGAGACTATTGCTGGAAAAGGTTTCGAGAGAAAAAAGAGGCTTCAGTAGCCAGTGATTAGATAAAAGATGGTAATGGGGTGCCAAAAGGTAAAAGGGTGGTGGGCATGATTTGTAGGTTAAGAAAGCTACAATCGGTGTAGAAGGCCGATACTATCTAAAAATTTGAAAACATTAGTATGTGTCACAAGAGAATCCTCACTTACTTAAGAGCAGAGCTGGGTGTAGTGGGACTTGTTCTTTATACAATTGCGAAAAATACAAAAGCCGTTCTTCATGATAAGCAGGACATTCAACTAGAATATGAAGAATGCTTAAGGCATTGTCACACTGCTCACAAGTGGGGGTATCTTCCCCACGAAGGAGGTAGCCATGAGTCAGATGAGTGTGACCAATCCTGAGCCGGCAAAGGACAACCTCAAAAAAGCGTTCCTGGTGGCGTGCACTCTGCCATTCGCTCAAAAGAGGTTTGATCATGTGCAATTTGTTGCCGATTTCTTGGTCCCATTCAGCCTGCCATTTGCACTTAACGTGACGCCTGAGAAGGCCTTTGTAGTCTGTACAAGGAATGCTGTGGATGTCAACCGTTCGCTTTACACAAGTACTTGCTGCGCGATCTGCTGCCTCATTGCCTGGAATGCCCACATGGCTGGGAATCCAGCTAAATACAATTTCGTATCCCTGTCTTGAGGCAGCAACAACCTTATTTCTCAGTTCAAGGAGTAGGAAGTGCTTGAGGGGTGTTAGTGAAGACAGTGCATGCAATGCACTGAGGGAGTCGGTGTATACGATGGAGCGAGAGAGCTTTTTATCAAGTATGAAGCCTATGGTAAGAAGCAGACCATAGAGCTCTGCTGTAAAAATAGAAGCAGAGGAGTTGATTTGCCTAACAAGTTGAACTGTTGGGCCAATCATGGAACACCCAGCAGCAGATACCGTCTTTGTACCATCTGTGTAGAAGCTTACATATTCGGAGTACTTACTTTGCAGTGCTAAGAATTCCTGAAGAAACACACCATTTGGAGTATCAGCTTTCTTGTATCGCGTGAGTGAAAGGTCACACTTAATGACAGGGTGCTCCCAAGGTGCTCCCGCAACAGTAGACTGCACTACTGGGGGCCTCCAATCGAGTCCCATGTTCTCACTGCCACTTTTCAATCTCAAAGAGAAGGGAGGCACAATTGTGGCTTTGTTTTGAAACACCCTTTCAGAGCGCATGTCTTCAACAGCCATTCGCGCAGGGTGATCAGAGATGGACCTGACTCTCAGGGAATACATAAAGCCCAGTGAAAATCCTCTCTTCTCAAGAGACAGCTCGTTGGCCTCTGCATACTGACTTGGCACAGGAGACGTGCGAAAGGCACCCGTCGCCAATCGCAACCCAAGATGATGAATAGGGTCGAGCATTTTTAGAATGGAAGGCCTAGCGGAACCATAAACAATACTGCCATAGTCCAGTCGTGATCGCACTATCGAGCGATATATCCTCAAAAGGCACGTCCGGTCAGAGCCCCAGGATCGGTGGGACAGGACTTTAAGAATATTAAGTGATTTGTGAGCTTTTAATCTTAGATTCTTAATATGGGCACCAAGGGTTAGTTTGCTGTTAAATGTAAGACCCAGAAACTTGTGCTCAGGCTTCACAGAAACTGTGGAATTGTTTAGAGCAAGAACAGGTTCTGGAAGTAGTCCGCGTTTCCGAGAAAAGCACACACAAACTGTTTTATCTGAGGAAAACTGAAACCCATTTTGATTGGCCCAGGTTGATAGCTTATTGATAGTTAGCTCAATTCGTCGCTCACACAGTGACGGATTGCAAGACGACACAGAGATCTGAAGTTCGTCTACATAGAGTGAATATTGCACCGATGGGGAGATAGCCAATGCAAGGGAGTTTATTTTGACAATAAACAAAGTGACACTAAGAACGCCTCCCTGAGGAACACCATTTTTATGGACAAACACTTTAGATAAAGCTGTTCCTATCTGAACACGAAAGGTGCGCCTGCTGAGGTATCTCTCAATGGTACGAAGCATTGGACCACGGATACCCATATCATACAAGTCCCTCAGTGCACCAAAACGCCAGGCTGTATCGTAGGCTTTTTCGAGGTCAAAAAATACAGATAGGCAATGTTGTCTATGAACGAAGGCCTCACGCACGACTGTCTCCAGCCGTACTAAATGGTCAAGAGTGGACCGAAACGAACGATAGCCGCATTGGTTCACATCTAGATGTCTATTTAATTCAAGGAAATACATCAATCTTCTATTAATTATTCGTTCAAGAGTCTTTCCAAAGCAGCTAGTCAAAGTGATAGGCCTATAACTAGCCGCACAGGATGGATCCTTACCGGGCTTGAGTATGGGTATGATTGTTGCCATTCTCCAATCCAATGTAAAGTAGCCCTCAAACCAAATACGGTTAAAAAGGTATAAAACAATATCAAGTGTGGAAGGATGGAGATGTTGAAGCATATAATAATGAATACCATCTGGACCAGGAACCGATGACTTAGAGTTTTGGAGCACTATGTTCAGTTCGTGTAAAGTAAAGGGGGCATTATAAGCTTCGCGTTCACCACCGGATGTTTTCAGTACCATACTTTCAGCTTTCCTTTTATGTTGCAGAAAAGCAGGTAAGTAATGCTGTGAGCTGGAAATGAATTCAAAATGCTCGCCAAGGATGTTGCCCTGTTCTTCAAGATTGCTTGGGCATTTTCCATTCCTGGAAAGAAGTGGAATAGTGAAAGCATGATATGAGCCATTTACTTTATGAATCCTGTCCCATACTTCCTTGGAAGAAGTACT
Organism: Ixodes scapularis; assembly: GCF_016920785.2. Classification (NCBI taxonomy): domain Eukaryota; kingdom Metazoa; phylum Arthropoda; class Arachnida; order Ixodida; family Ixodidae; genus Ixodes; species Ixodes scapularis. The sequence goes on from NW_024609837.1 coordinate 78,674,926, forward strand.
ACTATTGATAGAGGACGCATATTTTTGCCAGCTCTCGCGTTTCGCTTTCCGACGAATGTACCTAGCACGAGCTTTCATTTTTCGGAAAGATATCAGGTTATCCCGAGTTGGATAACGTCCTAAAACACTCCAAGCTTTGTTTTGCTGTTTGCGACTCTCTTTACAGTCTTCATTCCACCATGGCTTCGGTCGTCTAGGAAGCTGTCCAGATGACCGAGGGATTGAGAGTGACGCTGCAGTGAGAGTATGGGATGTAAAAAGATGGCTGAGCTCATCAATCGAAAGCTGATCGAGGCGAGAACAGGCCAGGAGTGACGACTGCTTAAAAAGGCTCCAGTCTGCTTTTTCAAACTTCCAGCGTGGATGGCGCGTAGGTGAAGACTGCGGAGTGTCGTTACATTTTAAAATAATGGGGAAGTGGTCACTTCCATGGGGACTCTGATCAACAGTCCATGAAAAATCGGGTAGCAGATTTGCACTGCCAATAGAAAGATCGATGCATGTAGATGACAAGGGTGAATGACTAAAATACGGAGGATGGCCAGTATTAAAAATGCATAATGACTGTAAAAATAATATGGATTCTATTATCTTTCCACGTGTATCTGTGTGATCACTTCCCCAGAGGGTACTATGTGCGTTAAAATCACCGAGTAAAAGAAAGGGCTCTGAAAGCTGGCTTAAAAGAGAGTCGAGATCTTGTCGCTTTAAAGAAAGAGAAGGTGGAAAATACACTGAACATACAGTTATGGCTTTATGCAACAAGAGACGAACAGCGATAGCTTCGAGTGGCGTCTGAAGCAGGACCTCTGAACACGGTTGTTGTTGTTGTTGAAAAACTTTATTGAGTTGAAAGATTTAGGAAAGGGAAGGGAAGAAAGGGGAAGAAAAAGGAGAGAGTGGTTGTGTGCCCCTATTCCGGGGCTCCAAGTGCGGAGTGAACTCGGAGTGCTCGGGCCACGAGCAGCCTTTGCTCGCTAGCCGTCGCGTACTTGAGTCCCGCTTCCCACTCCTCGAGTTTGGGCTCCTCGACTGGAGCCAGTCCTGGGAGGTTCTTGCATGCCCAGACAACGTGATAAACGCCCACCCAGGGCTCACCACAGAAGGGACAGTCCGCCGTGGCGTACCGCTCTGGGTACCACAGATGTAGCTGGATCGGTGTGACGAACGTGTCCGTCTGAAGTCGTCTCCACGTGAACTCTTCTTCTTTGCTGAGACCTTTGGCCGGCCCAGGATATTCTGCCCTATGTGTTCGTAGAGCCTGTAAGGCCTCACTGTAAGTGAGCGCACTGTCCAGATCCCTCTGGGGCAGAACCGAGTCCCGGTATAACGCACCTCGGGCCGCAGCATTCGCCGCCTCGTTTCCGACTTGCCCCATATGGCCGGGGGTCCAGATCAGATGTACTCCCTCTACTGCGGTTTTGCGGAGGAGCCTTAGAGCTGGTTGACCCACGACCCCTCGCGCAAAGTTTTGACAAGCTCTTTGTGAATCCGAAATTATCGTCGCACGAGGATTGCAAACCACCGCCAATGCTATGGCCGCCTCCTCCACTTGTTCAACCGTCTGCGCTCGTATGGAGGCGACGCGTCTGATCTGCCCTTGCGCACTGGCCACCGCTATTGCAGCCACCCCCAGCACCGGACCGGCCCCATCCACGTACAGGGTTCCCTCTCTGCTGTCCCAGGAGCGCGCTAGGGCCACCGCTCGCGCTTGTCTCCGTTCCGCATTCCTATCCGGGTGCATGTTGCGGGGGATTCTACTGATCGTGAATCTCTGCCGGGTCTCAGCCGGCAGCTCTTCCCCCGCGTCTCCGGGCCCGTGAGAACCGCCGGGTACTGCCATTCCCAGTTTGTCCAGAAGCCACGCTCCATTCACTGTGGAAGAGAGTCGCTTCAGCTGTGACACTAGTTGAGCTTCATGAAGTTCTTCTATGGTGTTATGCACCCCAAGTTTAAGCAGTTTCTCGGTCGCCGTACGCTCCGGTAGCCCCAGCGCGTTTTTGTACGCTCTCCTTATCAGTACGTTTAGCTTTTGCATCTCCGCCTTGTTCAAGTTCAGGTACGGAGTGCCGTACGTCAGTCTGACAATAATGAAGGCCTGGACCAACTGTATTGCCTCTTTCTCCTTTATACCGTGTCTACGGTTCCTAATTCGCCTCATCATACCGCACACCTGCGTGGTCATGGCGTCCAGTCTGTCGATAGTCGACTTGTTCCCCCTCCCCTGTTGTAGAAGCTGGCCCGGAATCCGAACCTCCGCTGGTTTTGGGACCCGGACCCCATCTATCACCACGTCAATGTGATCGACTAGCTTATCGCGAGGGTTTCGGAAGACAAGAAGCTCAGATTTCTCCGGGGCGCACTTAAGCCCGCATCTCATAACGTACTCTCCGACGATATCCGCCGCCGCCTGAAGCTTCTCTTCTATTTCCGCGTCACTGCCCTCCCTGCACCACAGGGTGATGTCATCCGCGTAGATGGCATGCTCCACGTTCGGAACCGCCCTCAGCGCTTCTGGTAGACCCCGCAGCGCAAGGTTGAACAGCAACGGGGAAAGTACTGCCCCTTGCGGCGTACCCCTGGAACCCAGTCTGTATATCCCAGATTGCATACTTCCCAACGTCAACGTGGCTGTCCTGTCCGTCAAGAAACTGCGGACATATTCGAAGGTTCTTCTCCCGCAGTTAACTGTGCTGAGACCCCTAAGTATGCTTTCGTGCGAAACATTATCAAACGCGCCTTTCAAGTCTAAAGCTAGAAGGCATCTCGTTTGGCCGCTCCTCGGATTCTCCAGTATATCCTTATATATCCACAAGAGTATGTCCTGCGTCGATGTGTGAGGTCTGAACCCGAACTGCGTGTTCGGAAGGAGTTGTTCCTTGTCTAGATATTTCATAACCCTGGAGTTTATGACTCGTTCGAACGCCTTGCCCAGGCAAGATGTAAGCGAAATCGGCCGCAGATTTTCTAGCTTGAGCTCCTTTTTGGGTTTTGGAATGAAGCGAATGTCAGCAACCTTCCAACTATCTGGAGTAAGCCCGCGCTCCCAGAAATGTTCGTTGAAATGGCGTACCAGCTCTTTCAGGTCCCCTTCCCCTAAGTTGTAGAGGAGTTTCGCTGTGAGGGAGTCCGGTCCGGGTGCTGCGCCCTTCTTCATAACCCCGAGCTCATACTCCCATTCCGCGACAGTAATTGGCCTGTCTAATTCAGGGTTTTCCTGCCCTTCATACTCCACGATTTCTCCTGTGGATTCCAAACACAAATACCTTTCCGCCAGCCGATCCATGATCTGCTTGCGGTCCCCGGGTAACTTATGTATCAGTTCCGCTAAACGGCCGCCCGTCACCGCCTTTGCCCTACTCGGATCGATTAAGGCCCTAAGCATCCTCCATGCCTGAGCCGTGCCTAGGCTTCCCCGTATAGAGTCACGCAGGCCATACCAGTTCTTCCTAGCCAAGTCCACCGCATAGTCCTCGGCCAGCTTTGTGAGTGCTTGAATCCTCTTCCTCAGCTTCTTGTTGTAGCGCTGTTTCTTCCATCTCCTGGTCAGCCCGCGTCGTGCTTCCCAAAGATGAAGCAGACGCGTGTCCACTGCTGGGGTCTTCTCTGAGAGTTCAACTTCAGCCACGAACGGCTTGACACTGGCGATCACCTCCGAAGACCAATCCTCGATGTTCTCGATGCTAGCTGCACCTTTCCCTCTCTGTTTTCGCCATCGGTCCCAATCCGTTATTCTTGCCTTTCCCGTCTTTCTTGTGTATCCGGACTCGTGAATAGTCGTTTCGAGGATACAATGATCGCTACCGAGTTGCTCCATGAGGTTAGTCCACTCAGCGTTCGCCACGTTCTTGACAAGCGTCAGGTCCGGACAGGTGTCTCTGCATGAGCTCGTGCCCGTCCTGGTTGGCTGATCAACCTCGGTAAGCAATGTTAGGCGTTCCTGGTTGATGCTTTCCGACAGCCTTCTGCCTTTCGGAGAAACGTACTTGTAACCCCATCCCGGGTGAGGGGCGTTGAAGTCTCCCGCAATAATCACAGGATCCTTCCCCGCCTCCTTGACCACCTTCGCGATGAGCCGCCTGTAGTCCGTCTTATGGTTCTTTGGATTTCCATACACGTTCACCACATGTACACCCCGATCCCCTTTTTTCACTGGGATGATCACAATGTGACAGCACGACACCTCACAGCCATCCAAGTCTAGTCTCGTGGCTGCGTAGGTCTTGTGCACAAGCGTCGCGACGTATTGGTCGCCCTCAATTGTAGCACAGTCTTTGATCTTCACTGGTTTCTTGCCCGGCTCCTGCAGCAGTATCACCGCCGGGGGATTGGGTTCAAGCGACACCCTCAGGCTAAGGCTCGCCTGTTTCCGACCCATCCCCCTGCAGTTCCACTGCCACACTTTCAAACTTGGCTTCGCTGACTTGCGCATGATTCTGCGTCCGAAATTTCTGCGTCCCGTAGAGGCTCGCCCGTTTTTCTCCGCTTCGAGACGAACTGCCTGAAGAGGCTCTCTTGGTTTTGCTCAAGAGTCTTTCCTAATTTCTCCAGCTCGGTGACCCTGCATGTTAGCTGCATCAGTTGGCTGGTGAAGAATTCTTGAAGTCCCTGGATCGCCCGCTGAACGGTCGTCTCCACGATCGCTTGTACTTGCTCTGCCAAAACTCCCCCGGTTCTTTCTCTTTTGTTCCAAAGTTCCTCTATGGTCTTTTTGCAGTGGGTCACGTTCCTCCGCAGGCCTTGTATCGCTCCGTTGCTGCTCGCCCCTCCACCTTTGGGCTGGGACGTGCTCCTCGACTCCTGATCCCCGACCCTTTGGAGTTCCGGCCACTTCTTGCGATTGCCTGGATCAGTGAAGATCCCTTCCATAGAGGTGCTTCGCTTGCTCTTTTTTCGCTTGCCCTTTTGCGGGCGCCGCTTGGATGTAGCTATATCTCGAGACGCGCTTCTCCCACAGCTGGCGGACCGGCTGCGCGAGCGGGTGCGCGAGTCTGACACGCTCCGTCCCGACTCTCTCGAAAGCCACCGCACGTCCTGCGCGCCGTCGCGACGTCTCCCCCGACTCCGTCTAGGCTCCCTGCTTTTAGTCTCCTTGTAGAACTTCTCTGGGCAGTGTCTGTCGTAGGTCTTGTGGGCCCCCCCGCACAAGGCACACTTCGGCACACACTCATGGTCCTCACCGACCTCAGTGGCCCTGCACGCCGAGCACGCAAATCCTTCCGGCTTGCTGCATACGTCGGTCCGATGGCCCACTTCACCACAGTTCAGACAAGCCGCCCTAGTCTTCTTATAGATAAAGCAGGGAGTCTCAAGCCAATTGAAGCTCACCGTGAACGGTACCTTCTTCCCCGCAAATACGATTACCGCAGACTGTGACTTCCCTAGCCTCCTTGCTTCTAGAACTTCGTATCCCACAGCTCTGGTTTTCTGTCGAATCTGTTCGTTAGTCAGGTCAGGCCGGACACCGTGTATGACGCCGCGGCACGCATCTTCGCTCGGGGAGACATGATACGCTTCGACGTCTAGCACGCCGACAGGAAAATTCAGTTTCTTGATACCTGCGACGGCTTCCGCTTCGCTCCATTCGTCCGTACAAACCATGATTGTGTTCTGTGCTTCCAGCAGCCTTACGACCGTCTTCTCGTCCAATCCTCTCGGCAGGGAGCTCTGGACCGCTTCCCCGATCAGGCTCCTGTACCGCTTCAGGTCCACGGCGACCCGATGAGGTTTGATAATGACCTTGTGCTTGTAGACTCTGAGACTGGGCAACCTCAGAGTTTTCCTCGACTTGAAATTCTCCGCCGTTGTTCCCCCGGCTTCATCTCGAACTTGTTTCTCGAGGCCTTGTGTCTCCCTCTTGCTCTTTTTCTTCTGCATCAGTACTTGCACCCAGCCGTTGCCGGGTCCTCCGTCCTCCTGGTCCCCCAAGGTGGCATCCTTGATTCCATCATCCCGGAGTGGCCGCTGCGCCGGGTTGATAAATCCATGCGCCACCTCGTCTGGGTTATAGCCGATCACTCGACCGGTACCTGGAGTTTCTTGGGTCCTTGTATCCATCCTCCAGCCTTCAGCCCCCACCAGGACGGCGACCGCCACGCGATAGGCCTAGCTAGGCGGCCGCTCCGAGAAGCTCGGTGCGGCGCGCCCTGCGGCGCGAAGCCTAACGAGTGTTAACAGGCCCTCCGTGGGCCAGAATCGTGACAATGTCCTTGAAATGAGAAAGATTCGGCTCACCGGCATGAAAGTGGTATCGAGCGAAACCGGAACGTTAGCTCTGTCTTCTCCAACACTTTTCACCGCACAGAAAAGGAATTTTCCAAGAAAAAGGACGATTTTCTGCGGAGCCCATAGAACATGCGTCCGCTCTCAGCACGTGCGTGCACGCGCTCCCTGAACACGGAATATATGTTGGAAGCACCACCGCAACGCCGCCACAAGAAATGGACGCGCTAGGGCGGTCTTTACGAAACACATTGTAGCGTCTCAGAAAGTTAGCGTGAGATGTATTCAAGTGTGTTTCCTGCAAGCATAAGGCAGATGCCTTATACTCTTCTAAAAGGAACTCAACATCTGCAAGGTTAGTGAATAAGCCACGGCAGTTCCACTGAAGAATTACAGAGCCCATTTTAAAGGATAAAAGATTTCATGAATAAATTAAAGCAATTCTGCATGTGCTACACACTAAGGAGGAACCACCGGCTTTTTTCCTTTCTGTTTTGATTTAGCAGTTTGCCATTCCATGTCCTCCTGATCCGAGGAAGGACCGGAGGAGTCAGCAATGTCAACAGCTCCCACTGCATCCTGAACCTTGGACGCAGGTTTGCCAGTTCCGACATGGTCGGAGACCTGAGCCACGAGTTTCCGGCCACGGCCAGACCCCGCCGAAGAAGGCTTCGACGTACCAGGCCGGGACTCTCCCACATTCGTGCTTCTGTCTTTTGACGTTGAGGGAGCAGCAGGTGGACCCTGCTGCTCCGTAACAAGGCGGGCCGCCTCCGAGGAATTGGAACGACGGCCTCGCTCCCCATCCTGAGAAGAACCACTGGCACGAGGCTGCCGGTCAGCCGGAGGTCGTGCCTGAATCGACTGGGGTGGCTGCGTGCTCCCAGCGTTACCCGGGGCACCCTGCTTCCCCGCAGGTTGTTTCGGGGCCTGAGAGGGGCCTGCTAAGTCCTCCAGAGAGAACTGAGTGGCCCTGGACTCCGTACGTGGTGCAGGGCCCCTGCGCACCGCGTCGGAGTAGGTACCTTTGGAAATGAAGGAAAACCTTTGTTTTGCTTCAGGGTACGATAAGTTCTCCTTGGCTCGTAAGGTAAGGATCTCCTTTTCTTGTCGCCACAGCGGGCAGGACCGAGAGTAAGCAGGGTGAGGGCCCTTGCAGTTCGCGCAGGCAACCGAACCTTCACAGACGTCGGCCACATGGTCGTAGCTCGCACACTTTGCACACGTCTCCCTTCCCCGACAGCCGCGCGACCCGTGACCAAAACGCTGGCAACGGAAGCATCGCTGTAGGTTCGGGGCGTATGGTCTGACACGGCAATTCAGGTAGCCAGCTTTGACGAGTGCAGGAAGCGTGTGACGTTCGAAAGTCAGGATAAGGTGTTTAGTTTTCACCTCTGCGCCGTCACGCCTCGTCATAATGTGTTTGACCACCACTACTCCAGACGCCCGCAGGCCTTCCAGGATTTCGTCTTCACTGCTGGTAAGAAGATCGTCTTCTGAAATCACCCTTCGAATGGTGTTAAGAGTTCTGTGGGTGCTCACTGTTATCGGCACGTCACCTAGGGATGTCAATTTTAGAAGAGTAGTGCTCTGGGATTTTTTTGCAGCTTCAACGAGTAGATCACCAGAATGCAGTTTCTTCGCTTTGTAATCACCACCTATCTGATTGTCAAGAACTTTTGCTACAAGGAACGGTGACATCTTTGAGAGAGGATTGTCAGGGACCTCGGAGTGGATCACCATAAATCTTGAAAAAGTTTCGTCTTCTTTATCTTTTACTATGACTGTTCGTTCGGGACGATGCCTCTTAGCGGCACGTCCAGAACGGGGGGTTTTGGTTTGGGGGGTTGCCATAAGAGGCGAAGTTTGTTCGGAACCTGTGGTGTGCCGCCCACCACGGAGCCCAACATGGGAATAGATAATGCACCATAACAAAAAGGGCTTTGCTGGAGACGTTATGCTATTAGCACTGCCCAGAAACTATAACCAGGTGTGGGTCTGGACAAGGGGTCTGTCGCCACCCAAGGTTAGCCCTTGCCGCCGAAGGAGTTGAAGAAGGAAAGAAGAGAAATGAGAAGAGTGAAAAGAAGGAGAAGACAAGGGTGAAAGAAGGGAGGGAATAGTAGAAGATGTGGCGACTAGACTGAATAATCCTGGCCGGGCCTTACCAGGACTCCCGTCTATGAGAAGCGGGGGCCGAAGTGGTGTATTGCCTCGCCCGGGGGGCCCCGAAGGGTCCAACCCTGCCCCGGGCTCGGCTCAACCACCAGGATGCCCTTTTCCCCAGACACGGGAAAGCCACGCACAGTCAGACGTGGGCGGGCAAACCCGCATGGCTCGGGGTCCGTGGAGACGCCACGGACCCCGAGCAGAAGGCACGTGTCCTTTTGAAAATGTATTTTATTACGGCAGAAATAGGTTTTCATAGGCAACCGAAGAGTTCTCCACACCATTTAATGCGAGGCCTGAATGGATAAATCATCTCAGCAACGTCAACGCAAATGTTTGTAGCCGCAGACCGATAAATTTAGGTTTAGATAAAGTATGCGTCATAGTTTCACCCTCAAACGCCAAACATTATTGATATGTAACTTTTTTGATGACAACTGCACCAACGTGAGAGAGCCAATGTCGTCGAAAACTTGCACACATATCATGACTATGGTATGGCAAGATTTCTTGCTTGAAGTGAAGATCATCTCGCTACGACTAGCTACGACCACCCACCGCAGCGATGGAGGCGTCGAAGGGGTGCAACGCAGTCAGTCGCCGTCACCTGACTCTGCTCGTTTGATATTCACGGCTTTCCGCCCAGGTGCTTTGTTTGTACTTGGCACCGAGTGTTATTTTCTGTGCTTGTGTCTGTCCTCAGTGGCTGGATATGTGCCTCAAGAGCAGTTCTTCAGGCTCAATAGCATTCGCGGAAGAACTCGTGAGGAAAATGCCACCCAGAAAAAAAAGCACGAAGGCACAACGCACCAGCTTGGTGGACTATGCACTGGGCGCGGAAACCAGGCCCTGCGGATTGTACACCAAATGCAAACTATCTAAAAAAAAACACATTTTTCGGCTCAAATTGGCTTCTGCGGACTATACGCCTGGACACTGCCTGTTATTATGCATTGTATATTCACTACTGTTTGTTGCGGCTTGAGACTGCCTTCCTGTAACGATGCAGAGGGGTCAACTGTGACCCTTGAAATAAACATATTTAAGCACATCTAGACGCGATGTTCCATGAACCCAGATGGTCAGGGAAAAGGCGTGCCATTACCTAATTTGCCAACAGCACACCAATGGTCACAATCAAAACTCACCGAGGTCAATGGGCAGTTTTCCACCGCAATATTGATCGCCGTGTAATCACCCATTTGGACCATTAGAAACCTTGAGGCTGTAGCCACTAGCACACCCATTCTGTATCTGCAAAGCTTATGCTGTAGACATGCATCATCACATGAGCATGTTTCTTATCAATCTTAAACGTAAAACGCTAGTTATGCGACGGAATTCCCATATCATCACATTTTTAGCAAACTGAATGGTCCCACCTGTTACACTCTTAGCTTTGGAAGTAAACCGGTTCACAATACCACCAGTGGCATACATCGTGCCAAGCATTAGTGCCACGTGTGGCAGCAAAATGTCTTAACTAGGGAAGCAAACCTAATCGATCGTGTTGATTAAAGCACCTATATACGGGAGAAATTATTGATCAATCAAAGAAGGTCACTCGAAAGGAAAGTTTTTTCGCCGAACGAACATTACTTTTTATTGGGCGTTCCGCAATGTAAGGCCGAAGTCATTCACTCCGTGATGGGTACAGTAGCATTTGCTTAGTAGTCGGTAGTGCGTGATAAAATCAACAACAAAAACAAAGGTGGATTAGAAACGCGATAGATTCGCCTTCGCACGGAGTACTTAAACTTAAAATCGTGTCAACATAAAGCGACTATGGTCCACGATGCTAGCAGGTATCTTAAAATTTACCCGTGTAGTCGTCACACCCGTGCACCAACCGAAAGCGTTGCTGCATGCACCTCCGCCGTCAACTTTGAGTCGCTGTTGAGTCTGAAGAACTGCTCTATAAGGTCCATATCTAACCACTGAGCACATACACAAGCACAGGAAATAATGCTCGGTTCCAAGTACAAACAAAGAATCCGGGGCGGAAAGTCCTGAATGCCAAACGATCTGCGTCGGGCGACGGCGACTGACTGCGTAGTACACAGGTTGCGCTCCTTCGACGTCTGCATCGCTGCGGCGGGTGGTAGTAGCTAGTCGTAGTAGATCGTGTCAGCTCTGGTGCTCGTACCGGAACACTAGAGCCACGTAATATTCGTGCTACCGAAGTTTATAGGCCTACGTTCGCGGCCAACGCATTTACACAAAGCCAACGCCCAGCGAACCTATCCCCCTCTTTCTCTTTTGGCGACCGGCCGCCAGGGCGGTGACACCATCGCTGAAACTCCTCAATCGTCTACGTCGTCTTCTTTGCCATAGTGCAGCTGGCCGATTCTACGTGCCCGAGCTCTCGCTGGAAGCGTAATCCTATTTATATAGTGCTCATCCGTGTGTACTGTAGTGAATATTTCAGGCCCAACATATCAATAGTTTATTGTTATCAACCAGGAAAACGAAATATCTGTAAACACCCCCCGAAAGAGAAAGAAAACGAGAGCACGCCGTTCGCTTTGACCAAGAGACCGATCTCACCAACTGCCTGGAGCATGTCTGACGCAGCCATAGTTGTGCTTCACAGGAGGCAGCGGTAGTGCACGAGACGGCTCGAACTCGACATTCGCAAAGTGGGGTTTACCCTCGTGCGGAAAGACCACAGTTCCCGCAATGCATTGCGGCAGAGAAGGCGTTGCAAAACTGGCGGTGAGGTCGGTCTATTATCCCAAGCGCGGTTAACACATCTGTGTTTCGAGCGACAGAAACGACAAAAACAACACGAACGACATGACACCGGGACGATTATGTTCTTATTACAGAGCGTGACAGATAATGCAATGAGCAGCTTTATCAAGCAATCATGCGTCACGGTTGTCCCGGTGTCATGTCGTTCGTGTCGTTTCTGTCGTTCCTGTAGCTCGGAACGCAGATGTGTGAACCGGCCTTTACGAGCCTACTCTGATGGTACGCTTGAACGTCACGGAAAATCGGTCTTCTCGCCTTTTCGAGGTGTCGCCACGGGTAGGAATACTAGCGGGGTATTAAGTGATTTTTTCGGCACTCAAGCGTCAGTACAGGTTATGACTTTGTCAACATTGCCTGAATCCTATTCTAATTGTAAAATAACATATCCAAGGTGTCTTCCCGGGCACAATGTCGGCCCCTATCAAATTCGAACTTGGCGGGGTTTTTAAATACAATATTTAGCATTGTTTCGCGCATTTAGTTCCCGGAAATTAGCAGCACATTCGGGAAGTTGAAGTTGACTGTTTTTTTTTCGTAACTCGCGGAAATGATGACAAACGGTTTCTCTAGTCATTTAGTTGCACATTCACAAGAGATATTATAATTTCTGTTGCATAAATATCAAACCCACGGGCTTTCTGTAACCATCGGTTCGAGACCGATTCTCTGTCGCTCCGTTAACAAGTGTTCATTCAACGCAGTAGCGCACTTCAACCACCCGCTGATCAATCTTGCCCTCTGCTACATGCATTGTGAAAATTCATTACGGGCTTGAATCATCGCGATATGTGTCATATGCCTTCCAACGATAACAAGTGTTTCAGAATTGAATTGTAAGAAGTTGGTTATCAGATATATTATTTTTGTTTTACAAGACATTCTTGCCTCACTCTGAGTACCTATGCATTCGGCCATAGGCAGCCGGCAATGGCCAGGTGGCGCCACGAGAGTACTGCATTCAACGCCACAAGCGGAGGCGTCTCTGTTAATGGCGCGGCCAGTTTGCCCGTCGGGCCGTTGCGAACGGCGGCGACCCCGATTTCAGCAGTCACCGTGTGCACCTGCGTCCCTGCGTGCCATGTCCGTGGTTCTTTTATGCGGTTTTTTTAAGACCATCGGGAGCCTTGATAGGTCCAAGTGTTGAGAGATTAATCTAGATTCGTCAATTAGACACCAGTTTGAGTTGTCTTCACTACTTCTGGCCGCCCGATCGGTCTGTGCTTCGCTCGTCTCCCAGGAAGTGACACAACACAACGAGAAGGCAGCGAATGGGTTTATTGTACATCCCGGTTGCCCGTCTTCGAGAGCCGGCAGTCCGGACCCGCCAACCCTAGTTGTCACTCGTCGTTCAGAGCTCACAGTCGGAGCCCGTGTCCAGTCCTGCGGATCGCCCTTCCCACGCCAGTGCTGCGTAGGCTAGCTGTTCCGGGCCATCACAGCCAGAGTCTCGCTGCGGAACCAGTCCGGGATCGTCATGGACTAGGCCAGTATGGTCAGTGTTCGCCGCGTCCATCGGTCCTGATCCGAACTTCGCTGGTGGAATGCTCCCGGGAATAGCCATGGGCCAGACCAGCCAGAACGGCTCCTATCGTTCCTCCCCGGCCCCAGCCTCGTGCAACACGCTCTTCCTCTTTCTTCGCCGGCTGGCCCTCGCTCGCGCCTCGCTCGGCCGTCCTCTCCTCCCGACGCCCACACACACCAGAATAAATTTTTTTTGTAATTAAAACCAAACTCTGCATGCTACAGAACCTAACGCACATTGCAAAGCCTGGTGTAAAATGGCGACAGGCAGCAAAGTGTACGTGTATGAAGGATATTTACGCTCGCACGAGATTTTTCTAAAGAAAAACTTAGCAGGTGCACAAGTGCTCATTGATAAAGCACGCACCGAGGCGGCTCTTACTGAAGACGTCCTGGCCTGATGTAGAACCTACACCCCCAAGAGAGGGAGCCCGCCTGCGACAGAATACTCAGGCGATACATCCACCTCACACACGAGTTCCCACTCAGAGTCAGCGCAGTCAACCAAAGCTCCCAGCCCGGCGGTGACCTGCTCTGCATGTTCTACAGGCGTTCCCCCACGGTCCGACGTCTACTGTGGAAGTGTGCGGGGCTCCAAACTGAACGGAGTTGTTTTCTAGACCCTAATGTGCGTGCCTACGAGGACTGGATTAACTCAAGAGTAGTGCCTGCGCGAAAGAGACGCCGCTGTCCCTCTGGGACTTTGCGCGCGCGACGGGCATTGACCGAAGCATATAATAACCTTAATTTTCGTTTTCTTTAATTCCCCCCCCCCCCCCCCCCCCCGTAAACCATCCCCTCCAGGCCGTCGCGCCATCCTTATCTTAATAAAGTGTAACAACAACAACATCCTGCTTTCTGCACGCCGTCACATTTGTTACCAGACTCAGGATTAAAGTTGGTTGCTGAAACAAACAAAACTTTATGCTACGAAAATCCATTTTTTTAAAACTTGCAGGTTTGGAAGGTTTTGGTTGCGACCACGCGTGCCGAACGGCATTAGGAGTGCCGGAACGGGCCGACGGGCCTTTAGCTTGAAGACTTGATCGCTCGATTCTCGACGTCACAGCGAAGCAACAATCGGCCCGATTGTTCCTATCGTAATTCCCTAATGTGGCAGTCAAAGCGACTCGAAATACAACTAGTATCAATATGTTATTTTGCCGACCGAGTAGTCTGCAAAATGAGTTCGTCCGACCACTTTCCAAGCCTGCACATATAGTTTCGTTCACTTCCGCCCCAACAGTTTCTGTAAAATTCACTTACTTGTTGCGTCGCACTGCAGTAATCCACTTCTGTAGCCGTGTCGCTTCGCAAGATCTCGAAGGGAAGCGGTGAAGTTTAACGTTTGAATCAACTTCGCGACTGTGGCCGTCTTTCGTGCAGCAGTAGCAACGTTTATTTCTTGGGGGAACTCTAGGAGCAGGCGAGATGTCACAGGATCCCGGTGAGATTATGGAGACGTGAAGTTGGGACTTACTTTGACAAAAAACGGTTCCAAAAAAGCTATCGCCGATCCGAAATGCCACGCTAAAAGGTGGTTTCTGGATGCACCCGCCCGCAGCCCCCGCAGCCCCCGCGACCCGCGTAGTCCTGGCCTACCCAGTTTCTTTATTTTGCAGCCGCTAGATGGCGCAACGTGTAGCGCCAAACTGCATTACAGGTTGCCCATAATAACGTAAAAAAGAAACATGAGTAAACAACGGCCAAGGGGAGCACAGCGTCATGCACGAAGCCCGAGAAGCCCGGGCAATTCGCGCCTCGCAGTCGCGTCCAGTTGGCGCACCGGCAACCCGGTCGTGGCCGTGGGGCAGGCGCCGCGACGTTGCGGCCAACGCACGACTCCGTCATCGAAGGCAAATGGCACACGGCGAATTCTATGAATCCCGATGAGCCAGTAAATTTATTGGAGTGAAACACGTGACAGCGTCTCACAGGCGTCCATTCTAGATGCTCTAACTCACAGGCGTCCATTCTAGACGCTCTAATTCGAGTCGTAGCTTCCACAGTTTGCTAAGTGTGCCCATAGGCAACCAGCAATGCAGCTTGGCACTACACGTTGCGCCATCTAGCGACTGAAAAGTAAAACAAATTGAGTAGTCCAGGACGGCCCGAGTCGCGAGGACTGCGGGTGGGCGCATTTAGAAATCACGTGTGAACGCGGCATTTTGGATCGGCGTGAGCCTTTTTGTAACTGTTTTTTCATAAAAATAAGTCTCAACTTCACGTCTCTGTGACATTTCCGGGTTCCTGTGACATCTCCCCTAAGCCTAGAGTTTCCCCCCAAAATAAACGCCGCTTCTGCTGCGTGAAAGACTGCCACAGTCGCGAAGGTTACCCAAGCGTCAGACTTTACCGCTTCCCTTTAAGATCTTGGGAAGCGACACAGCGACAAAGTGGATTACAGGAGTGCGATGCATCAAGTAAGAGAATTTTACATTAATTGTTGAAGTGAACGAAAATAGATATGCAGGCTTGGGAAGTGGTCTGACACACTCCTTTTGCAAAATAATGTATTTATACAAGTTGTTTTACGAGTCTCTGAGACAGCCATTTAGAGAAATACAGTAGAAAAAATTGCGCCGAATGTTGCTTCGCTTTGACGTCGAGAATCAGGCGATCAGGTCTTCAAGCGAGATGCCTTTTGACCTGTTCCGGCACTCGTAGTTGTTGGCGTGCATTTGGTTGCGACCGTGCGCGCCGTTCGGCACGCGCGGTCGCAACTAAAACATTTTAAGCATGCAAGTTTTCAAATAGTGGATTTTCGTAGAACAAATTTTTGTTTGTTTCGGCTAGCAAATTTAATGCTGAGTCTGGTAACAAATGTGACGGCATGAAAAAAACGGGACGCACATTTTTTTTTTTTCTAGGAAAAGCTCGTGCGAAGCGTAAATATCCTTCTCACACGCACACTTTTTTGCCTGTCGCCTTTTTACACCAGGCTTGTATACTGTTCTCTAGCATGCAGAGTTTGGTTCTAATTGCCCACATTTTGTTCTAGTGTCGTGGGGGCGTCGGGAGAAGAGGACGGTTGAGCGAGGCGCGAGCGGGGGCCAGCCGGCGAGGAAAGAGGAAGAGCCTGCTGCACGAGCCTGGAGCCGGGCAGGAACGATAGAGCCGTTCTGACTGGTCCGGCTCATGTCGGTCCCCGAATCATTCCACCAGCGAGCTTCGGATCAGGACCGGCGGAAACGGCGAGCCTGACCTTATTGGCCTCGGCCATGACGGCCCAGGAGTGGTTCCGCAGCGAAACTCTGGCTGTGATAGCCCGGAACAGCCAGCGTACGCAGTGCGTGGGAAGGACGATCCGCAGGCGTGAACACGGATTGCAACTGCGAGCTATGAACGACAGGTGACAACTAGTGTCGGCGGGTCCGGACTGCCGGCTCTCGAAGACGGGTAACCGGGAAGTACAGTAAACCCATTCGCTGCCTTCTCGTTGTGTTGTGTCACTTCCTGGGAGACGAGCGAAGCACAGACCGATGGGGCGGCGATTATTGTAGAGCGACCCCGCAAGTGCACGAAGACAGTTCAAACTGGTGTCCAAATGACAACTCCAGATTATGCTCTAAACACTTCGACCTGTAAAGGCTTCCGATGGTCTTAAAAAACCGCATAAAATAAACAGGGACATGGCACGCACGTGCACACGGGGACTGCTGAAATCGGGGTCGCCGCCGCTCGCCACGGCCCGACGGGCAGACTGGCCGACCTATTAACACACACACCTCCGCTTGTGGCGCTGAATGCAGCACTCTCGTGGCGCCGCCTGGCCATTGCCGGCTGGCTATCATGCACTTTTTTTCCCAAACGACACTTAAAAGCATGATATCGCACAATGTGAAAGACCTCACTCGAAGCTTCGGTCGATCATGACACCGCCTTTGTTGCACTTCCTGAGTGATGACTCATTTGCGAAAGGTATGTTGAGGTGCGCGGAAAAATAAAATTCCGGGTGTTGATGAGGATCGTGCGAGTCATTTAATTTTATTGCCGCCGTGCGAAAGTTATAGTTGACGCAATCATACAATTCTGCGCCCACTGACACCAAATTGACAACAGGAGCTGAAACCCCCACGAGCCTTTCTATGCTGTAGAGAGAGGAGCGCTAACCGTTTGGAGCGCTTCCCCGAATCCGACGTTACCGCGCCGCCTCGAGGCGCCATCAGTTCGTTGGCGTCTCGCCGTCTGCCGGGAAGCGAAGAGCGAACGCCGAGGAGAGACGAAAGCGACCCCCCCCCCCCCCATACCCCCTCTGCCCTCTACAACTGGTTAAGAGATTGCGGAGGGCGCTGGCAAGGAAGAGCCTGCAAGAACAAGCACCTCCCCCCCCTCCTCCGCCCTTCACAGGAACCGCCGCGCTTACATGGCGAAGGAGCAGGCGAGCGACACCCAAACCAACCCTGAAGGCCTGAACCCCACGCAGTAGTTGCGAAGCGAGAGTTTCCTCGCCCACTAAGACGGCCCGGCAGCTCACGTGACCAACCAGTTAAGATAATACCAACTTTCACCGCGACTCATCATGGCTATGGTCCTCAGGCTGACGTCATCCCGCAGACTAATGCGATCACCGGACTCATATCCACCCTAAGACTCACGTCTTGATTCAGGCTCATGCTCATGAGCCTCGAAACTCACAATCACACTCAAGAGACCTCAAAACTCACTCATGAGTACTTCCCTTAGCACTCAAGCTCACACTCACACTCAAGAGTTTTAAGAACTCAAAATCACACTCACGATCAAACTCACGCTCATGAGTTCGCAGGGCTCACACTCGCACTCACATTCATTAGTTCCCAGAACTCGTGATCACACTCACGGTCAGACTCACGTTCGTCAGTTCTCAGGACTCACTCTCACACTCGCACTCGCACTCATGAGTTCACGTAACTCACGATAACACTCACACTCACACTCACAATTTTTCGAGACTCGCGGCCTCACTCACGATCACCTCAAATCTGACGGTGAGCGTGAGTGATCCTGAGTGATCGCACTCATGAGTGAGAATGCCGAGGTATGGCGATAACTCACCCACCATCCTTGTACGAGCTTGGTAATACTGAGAACGGTCTAGGGTACTTTCGTCACTGATTTGATGTTTCGTAAGCGGCAGGGAGAGTTGATAATTCTAGGAGCCAGTGACATTAAATAAGGGTAAACGAATGCGATTGAGGACGCGTCCAGGTTGGTTTCTCCCTCCCTCCACTTAGCTAAACCCATTAAAAGCGGAAGTTTGCGTCGCTTATTTCCTGTTTAAACGAAAACACTAAGCAGAAATAGAGATTAATATATACGAAGAAAACAAGAAACGAAATAATAAAAAACACAAAAAACTTTGTCGTGGCAATTTGTTGACAAAGAACATATTATATTGCTATTTCTATTTTATCTCTCGCTCTCTCTTTCGCACCTTTTTTTTTCTCTATTTTTTTGTCTGTATCTCTCTCTCTCGTTCTCCTTTCCCTGGCAGGCAGTTTTTCCTCTTTGCTCGCCCAATGGCCACCACCCTTCACTAATACCAATTTTTCATGACGAAACACACTTCGGAATCTATTTCACACCCGTAAATGTATTTATTTCTTTTCACAAAATAAAAGCTAAAAAACCTATATCTATAAATAATATGACAAAAAAACAAGAATAACGTTTTCAAATGGATGTACGATGAGTTTGTACAGTTGACATTCTCCCTTCCTTGCCGAATCAAAACACTCGATGAAACGCTCGTAAAGGAGAGGCATAGAAGTGAATCCCATCGAAACGAATAGACTTTTTTTTCTTTACTTTCGTCGTCTGAAAAGACGGCACAATCTCTTTGTTTGTCAATTGAAATGAAGAGTGTGCAGACGACGCCAATGTAAACGGCTCGAAGTACCACTTACAAAATGATGCCAATGATCACACCTAGACTATTTTAGCAACGCGTTGAGTTCAAAGTATACATCTATATTTAATAAAAGAAGATGAAACGAGTCCCAACAAATACCAAAAAAAAACACTTAATTATTGTTAAAGCATTTATCTCACTCAATACGCCCAAAAATTCCTTATAAACCCCTTTTTTTTCGTGCTGCAGTGTTTTGTTGGAACATTTCAGCTACCATTTGTTGAAAACACAACAGGTTGACATCTTTGCCGTTATAAACTTGGTTTAATTTGTTGCCTTCTTCGGCAATTTAGAGTTTAACTAGAGAATGACGTCATGACCCATTAATGTGCGCCCCGTTAAAACGGACGACCCCTTATATAGACAGCATCGTTGGTGACGAACTGGGTATATACATGCCTTTTTTTTAAATAATTATAATGGCCGATTCGTATTTTGGCTCTTTTGGGGGCAACGGAGGCGCCCATATTAAGAATGCAGAACTACATATTGAAGCTTCATATTTTCCTCCCGGCCTTATTTATTTTTATAAAAAAAAAAGAGAACAGCGGTTGGGCGTTTAAAGCAGGCGCTATCTTTAAATTCAAATCGCATGAAAATTCATGAACAGTCATGAACTATGCGAACTTTTTGAACTGCGGCTGAAGGTGTAGAGGACGACAGACTTAACCTTCCAGAAACTCCAGTCCACCATATATTTAAAACAAAAGTATCTATGTTAATCTTAATAAAAACTGCTAAAAAAAATTACTTCTGGCGAGCCTGCTTTGACGCATTAGAGAGTGCTGCGGGAAAGCCAACGCATTTAACGTGGTGTCAGTTGCATTTTTCATTTCGCCGTTTTCGAAGGTCCAATATGCTTCCATAGCGACATCAGTTTAAAAAAAAGTGAAAGCCGTTTACAACTCCCTGTAACGCCGAATTGGAGCGCAGCTCTTGAGGAGGAGGAGGGAAGGGTACTGAGAGAGGGTATATCCCTCCTCCTCCCTCGTGATCCTGCCTGCTACTCCTCCTCCCCTCCTCCCTTCATCCTCCTCCTCCACCCCTCCTTCTCCTTCACCTCCTCCTCATCCTTCCACCTCCTCCCCTCGCCTCTTCTTCTTCCTCTCTCCTCCCTCTAAACCTCCACCTCCCTCCGACTCCTGTCCTCCTTGCCGCTCAAGCCCGAAACGGCCGTCTAGGAGCTGTGCTCTGAAATAATATAATCACCCCCAGGTTACGTGACCCCCTCGGGGAGGGAGGGTCATGTGACCTGGGGGGCCACGTGACCTAGGGGGTCCGTGACATGGGGGTAATGTGACCTTACAGGTACGCCGACGGCGACGGTGACGGCGACGCCGACACCGACACCGACACCGACGCCGACGCCGCTCAAGCCGGAAACGGACGCCTAAGAGCTGCGCTCTAAACGATATGTTTTTGAAGCGCTACACAATGGGGGGGGGGGGGGGGGGGGGGGGGTCTCAGACGTTTCCTTTTTAGAGCGCAGCCAGGCGCCCGTTCCCGGCTTTAGCGGCGTCCCCGTCGGCGTAACCGCGCGGGGCATTATGGGACGTTTCCCATGATGACGCCACACGGGATGTCACGTGCGACGTCACGAGGGTCACCAGTGACGTCACTGCGCGTTGCATTATGGGTAAATTTTCCCGCTAAATTTAGCGAAAAATTTTTCCCGCTAAATTTAGTAGAAAATTTTTCCCGCTACATGTAGCGTAAAATTGTCCCCGCTAAATTGAGCGGGAAACTTTTTTTTCTAAGTTAGCGGGGAAAGTGTTCCGCTAAACTTAGCGGGGAAATTTTTTACTAAATGTAGCGGGAAAATGTTCTGCTAAATTCGGCGAGGAATTGTTTCCGCTAAACTTAGCAGAAAAATTTCCAGCTAAACTAAGCGGAAAAATCTGTCCGCCAAATTTAGCGGGGAAATATTCCCGCTAGATTGACCGGAAAAAAATCCCCGCTAACTTTAGCGGAAAATATTCCGCGCTGATTTTAGCGGAAATAATTTTCCGCTAAATTTATAGGCGAAATTTTTTCCGCTAAGCTTAGCGAGACAATTCCCCATTAGATTCAGCGGGAAATTGTCCCCTAAACGGGAGGTGAGCAGGAGAAGAGGAGGGGAAAGTACGGATGAGGAGGGAGGTGCATACCCTCCTCTCCGTGCCTTCCCCCTCCTCCTCCTCAAGAGCCGCGCTCTAATTCGGCGTTATGGGGATTGTAAATGTCTTTTATTTTTTTTATTTTTTTATTTTTTTTGACAGTGAATTTAGGAATCATACTAGTTTCTAGCGACTAGGTGTCCTCGCTAGCAATGTGGCTCACAGAAAGCGAGCCACGCGAAACGACGCGGGGATCGGTGGCCGAGTGGCCTAGCGCACACCACCTCGGAGCACGTGGAGTGAAAGCTCGCGCTGCAGAACCCAGGGATCCTGGGTTCGAGCCCCACCCCTGCCCGTTTCGATCTGGATGAGCATCGTACCGGCGTGCGGTCGTGTATCACTACTGCGTGATGCACGTTAAAGACCCCAGGCTAGCGGTTGTGCCTCACTGGCTAAATTTCTCATCTACAGCTGGGAGACTCGTCGCCCCTGTGAGGCAGACCAAGTTCTAGGCTGTATAAACATACACACAACCCAATTATTATTATTGAAACGACGCGCGCCAGTGCGAGGGAAAAAGAAGAAGAAGAGGCTCCACGATATATCGCTCGGGCAGATCGCTCGTGGAAGCCTTCAAAGGCTGCACAATCAACTGGCTGGTTCCCGGTCTGGACGGCATCTTAAATACCTCCTGTAAAGAAATGAAGCCACTTCACTGCTGAACCTTGGAGCGTTGGCAAGAGGTGCAAGACCGCGTCAGAGGCGAATGTCTGGGTTGATATTTGGCCAGACATATCTCGAGCAGATGAGTCGTTGGGTTGCTCGAATAGCAGGATGGTTCAGGTCATGGAGTGAGTGAAAGATGGGGCGTCGAAAAACGGACGGGATGTACGGTCGGGGCATACCGTTGGAGGTGTCGCATACCACTTCGCAGTTTGCAAGTAATAGATCGAAGCTGCAGTGAGGTGGAGGACTCTTGTAGTCTCTGCAACTCGGCGTCATTCTGTTGTACTGTTGCCAGTTTGGAGAAGTCGAGGTCAGGTAAAGCACTGAGTGTCTCGACGCGTGACAGGGCGTCGGCGGCCTCGTTGTTCGCTCCAAATACGTGGCGCGGATCAGTTGTATATTCTGGAATATAAGCGACGTGACGAATCTCTCGGGTCGAATGTGAGGTTCGATTACCTTGGAAGGCGAAGGTGAGGGGCTTGTTATCTGTATTGACATAGAGCACCCGGCCTTCCAGGAAGTGTCTGTAATGCCGTATTCCTGCATAGATTTCAGAGTTCGCGACCAAACGTGCTGTAACGTGTCTCCGGCGGCTTCAACTTATGTGAGAAAAAGCCTCGTGGAAACCAGTCCGTCTGGTTGTATTGTTGTAGCATGGCTCCCACTACGACATCCGAAGCGTCGACCATAAGTCTCGTGCGTGCATCTGGTAGTTGGTAGACCAGAAGTGCCGTGTCGACAAGAGCTTGCTTTGCAGTCTTGAATGACTCCTCTGTCAACGAATTCCATTCGACCGGTGATGTGGGACCTTTTGATGAGCGCAGCAGATCTGCTAAGGGCTTGAGAATTTGGGCGCAGTTGTTAATGAAGCATCGATGGAAGTTGACAAGGCCCGAAAATTCTCGCAACTTCCCACGTGACTTGGGTTGCGGAAAGTCCCTGATGGCTCCCATTTTCGAAGGTAACGGGTGAATGCTTTCGGGTGTCACTCGGTGTCCTAAGAACTCGAGCTCGGACGTTTCGAAGACACATTTCGCTGCGTTGACGACGATACCACAGTTGCGTAGCTGCCGAAAGAGTAAGCGCAGATGTTGTTTGTGCTCTTCCGGGGAACTGCTCGCGATGAGGAGGTCGTCAAGGTATGCAAACACGAAGGGTAGCCCGCGTGTCACTTCGTGTATAAATCGTTGAAATGTTTGTGCATAATTTTGAAGCCCCAAGATCATTCGCACAAACTTGAATAATCCGAAAGGCGTGGTGACAGCAGTTTTCGGAATATCAGCTGGCTCGATAGGTATGTGGTGGTAAGCTTTTACTAATTCGACCTTGCTGTAACTGGAGGCCCCGTTGAGTTGCTCTGTGAAGTCATGCATGTATGGCAGAGGGTAACGATCTGGCAAAGGAGCGGTCCGGGATCGGGGTAGGGCAATGGTTGCTGGTCAGTGGATGAGTTCGCTGATGGGTCGAGGTTCGAATCCGTCTCCGGAGGTCTCCGGGTCCCCAATTGAAGTGGCCAAGGTGTCCCTTCATTTATTTATCGGAGGTATTTGACGATGCTGCCCAGACCGGGAACCAGCCAGCTGATGGTGCAGCCGTGTAAGGCTTCCACGAGCGATCTGCACATGCGATATCTCGTGGAGCTTCTTCTTTTTCTTTTTCCCGCGCACTGGTGCGCGTCTTTTCGCGTGGCTCGCTTTCTGTGAGCCACATCGCTATTGCGGACACCTAGGCGCTGCAAGTTAGACGCAGAAGCAGGCAATTACGACAAGCAGACGAGAACCGCTCTTAAACTTCTGTCGCAGAAAGAAACGTGCTAAGGGAATACGGAAATAAAACGACCACGGGGGGAATATCCAAATAAAATGCAACATAACAAAAGCCAGCAGCCGAAGGGAGGAAAGGAGCGAGCGTTCTGATCCATCTACTTTTTCACTCAAAAACTCCAATATAAAAGCACTCTGCGGAATCCCAGCACCTGACATACACGCTTGGCCAGATTAAAGAAGCCTCGCTAAGTGTATTAGGGTGTCACAGGAGCCGCGTCTGAATTTAAGGCACCCTCTGTGTTAACCTCACGCCATTTCGTTCCCTTTAACTTTTTCTTTGTTATTTTTTTAATCTCGACCAACAATTATGCCTGCATAGTTTAATGTGTTCGTGTCCCTCAAGCTTACAACACTCTAAACTCCAAAAATTGCACCTGGAACTCGTGACCAGTGAAAACAAGCAGTCGCGTTACTCTGTCGTTAAATTGATTTCATATAATAAACTGGATGTCATCTCAAAACCTGGAGCGTGAAGACTTATGCCATTGTAACGTTACGCCGACGTGCTCGTGTGCAGAGGTCTCTTATACCTTCCGGAAGATTAAAATAAAGAGACAGTAGAGCTTCCGGGTTCTTACACTTTGGCAATGTTTGGATAATTAAAAAATAGCGCAAGGACGACGGAGGGAAGAACAAGAGACAGGAAAGAGCGCTAACTGACTGTAGTAACTAGCGATAGATGGCGCCACGTCTCCCAGCGGTGCCGCGTTTTGAGCACGAGCGCGGAGCGCGTCGAATAAAAGATCATTCGTTCGAATCTCCATGCTGGCTGATGCGTAATGCTTCCTACATGGTGGCAGCGATTTAAGCCAAACTAGTTCGTAGCGGTTCAAAGAAACGAAACAACGCTGGACAGTAGGCCCGGAGAAGGTGGAGACCGCGAAGAACGCCAAAGTGAGCGAACGGCGACCACCATGACAAGCCTACTACCGCCGCCGAAACCGCTAGACATGGCAAGCGAACCCTGGAACGCATGGAAGAAGTGGCTCATAGAATTCGAGCTGTTTGCGGTAGCAACGAACCTGATGGACCAACCTGACAAAGTGCAAGCAGCAACACTTCTCGTCTGCATCGGAGAAGAAGGTAGGCGAATTTACACTACCTTCACATTCGATAACGAGGAAGACAGAGAGAAACTCGAGGTCGTGAAGAATAAATTCGCGGCGCACATGAAGCCAGCGATCAACCTCACGTACCACGAATTCATCTTTGGGAAAAGAGACCAAAAGGAAGGTGAGAAGTTTGATGAGTGGTTGACGGAACTGAGGGTTCTTGTACGCAACTGCGAGTACGGCGACGTCAAAAAACGTATGCTAAGAAGCCGAATAATACTCGGAACTAAAGACCGACAGTTGCAGCAGAAACTGATTAACGACAATCCTACCTTTGACAAAGTCCTGGAGATATGCCGAACAAGGGAACGAACTGAAGAACAGTTCAACGAAATCCACGGAAAGGACGAGCGACACGAGGACCCACTGACAGTAAAGGCGGTAAAGGTGCTTAGAAGATCAGACCAAGCCACGTGCCACCGTTGCGGCTTTGTTCATCGCGCGAGCATGTGCCCAGCTACTGGAAAACAGTGCCTTAGTTGTGGCGAGCTAGGCCACTTTGCAAAATGCTGCAAGAGCGAGACCCACACACCAGACAGCCGTCACCGACGCCAGTCGAAAAAAGGACAAAAATTTGATCCCAAAGTACTACAAGTAGAGCGCGAGGATACGGACGACAGCGATGAAGATTATCTGCTGTGCCATTTAACCGTAGATAAGATAGAGAAAGAAGACCGATGGAGCGAGACAGTCACAATAGAAAAAGATAGCGTACGCTGCAAGCTCGACACCGGGGCTAATTGCTCAGTCATCCCAGAAAGACTGATCCGTCTAATATCAAACAAAAAAAGTCGGGAAGTGCGATACCACACTATCATCGTTTTTCGGCCACAAGAAAAAAGCATGTGGAAGAACAACACTGACAGTGTCGAATGAAGCCAGAGCTGTCCAGGAGGAGTTCTTTGTGGTCAAGGAAGAGATACCGGTGACGTTGGGAGGAGAACTGAGTGAAAAACTTGGAATGATCAAGCGTCTGGCTTCTGTGTCAAGAGAACACGAAGACACAAATGCAGCAGATACAAATCTTTGTGACCCTGCCGGACCATACGCAGACGTTTTCAGCGGACTGGGAAAGGTCAAGGGATTTGTGTACAACATGAAGGTGAAGTCAGGTTCACAAGGCGTCGTTCGCCCAGCCAGGAAGGTGCCTGTGGCACTGCAAGAAAAGGTCAAGTGCGAACTTCAAAGAATGGAGAACCAGGGAGTTCTGACAAAAGTAAAAGAACCGACAGAATGGGCCAGTTTCATGGTAGTTGTCGCAAAGAAGGACAAAGTGCGCATCTGCATGGACCCAGTTGACTTGAATCGAGCCCTGAGGAGAGAACACTACCCGATGACGACAATGGACGACATTGCCGTTCGAATCGCGGGAGCGAAAGTGTTCTCTGCGCTAGACGCATCCTCGGGATTCTGGCAGATCGAACTTGATGAAGAGAGTTCAAAGTTGTGCACCATGAGTACTCCGTATGGAAGGTACAGGTTTAAGAGAATGCCCTTCGGAATAAGCACAGCACCTGAAGTTTTTCAGCGTGTCATGAACGAAGTACTAGATGGACTCACCGGAACAGCAGTCGTGATGGACGACATATTGGTGTGGGGAAAGACTCGCCAGGAACATGACGAGAATCTGCGACACTTGCTCCAACGCTGCCGTGAAGTGAATCTACGACTTAACCCAAAGAAGGTCCAATTCGCGAAGACAGAAGTCCGCTACCTCGGACAAGTGCTGACTGGAGATGGAGTTGCTGTTGACCAAGAGAGAATCAAAGCCATACTGGAGGTCAATGAACCAAAAGATCGCAAGGAACTTCGAACATTTCTCGGAATGATCACCTACTTGTCGAGCTTCATACCACGACTTTCCGAGCGTGCGGCACCACTACGAGAACTGCTGAAAAAAGAGATTGCATGGGTATGGACGGTAGATCAACAAAGAAGTTTCGAAGACCTGCGAGACGCTTTGACGAAGGCACCAGTGCTGGCTTACTACACTGCAGAAAAGCCGATTACGCTGTCAGTCGACGCAAGCCAATACGGAGTAGGGGCCGTTATCACCCAAGACGGAAGACCAATAGCGTACTCATCGAGATTTTTGACAGCCGCACAAATGAAATATGCGCAGATCGAGAAAGAGATGCTGGCCATTGTTCATGGTTGCAGCAAGTTCCACCATTACATATTCGGCCAACCAAACGTAACAGTAGAATCCGACCACAGTCCGTTACAGGCTATTTTCATGAAACCGTTGCGTCAGTGCCCGATGAGACTGCAGCGGATGAAGATGGCTCTCCAAAGATACTCATTGGAAGTAAAATTCATACCAGGAAAAAACTTGCAGTTAGCGGACGCACTGTCACGGTTTCCCACGAAGGAAACAATGCAAGAAGAAGAAGAGAAATTTCAAGTCAATTCACTGGAGCACATATCTGTCACACAAGATCGGCTAAATGAAATAAGAGACGCAACTGCAGCCGATGTCCAGATGCGTCTACTGCGCGAGTATGCACAGACGTCATGGCCCGAGCAGAAAGAGCAAGTTCCTCAACTCGGAAGGCCATTCTGGTCCTACAGAGAGGAGATCCACGAGGAAAACGGCCTTGTGCTGCGGTCAAACAAGATAATAATTCCAACGGCCATCAGATCCAAGATTCTCAACTTGCTCCACACGGCACACGCGGGCAAAGACAAAATGAAGAGAAGAGCCCGAGAAATTTTGTTCTGGCCCGGAATCAACGCTGACATTGACCGCGAACATGACAAATGCAGCAAATGCGAGAAGTACAAATCAAGAAACGCCAAGATGCCACTCCTTAGCCACGCACTGCCAACGCTTCCTTGGCAGTTGGTCGGGACCGATTTCTTCACTCATGAAGGAAAAGACTACATAATCCTGGTGGATTTTACTCATTTTATTTTGAGGTAGAAGAAATGAAAAGTACCACAGCTTCCAAAGTCAAAGAGTTCTGCCTTAAAGTATTCGCAACACATGGACTGCCGTTGAAACTTATAAGCGACAATGGCCCACCATTTGGCAGCCAGGAGTTCAAGCAGTTCTTCGAAAACCTGAAGATAGAACAAGTTACATCAAGCCCTTACCACGCTCGATCAAACGGCATGGCTGAACGAGCCGTGAGACAGGCCAAACAAATCTTGCGAAAGAGTGCCAACACTGAAGAGTTTTACCGCTCCCTCCTTGAGTGGCGCAACACTCCACGAGACGATGTCCTCCAATCGCCAGTACAGAGACTGATGAGCCGACACACAAGAACACTGTTACCTGCGCGATCGGAACATTACCTGCCGACTGTTGTGCCACCCAAGGCTGTCACACGTCGTCTCACAGAAATAAGGCGGCAACAAAAGGCGAACTACGATAGAAGCTCAAGAACACTGCCAGACATTGACACGGGTTCTACAGTCACCGTCTACAACACCCTGCGGCGCACATGGTCACCTGCCATAGTCGTGGGACATTCAGTGCCGAGGTCCTACGACATTTTAACCCCAGGGGGTCGGGTCCACTGAAGAACCCGTGAACACTTACGAACGGCGACGGATTCTCGACGAGAGCTGACCTCCACGGGGAAAGACACAGCCTGCACGGAACAGAGCCCCAGTGACTTTAACCAGAGTCAGCCTCACCCGGGACCGCGGCCGCGAAGAGGAACAAGGAAAAGAAGGCCACCACAACGATACCCCAACCATGTTGATGGTGACGCTCTACGCTAAATTTTCCAGAGAAAAGAGATGTAGTAACTAGCGATAGATGGCGCCACGTCTCCCAGCGGTGCCGCGTTTTGAGCACGAGCGCGGAGCGCGTGGAATAAAAGATCATTCGTTCGAATCTCCATGCTGGCTGATGCGTAATGCTTCCTACACTGACAACTGGCGTTTTATTGACAAGAGAAAAGAAGACGAAGGGTCCTATCAGTGAAAGAAGAGGAAGGGTCCTATCAGTGAAAGCACAATGAAGATTCCTCGTATTGTAGAGTATTTTCAAGCGAATGATCTGAACCTACTTGTGTCAGATAAAGAAGGAGGGTTTGTTGTGACATCTAAGGTGAACTACCTAGAAAAGGAACTTTAACGCGTTGCAAGGCTTCAAAACCAAGGCACTCAAGGCTAAGGCGCTTCAATTGTGCCATAGGCTTGATATGGAGCAACTGCGCAAGCCTATCACATCTGCCAGAAGGGACCACTTAGATATGTTCTTCACGGCCATGACCCATAAGGTAGAATGTCCCTTTCGAGTGGTTGCGACCGAAAAAGGGGTCTTGGCAGGGTATGATGTCACGATTCCTTCTACGTCACCTGTCTACCCTCCAACTGGACGATCCTTTTCTGGTGCCAAACTCTGAAGCGGTAATCCAATACCTGCAACAGAATGTTACGACGGTTCACTTCGGGTTCTCTCTGGACGTTGAAGATTTGTTTTATTCTATACCTCACAACAAACTGTTTGCAGCAGTAAGTGAGTGTATCGAGGCCAATGGTTCCATATCTTTTCAAAATAAATGTGGAATCAACGTGGAATCCTTCTTAGAACTTCTGAAGTTCTACCTTTCCGCAACTGTTGTCACGTTTAATGGTAATACATATATACAAAAGAAGGGTATATGTATAGGTTCGTGCGTGGCACCTGTGTTATGTGACATTTTTTTGTCCCAATGCGACCGGGCCATTGCTAGCCCACTTAACACCGGCCAGGTGTCAGTCATATTTAGATATGTTGACGATTACCTTGTCCTCCTGAAAGACCGACCCAATGAGAATGACACCGAGGTAACCGACCGCATACGAAACACCTTCGTAGAGCAAGCACAGGGGCTCAAGTTTACGCATGAGTTGCCGGCGAACTCCTCTCTTCAGTTTCTAGATCTTCGGTTATCGCTCCTTGATGATCAAGCGTGCTGGATCTACTCTCGGAGATCAAAGAAAATGCTCTTACAATAGGACTCTGCCCATTCAAAGCTAATCAAGAGAGGGATCGTAAGGAGTTGTTTAAGTGCGTCCATCAAGAAATCATGTGAACATACAGCCGGTGAGAGTTTTAATTCCCAAATTCAAAGGCTCACGGCATCTGTATATCCTTATTCGATTCTGTTCGATGTCGCTGAATCCATGATTACGTCAAGTGGAAGACCAGCAAGAAATAACTTCAAGGGACGCCGACCGGCTGTAGTGCCATACATACACCGCATTTCCCATAACTTGAAGCGGGCGGCATCCAAGTTTGATGTACAGGTTGTGATGTCGGCTCCTGATAAACTAAGGAGGCTATGCCCAAAAATCAATAACAAGCAGGAACAAACTGCAAAATGTACTGTAAAGCAACAACACCAATATGTCACCTGCATCAGCGGTGTAGTGTACGAAATACCGTTTTCGTGTCGAAAGGTATATGTGGGACAATCCGGGCGTTGTCTAAATGTCAGGCTAAGGGAACCTGCCTTAGCGTTAAGGTCATCTCCCGCGGGACATCTTGCGGTGCATGTAAGAGACTGTCTGTGTACCCCACTCTTCGAGCACACAAAAGTCCTCAAACGGTTTTTGGGTCAGAGAAGTAGAGAACTCTTCGAAGCACACGTCATAATATCCAAGGGCGACGCCTGCGTCAGTGCTCCTTCAGTAGCCTTATCGGAAAAAGAACAGTTTTACCTCAGCCTTCATCCCTGAAGATCCTTCCTACACATTATGTTGACACTGAATTTTTCTTATTTTTTTCTTGTACTGTTTTCCTTTTTCTTTTCCTTTTTTTAATTCTTGTTTATAATTATTATTTTTTGCTTCATAATATTTAGTATATAATTACAAAAAGCTTCCTTCTGTTCCCTATCCGATCTTTTTTATCTTCCTTCTTCTTTTTCTATCTCCTTTTTTGTCTTTGATTTGCCTCACTTCTTTTCATCTTCTTTTCTCTTGTAAATAAAACGCCAGTTGTCAGTTATCGCTCTTTCCTGTCTCTTGTTCTTCCCTCCGTCGTCCTTGCGCTATTTTTTAACTATGTTTACCCAACTAGCCCATCAGATGATTTTATTGCAATGTTTGGATCTTTCCCAGAACATTTTATTTGTTGAAAAAGATGACCGCAGGCGTCACGTAAACAGATCGGCAGTTTGATACTGCCCATCTGACCCATGCTACGGATAGAAACAAAAGCCGCCCGCGCTATGGCCAAAAAAAAAAAAAAACGCGCTTTTCGTGTAAAGCTTGCCAAATTATGAGGCGCTAGAGAAAACCAGCCTTCTGTGTTCTTATTTCAAACTATTTTTTTCGTGTACCGGGACACCAATCGAAGCTGCCAAGGTGGCACTTCATTTATTTACAGGAGGTATTTGAAGGTTCCTGGTCCGGGCGGCATGCGGAATGCGCTTCACCACGCACCTCATATCGCTGCTTCGCAGTGTTCTTCCGCAGCAAAAAGGCCGTCTGCTTTTTTGCTGCAGAGAACCGAAACAAATACAACCGCGTTTGGTGGTGCTTCTTTCAACTGAGTGGAGAGGTTGGTTAGTTAATTGATTGGTTGGGTAATAAGATGAGCGTGCACGAAAAGTTACTTTACTGACATGGTTTCGCGTAAAGGTTGCGACGTGGTTAGCCAAAAAGAAACAAAAAAAAAACGCGTCTTTGATTGTTACTTTTGTGTTCATTTGTGTGGGACTGCGAGCGCGTGTATACCGCTGTTGAGTGTCATATGCCTCAATTTCCACTCTGTTCATTCAACAGAAAAACCTGGAGGCAGGGCGCATACATCACCACATTCTCCCACTGACCGCAAAAACATAGCTTTCTTGACTGTCTCGTTTCTCTTTCTCTCAGACCTGATACCCACAAAGTGTGGGTTGCTCTACAAGCAGACAAACAACGGTGTTTCTCGAGCCTGTAACACAAATTCCTATACACCTGTTCGTTCTTTCTTTTTCTAATTTCTTTTTAGTGATGTTTTTTTTTTGTTTTTTTTATACGAATATGATATTTCTTGTGAGGGTGCCCGGGCGTTACCCTAACCGAACCTGCTCTCTGCTTATGGAAATCTGATATTTAAAATTAAATAAATAAAAAAAAATCACAGCTTTAGCCGCTACGTTTTGTTAGTAGCTTTAAAATTGTCATGCGTTCTCAACCCTAGGAGGACCACGCAGCCCTTCTGTCACCGCTAAAAAAAAAATACATAAACTGAAATTATTTTGGAATATTTACGCTATTTCCTGGAAGCAATTAAGTCAGTTTTTGATCTGCATGCAATCTTTATTTTACTATGCTGCCGCAATGTACCGGCACCCGTAATGCCCTTCGAATGCCCTACGATTTGTCTTCCAAGTGGGAGTTTTAGAAAGAGAAAAATATAAGTGACCGGGGTGACTACCCGAAGCTTCCCTTTTATCCCTTACAGTGCACAAAAAAAAAAACACCTCTACCACAAAAAAAGGCCTGTTTCTCCCATTTTCAACCTGATCGTCCTGTGTCAAAAATATAATAATAGTACTAAATATAGCTTTATTTACCATGTGGGGGGGGGGGGGGGGGGGCTGAGAAAAAATCTGTCCAAGCAGCTTGACTGGTCATCAGCCCCCCTCGGGAACACACAGTGGCGAGAAAGACATTTAAATCGAACAGAAGAAGTTATGATAATACAAGGTACTTTCGTCATAAAAATGACCAACAGACAACTATCAGCAATTCATCAAACAAGAATAACACCTCCATATAAAATATATTGGGAAGCTGTACACATGAAAGGGAAATCTATCCAAAATATTCTAACATGCTTCAACACAATATATATATATATATATATACAACGGACATGG
Source organism: Ixodes scapularis (assembly GCF_016920785.2). Taxonomy (NCBI): domain Eukaryota; kingdom Metazoa; phylum Arthropoda; class Arachnida; order Ixodida; family Ixodidae; genus Ixodes; species Ixodes scapularis. Next base: position 78,707,056 of record NW_024609837.1, read on the forward strand.
TGGCGGGAGGCCGAAGGCGTGGGTATATAACTGAGAAGAAAGAAACCCTTAGTGAAAGCAGCAACAACGGATGATATAATCTTCGACGTTTCGGCCGGACTCTGGCCGAAACGTCGAAGATTAAATCGTCCGTTGTTGCTGTTTTCACTAAGGGCTTTTTCTTCTCAGTTATATATATATATAAATATATATATATATATATATATATATATATATATATATATATATATATATATATATATATATATATATATATATATATATATATATATATATATATATATGCATATATATATATACGCACAACATACATATACACACATACACATAGACACACATATACGCACAAAACTAACCACACGCCCCTCCCCACTCGCCACGTCCATGCAATCAATCCGAAATGAAATCAATGGCAGCGAGATTCCGACCGAATCAGTGGCACGAGCTTCGCTCTGCATTTTTTTCCGGGGTTCCGTTGACCGCATTGCTCTACATTTTGCTATTCGTGGCGTTGTTAATGTGGACCGCAAGGTCGTCTGCTTCTTGCTCAGGGTTTGCTATGATGTCAGAAAGACGAGCTTTGATCGGCCTGATTGGAACGATAATGAGTAGACCTCAAGGCATCTAGCATTTAGTTCTATTCACTATCCTTTGAGTCAAAGCCAATCAGAGCTCGGCGTCGTTCTGACGTCACCGGAACTCCTCTGCAAGAAGCAGACGACTTGCTCTCCGCATACTTTTTGCGCTTTCTGGTTGATGTTTGTTTCCTTGCAGATGAAAATCATAAGGCTTGAAGATAGGGCGGAGAATAGAACAAAAACGGAAACAAACACGTAACTAGGGCAAAGCTAATGCACCCCCAAATATAGGCCTCATGGACGTTTTTCCACCTACAGGAACAAAAGAAAACTGACATCGCAGACGACCTTCTCAAAGCTAACTGTGGTTTTACTACCGTATAATCACACGCGTTACGTACAAAAGAAACACCTATGCTATAATCACATTTCATATGACGAACTGTTTTCAACAGCACCTCCTTTAGTTTTAATGATAAGAATTTGTTATTTAATGATAAGAATTTGTTGGAGCGCGTGCGCCCCGAAGAACGCCGCGCACGCGCTCGCGCGTCCTTCTTCCGTCTAGTGACCAATGGTCGCTGATGTTTTGAAGAATATGGGTCGTGACGAAACCAAAATTTATCTTTTTGACGTCACGCGAAGTCGACGGCGCTCGATGCGCAATGGCGTTATGGCTTACGCTCCGGCGCTCTTCAAACTCACTAGCTTATAAACACTGAATTTCTTCTTCTAATGCCCAAACTCTGGACAAGCCTTTTGAGAATAGTTGCCGAGAGCCTAAGCGACGCGAAATAGTAATAGTAGTAATAGTAATCTTTAATAGTAATCTTTAATAACTAATTCTTAGAGTCAGGATCAAGTTCCAGGTCTTGTCAAAGCCTCAAGGGCTTGTGGGACTAGACCCAGCAGTTGCAGCAAGCTTATTGAAAATTTTCACATTGTCACGTACACACACTCACACACACACACGTACAAACACGAATCAGACACCGATGACATGTTCTGCTCCAGGCGCAAGATCACATTTCTGTCGGTCTTGAAAAAGTGCAGGAAAACACGTAGTCTCATCAGAAAATAAACGCACACATACGCAAATACAGTAGCCGGAGAATACAATGAAGACCGTAGTCGTATCGGAAGCAGGAGCGAACTGCCAAGGCCAACTTATTTCCTCAAAAAAAAAAAAAAAAAAGGACGCGCGCGTTTTTTTGCAGTATTGCTTTTCTAAGGAAAAAAGAAGCATTTTATACTTTCCAAAAAGAAAAGAATGAAAGATATGCGCAGTCACAGTTACTTTGAAAACTTACTTACACGATTAGTTTCATAAAAAAAAGTTTTTCATGTTTTTTTATATTTCATTAAGAAAAAAAGAAAATAATCCTAGTGAGGTACAAAATATTTCTTACAATCACGTTTTTAATGATAGCTCAAAACGTGTAAACAAAAAAAGTGATCTGAGAAGATTACCTTATAAAACTAAGGTAGAAAAAAAGAAGATGGATGGTCACTGTTTTCGCACATCCGCGAACATGCTTCTCAGACATTTTTTCAACATTTTGTTTGAGTTAATGGAAAGCAGAGATTCTGGAAGACCATTAAAAATTTTCGGGACATAAAATGTGCGCAGACTTTCACCATAGTGAGTTCTCACCCTAGGAGTGACGAAACGTGGAACAGATCTGAGTTCACGAGATGGAGTAGACGCGAGTTTGAAATCACTTTTCCAGAAATGGCGCCAAACGACAGTTTGAAGGAAAAGCGAGTAAAAAGACGACAACTCAAGTGAAATGAAGAGGTTAGCATTGGATGAAAAGTCGCTGTTGTATGCGACACTTTTTAGAATCCCTTTTAAAACTCGGTCAATTCTTAAATGCCAGGATAGTGAAAAATTGAAAAAGACAGTTATGCCGTACCTTAGTACGCTGTAAGCTAAGGCGTGCATTATGTTTCTTCTAACTGACAATGGTATAAAACCTTTAATGTGGTACATCATGCACGACACGCTCCTCAACCGTTGACATACGTAAGACATATGAGTGTCCCATGTAAGATCACAATCAAAGTGAATACCTAAGTACTTTACTGAACTAACATATTCGACAGGTCTACAATTACAACATGGACAATTGGAGCTGTGAAGGAATAGTGGAAAAGTCAAACTGACATTTTTTAAAGGATTACGGAAGCAGATCAGTTTTGTTTTCGAAGCATTTACACGTAGCTTGTTTGCCGAAAACCAGTCAATAATTTTGGTTGCGTCTGCCTGAAGCATTTCCATAGCACGCTGGTAAACTAGGTGCCGAGAAAACAAAAGAGTGTCGTCCGCATATTGAAAAATTGTTGAATTTGTCGTTGCCGCAGAAATGTCATTTACGTAGAGGTTGAATAGTAAAGGAGAAAGAATGGAGCCCTGGGGAACTCCAGAAGTAAGGAAAACTTGAGAGCTTCGGACATTGTCTACTGAAACAACCTGTGTACGATTTGAAAGAAAACTCTTGAGCGATTAGCGATGTATGAAATGGTCCCCGAAAGCCGATTCTATAGAGTTTGTCTAAGAGGATGTTGTGGTTCACGGTGTCAAACGCTTTGGCTACATCAACGAAGAGGGCACACACATACATGTTGTCGTCGAAGGAAGAGTGCACAATATCTGAGAATTTCTCAAGGAGATTAGTTGTACTACGACCAGCAACAAACCCGTATTGACTTGGCGAGATTAAATTGTATTTGTCGAGAAAACCGGACATAACAATAAAAATATGTTTTTCTAATATCTGTGAAATACAAGATAGTATTGAGATTGGCCTGTAGGATGACACTTGGTTTTGTGCGCCACCTTTGAAAAGAGGAACAACTATGGCCTGTTTTAAGTCATCAGGCACATTACCAGTTTCTATAACATCATTTTTAAGAACGAGGAGCACGCTTTTTAAAGAGTCATAATTCCGACACAAGTCTCTAACTGTAAGGCCGTCTACACCCGCCGACCTGAATTGCTTAAATCCAAACAGGTAGGACCGCAACTCAGCTTCTGAGAGAGAAGGAAGGAAAGCAGATTCATAGTGAAACGGAGTTCCGGGTGTCGAATCCACCGCGCTATCAATTGGCACAGTAATAGAGTTAGCGAAAAAATTATTAAACGCGTTGACAGTAGTCGCCATATCAGTCCCAAAGTGTTTGCGTAATGTCTCAGTTACGTTCTTTTTTAGATAGCCACGAAGCTCATTGACGACCGTCCAAGTTTTCCTAGAGTCCGAACGAGCGTCCGATATTTTTTTAGCGAAATAGGTTCTCTTCGTTGACCGAATGAGGGCATTGACTCGATTTCTTTGCATCTTACATTCTAGTTCGAGAGAGGCATTGTTGGGGGACCTCCGAAACTTCTTCCGCAGTTTTTCTTTGTGACTTATAGCTTCAAGAATATCTGGGGTGAGCCAGGGCAGTGAGGGCTTGCGTTTTTTAACATATACAACGGTCTTCGATAACTCCCGGAAATTTCTAAGGATGTCTACAAACATTGAGTACAGGTTCGTGCTGTTAACCGAGGATAGGAATTCATTCCAATCATATTCTTTAATTAGTCGATGAAAAGTGTTGAAGTCAACCCGCTCTAAACGACACGCACTTTCGAAATTATTACCTTTTCTGGAGGGAAAAACACATTTACATGCGACAAAATAATGATCTGCAAGCTTTTGTAAATGACAGCGGAGTGTATGGAAGCATCTGGAGCTCGTACGTTTACATGATCTAGGCAGGATGATACCAGATTTTCATTTAATACTTCTTAGCGGGTCGCACTCTGAATGGTAGGTATGATTCCATGCTCGGCAAGTAGTGATAAATAATCACAAACACAATTTTTGGAAGTTTTCAGGGTGTCAATGTTGATATCTCCCACCAAATATAAATGTGCTTCATTAGACAATTCTCTCAAATTTTCCCTCAGCTCCTCTAAGAAGCCAGAGCAGTTGGACGAAGGAGGTCGGTAAAGAGCAAGCAAGCAAACCGCATAGTTAGAATTAGAAACCTTTAGCATCAAGCTCTCCGAGTGTTGAAATGTGACATCAGTTTGAGTTATTGACCGTGAGTTCTTTATAAATACGCCGATTCCTCCTCCTCTAGTAATTGGCCGTGTATAAAAGAAATTTTGAAATCCTAAAATATTAAACTGTGACAGATGATCAGCACTGACATTGATTTCTGTTAGCACAATTGCAGCAATTTGGTCCCGCATTTGATCAACAACTGTCTTAAATTCATCCCAGTATTTTCGAATACTGCGAATGTTTATGTGTAAGACCATGAAAGAGTCGGTTGAAGAAGAAGAAAACGAGCTATTAAACGAGAGAAAATCGGCGTACTGTAAAAAACTAGCCATGTCGGTTATGTGATTAGGTCCAGGTCACTTCTCTGCTGAATCCGTACCGGAGAAGCGCCCTCATCTTTTTTGGCATAAATTCGAGCATTTTTGAGCCACACAAATTTGTAACCGCGTTCTTTTCCAAGAGTACGTGCCTGCCAGAAAAGTTCTCTGTTGGTCTAAGTTAAGCTGTCGTTGAAATACAGTCTTTCGGGTGGATTGTAACGAGAAAATTGCCTGAGCTTGCTGCGAGCTTGCATCCATTTGTCTTTAGTGGCTACAGATGTAAACTCGACCAAAATAGGTGGTTTTATAGATCGTTTGCCTGGTAGCCTGAAAACCGACGCGACATCAGCTGGTTGATGTCCCGGAATTCCTAGCTTGTCTGCCAGCCCCGCTAAGATGGAAGGGAGAGCCTCGTCGGGTTTGACGGTCATTCCATGAATTTCCATAATATGTTGGCGACCGCGTTGGTCAGCGTCGTTCATCTCGGTTTGGAGGCTTTGAATAGTATGTGCCTGTTCGCAAACCGTGTCCTTTAGTGAAGCCACTTCCGTACGCAGCTCGTTCATGTCGGTCGCATGAGCAGACACCGTGGCGAGGAGGCTATCGTATTTCTTTCCTAGGAAGGAAATGGAAGTTTGAACCTCCTCCACAGTCACTTTCATGAGATCTATGGTAGGCTTGAGGAGCAAGAGCTCATTCACCTTTGCGGGAAGCTCGAGCAGTAAATTTACGCTAGCCTTCAGAGAAAGTATTGAATCTAGCTTTTCGTTGATGGTCAGGATTTGCGCCGCGAGTGTCGTGGTTTCGCAGGACGAAATCGAGTCAGAGCTAGCATCGACCCCGTCTATATCAGCACGATTGTTCTTAGAACGGCAAACTTTGCACCTCCATTTTTCTTTTTTGTCGGGGCTCATGGCAGTAAACGTGGACTCAGCAATGCCGGAACACGTTTTCCCGAGATGATAGTTATGCTCGCAAAATGAGCATGTCATCAGTCTACCATCAGGCAAAATGCCTTTTTGGCAAGCGTCGCAAACAAGGGACATAATCGTCGAATTAAATGGCATTAAAATAAGTAGAAAAAATTTAAGTGCTGTAAGCACACCTGGGCAGGTTACTCCAGCGAAACAGTATATCAAGAGCAGCTTGGCACGGTCACCGAGAAAATGGAACTCCTCAAAGCACTGATGGTCGGTTACCGGCAAGGCTCGTCCGTGGATGTTCGCTGATTGGCCCAGGGTTGATGTTGAGTCGCAGAAAGTCGCCGAACGTCACGGATGGGCATGGGCAACGACTGCTGACTGAATGGTCGATGTACGGTAATGGCGGTGATGAACGGGGCAGCAGTCGCGATCTTCGAAGCAGTAAATCGGAAGCCACGACTGGATGTCGATTCTTGAGCCGGTGAGATGAGGTCGCCTAACTCCCCGTTAAACCATTTAGCAGGCAAGTTAAAGGTCATCGAATAAAGATTTTAAATTACATTTCTCAGAGCGATTAGAACGAATGCCCGGACATATTCACTTCTTCTTCTGTCAATCTGGAGAAGCCTTTTGAGAATAGTTGCCGAGAGCCTAAGCGACGCGAAAGCGTCTCAGAAGCATAATATTGTCGCTTCGATAACGTTTAAAGCGCGGCATTAGCCGAAAAGAACGCGTGAGAACGAATTGGTGAAGAAAGGTCTGTGAATATCTAAAGTCACGTGAGCGTGTGAAAAAATAAATGCTGTTTTCTTTTTTTTTTATTGAATTTTTTGTGCCACGTGCTTGAGAGAAAAGGTAACCGTTTTTTGTAGCGTGAGCTACACTGGCCGAGGTTGAGCAGTTTCGCGTGGCTCGCATAATGAGCCGTGCTCCGTGCTGCGCAAGCGCGAGGAGCAGTGACGTCACACGGCGCACAGCTGGCGGGGCGGAGCCGCCGTCGCAGCGGGCTCCGCCGCCACCGCGCGCGCCTCGCAGGTCTGCGCAAGCGCGAGAAGCAGTGACGTCACACGGCGCACAGCTGGCGTGCCGGAGCCGCCGCCGCCGCGGGCTTCGCCATCACCGCACGCGCCCCGCCGGTCTGCGCATTCCAGTGGAGTGACGTCACAGCCGCGGCAGACGCACTGGCGCCGCCGCGTGCCCAGCTGTGTGCCTCCGTTGTACAGTAACCAAGTCTGACGCTCCACCGGAGCTGCTTGATAGCGCCTCTCATTTTGTGCACATAAGCTCACGCTACGTATATCCTGGCATAGCCGAGCTAAGCCACCGCAATTTTTCTTACCACAGATACAAAACTACACATCACCGAACGTTCAACCCCATCCCTAATGTAACACTAGTTGCCCAGACTAAAGTCACTTTCCCGGAAAGGATAGAGTCAAGATTCCTGTACGGTAGCCATTTTATCCATGAATTGGGCAGTATGTCATTTGATCTTTCCATTTTTGGTGGGCGATTCAAACTCACAGTGACGGGTTGCTTTTAACTTACGTTTTTTTTTTTTTGTTTTGTTTTTGTATACCGAGATTTTACTGACCACACACCCCCGGAAAAGCGCACATCTTCGCGCCGTCGCAAGAGGTGGCGTCGATGCTTAGTGGCGTTGCAAACTAATGTTTCTTCCCTGAAATACGAGCGTGCGGAACGATTCTACTGCTCCTCAATTTTTCTGTAATTAATCCAATATAAAAGAAGTCGCCACCTCTGAGGTTCCGGTAGGTCTACCTGCCGCTGCGGCATGTCCTCGGCAGACGAGGGTCGACCACCTGCGCAACCCCAGACTGCACCAGAGACCAACCCAACCCAGTCTCCACCGGCGCCTATTTTACCCTCGCCAACTCCACCACTTAAAGGCGACTGCACGAACGTCCCCACATCCTCATCTTTAACTTCGGAAATTAACATGGACACAGAATATTTGACTCCTGGGCAACGCCTTCATGACATCAGCGACTCAGACAGCATGGGCACGACTGAGGATGAGGGTTTTATTTTGCAGCTGTCTAAGAAAGCCAAGAAACGTCGTCATGGGGCCCAATCAACGTCATCGAGCAGTAGTGCCATTATTTCCATCGAGAACAAGTCTCCAGCACTTACTGTTATTTATATGCCCAGAGATCAAACAAAGATAATAACAAAGCTGAACGAACCGAAGCTCATTGAGCTGCTCGAATCGCACGCTCCAGCGTCAGTAATTAAAATCCGTCCCAACTACCGACTCAACTTATTTTCGGTTGACACTCGAAACATGGCTGTATCCTCCTCGCTTCTGAAGGTGTCGTCACTACTAGGAATCCCGGTTAGAGCATTCGAGCCACGGTCACCCACTCAAGCAACAGGAGTTATCAAGGGAATAGACGCAACTATCAATATTGACTCCAAATACATCATAGCTAAGCTTAGCTATGATGTCTTTGACATCATAGCATCTGTTGCAATAACATTCGCATCTGCAAGACTTCCAGACTACATATTCCTAGGGCTTGTTCGGCACAAAGTTGAACTTTTCGTGGAAAAGCCGATACAGTGCCACAGATGTTCTCGCTTCGGACATATTGCATCCACATGCCAACATGCACCAACATGTTCACGATGCTCTGGGCCACACCAGCGAACAGAATGCAACGCCGATGAGACACCTACACGATGTTGTAACTGTCGCAAAAACCATGAGACTTCATCTCCCCACTGCGTTATATGGAAAGATGAGCTTGAAATACGTCGCATACGTCAAGTCAACGAGCTCGACTACAGAACAGCTCGAAGCTCGGTTAAAAATTCGACCAACTTTCCGGCCCCAAAACAACCTATCCCCCGAGAGAACCTCACAGCCGGTCGCTCCACCACTACTGAAACTTCAAGCACAACACAAAAGAAGGACTCCACTAAAATAATAGGCAGTAAAACATCCCAACGAGAATACCAACGGGAAGATACACTTCCCCAAAACCAGACTTGCGTCAAAACACCGGCCCAGAACAAAACGCTAGGACATCATTTCTCACAAAAACAAGAACGCACGAAACCGTCCTACAGCCAGATACTCACAACAAAGAGGCACAATGAACAACATCCTCCCCGTGTTGACCAACCATCTGACCATTCGCAACCCAGCTCTAGAGTCTGGTCAGCAATCATCCTTGCGGCAGAGAAGCACATACATGACTTTCTTGCACAGTTTTCGTCTCCAGTTGCTCGCCTTACGCAACAGGCATTTGAATTCCTTTTTCCACTTTTAGTTGCTCTTTTCAAGTAATTCACGGTACAAAACCCATCCACCTCTCCAACTCAACATAGAATTCTCCAGAAAGAAGTGAGCGACATTGGAAAAAAGGATCCTCTGATACTTTTTACTAAAATAAGAACAACAACAAACACAATATTTGATAATACCATCGCAGAAGTTAGGGCGATACTGACTATAATACAGTTCCTTAACTCAACATGCCTGTAGGTAAACCGAAGAAAACACTGCCGACAATTATACAATGGAATGTAAACCGTCTTCGCCCTCGCCTTGCAAACCTTCGGCGACGACTGCTGCTAACCCAAATAGATATCCTTGCTTTGCAAGAAACATACGTAACCCCAGGCTCACAGCGCATCTCCCCGTACGTTCAATACAACAGCCATAGTCCTCATACTGACAGCCAATCAAGAGCATCTCTACTAATAAAAAGACATATTCACCAAAATAAAATTAATCTAAAAGACTTGAACACGGAATACGACGAGCACGTCGCAGCAGAAATTCACACAGCGGATAAAAACGTTACGATAATTTCAAGCTACATCCGACCAAACCAGCCATGGGACCTAGTCACAATGCGAAACATTCGTGCGCGCTGCTCAGGACCACTTATATGGTGCGGAGACTTCAATGCAAACCATCTTGCTTGGGGAAGCGACGACTGCACTCCTCGGGGGACCAGGCTCCTTGATATGATCAGGGAACTTGGACTTCGATGCCTCAACTCTGGCAATCCGACATACGTCAGGGCTCACCTCAGCAAAGTGATCGTCTTAGACTTGACATTTGTATCACATGAGATTAAGATGGTCTGGGATACTGAACCGGATACTTGGGGATCAGATCACCTCCCCATCCGGCTTACTCCACAAGCGAGCATTCCTCCGAAGAAACGAACTCACAGTGTTATAAACTGGGACGAATACCGAATTGCCCTTACGACCATTCTCACGAGCCCAAACGCTCCATCTCTTGAGGAGGCCATTGAATTATCAATGAAAAAGGCAACTACATTAGTCTGTCTTCCCATTAACAAACCGGTTCTTGACTTGACATACCTCAAAATAAGGTCGCTGGCGCGGCGTGCCCAAAGAATTGCCCGGCGAACAGATGCCCCAAAAGACTGGACCGCATCGCGAAAATTCGAAGCTATACTCCGCCGTCACACAGTGCGCCTAGGACGACAACAGTGTCAGCTCCGCAGTGAATCGCTCAACACCGAGGCAGGGTCGCGGCAGCCCTGGACGACAGTCAAAAGCCTCCTCAGCCCCGTGAGCCTGACATCGCCCTTTGCGGCAATAGCTATCAAACGTAACATCTCGATTGCAGAACTTGTGGAAATATTTGCGGATACATTCTCCCAAACAAATGAGGCACCTAAAAAAAACCCTTCGGTTCCAAAACCGCCCACTTTAGCGTTTAGCCCAATTGCAATTGACGACGACTTTACAATGACAGAGTTAAACTATGCGCTTTCACTATGTCGCCGACGCGGCGCACCCGGGGTTGACGGCATTACTTACCAATCCATCAAGAACAGAGACGTGTGCTTTAGGCCAAGATTACTGGAGCACCTTAACCAAATATGGAGCTCTGGCAATCTCCCAAATAGATGGCTACACTCAATTGTGATAGCCATTCCAAAGCCTGGTAAGCCTACACATGAACCAACATCATACAGACCTATATCTCTTACTTCATGCATGTGCAAGCTACTAGAAAAAATGATTCACGGACGAATCGGTTGGCAACTGGAGCGCACGCGAGCACTACCGACTGAACTATCTGGATTTCGCCAAGGCCGGTCAGCATCAGATTCAATAGGGGACCTTGCATCATCCTTGGAGGAAGCAAAGACAGAAGGGAAGGTAGCCCACATCGTCTTCCTCGACATACACCGCGCCTTTGATGCACTTCCACACAGTGTCATTCTTGAGCGCCTCGAGCTTATCGGGGTCGGAGGACGGTCTCTACGATTCGTTAAAGCATTTCTAAGTGGTAGAACATTTCAAATACGAATGGGTGGACACACCAGCACAACACGCACCGTTACCCAAGGTGTACCGCAAGGGAGTGTGCTCAGTCCGTTACTATTCAACATAGTAATGGCGGGACTTCCCCCAATTCGCCCACAATTCGAAGCCATCCCCGCCAACTGTGCTATCTACGCAGATGACGTAGCCTTATGGTGCACAGGTCGTACAGAGATCTCCACGACCGTACAGGCCAAACTGCAACAAGCCCTCAATGTTGCTACCTCATTTCTTCATTATGCCGGCCTTGCCTTGTCAGCAGCAAAAACAACAGTTCTTACATACCGACCACGAGGTCGATTGAAGGGAAAATATTCAACATTACAGATTTGCGGCAACCGGATCAGAAGAGAACCACAAGTTCGCTACCTTGGAGTCATAATCGACGATCGAGTCAACTGGCGGCCGGCGGTGCAAACGGTGCTAGAGGGGCACGGAAATTATTTGGAGCGCTATGCCGAATCGCCGGTCAAAACTGGGGCTCCAGCCAGCAGACAATGATGACACTTTATCGAGGTCTTATTGTTAATAGAATTATGTATGCCCTGCCTCTCCTGAATCTTCAACAACGACAATGGACGATGCTGGAGACATTTCACAGGAAAGCGATCCGTATATGCCTCGGCCTGCCCACTTCATCAAAGAACGTTCCCACCCTGGTAGAGGCAAGCGACTCCCCACTTCAACTACAGGCAAAAGAACGGGCTTTGCACCAGATATTGAGACTTGCTGGTACTGAGTCCTCATACGCCTTGCTAAACTCAGTCACTGAAAGGCCATCCTCCCACTTCGGAAAGGTGGCGCAGACCTTCTTGGATATCATCGGATGCCCAGAGAACGTGCCCCCATCCCGCCACCGCATCGAGAGGACAACCATTTTAAAATAGCGACAGACATTGTCGACCTTCCAAGACGGAAAAAAGTCGCAGAGACGGTGGCTCGTCATATTGGAAACGAAACAATGAGCACCTACGCAGATATGATTCACGTTTACACAGAAGGCAGTGCGAAAGGCGATTCGGCCACAGCAGCATACGTCGTCCCTGAAATGGGCTTGCGTTGTAAAGATCGGCTGAGCAATTGCACGAGCTCAACAACAGCCGAGCTTACAGCTATATGGCTTGCCATCACACAAGTGCCAAAATACATAAACTCAATAGACCTTGCTATCTTCACTGACTCGAAAGGCGCACTAATGCAATCAGCTAACCTCAACACAGCTTGTCCCCTTGCAAAATCTATCGCCCAACTCACACGGAAAACAAACGATGCGGGGATCACTATATACTTCCAGTGGATTTCATCACACGTGGGAATTCTAGGAAACGAGGAAGCAGACGGTCTTGCCTTGGGAGCACACAAAGATTCCTGCCCAACAATTGCTATCCATAAGTACAACTCCGCACGCATCATAATCCACCAAGAATTAACAAAACAACACCCTGACGCAGAAGCGGCAGCTGGTTATCCACCTTTCCCTATAGAAAAAAAAAAAATTCAACCGTAAACAAGGATCGCAGTTACACAGACTGAGAACGGGTTACTCGAACACCAACATCTGTTTGCACCTCCTCAGACGGTCAAACACAAAAAATTGCAGCTCACGCAAGGAACCCGAAGACATCGACCATATATTTTGGACCTGCCCAGCGCATGAGGATCAGAGAAAGACGCTACTAGAAACCTCCGGAAAACTTCACATGAACGCCAGCAGTACACAAGAACTCCTATTCCCGAGAGGACCACGGGCCAAGCGGACCGCTGCACTCCAGGCGGTGCTTGACTTCGTGGATGAGGCAGGACTCTCTCCTCTACTTTGAAAAATAGCAGCCTGATCAGCGCAAATTAGGACATCGAGAACCCGCCCTGACTCTATTATGCGCCCTGTCTAAGGGCCAATGTACAGTTGTTTTAGAGCGCAGCTCTTAGGGGCCCGTTCCCGGCTTGAGCGGCGTCGCCGTCGCCGTCGCCGTCGCCGTCGCCGTCGGCGTCGCCGTCGCCGTCGGCGTCGCCGTCGGCGTAACCAAGGTCATCCCAAGGTCACGTGACCCCCAAGGTCACGTGACCCCTCCAGGTCACGTGACCCCTCCAGGTCACGTGACCCCTCCCAAGGTCATCTCAAGGTCACGTGACCCCTCGAGGTCACGTGACCCCTCCCAAGGTCATCTCAAGGTCACGTGACCCCAAGACCCCACGTGACCCCCAAGTCACGTGACCCCTCTGAGGTCACGTGACCACCGAGGTCACGTGACCCCCAAGGTCACGTGACCCCTCCCAAGGTCATCTCAAGGTCACGTGACCCCAAGGTGACCCCCACGTGACCCCCAGGTCACGTGACCCCTCTGAGGTCACGTGACCCCCCGAGGTCACGTGACCCCCCTCCCCGAAGTCACGTGACACCCCCCCCCCCCCCCCCCCCCCCGAGGTCACGTGACCGCCCCCCCCGGAGCATATTAAAGAATGAGGGGAGGAGGAGGGGTCTACCCTCCCCTCAGTACCCTTCACTCCTCCTCCTCAAGAGCTGCGCTCCAATTCGGCGTTACAGGGATTTGTAAACGGCTTTTTTTTATGTGTTTTTTTAACTTTTTCTACCTATATCTTTTCCCCCTCTCCCTCTTCCTGTAGGACGAAAAAGCTGACTCCGTTTACGGGAGACTAACCTTTCGTCCTACGCGTTTCCATTTCCTTCCCTTTTCACTATATTTATTTTCTTTATTACAAAATAAACAACAACAACAACAACAAATACGCAAGAAAATGGTATAACTGCAAATGATCTGTGGAGAAAAGCGTGACTTATGAGTTAATTGCATGTACAATCCCTAAGACGCTTAGACTGCCGAGAAAAACCTTCACTATGCACAGTACAACTATACCACGGCAAAATAGCACCATTACGATTGTAAAACGTAACTACAACACAGTGTTGTGCCCGTTACCGAAAAAAAGTAACGAAATAGCGTTACTCGTTAGTTTAGTAAAAAGTAACGTGTTATCAAGCTACGTTACTCTTTTACAAACATAACGATACACCGTTACCGTTACTTTTCAAAAATAACGAACGTTACTTTTACGTTACTTTTCTGTTCGAGTACATATGTTTGGCAGAGATGTATGATAAACCTCCTTAACAAGCTTGGATAAAGATAAAAATTTACAGAGTGGCTTCATAGTGTTTTGATCCGCGAAGCAGCTTAAATTTCGGCATGCAGATTAGGCATTGAAACTGTGAATTACCTGATTCTGTCTCCTTCAGTTGATACATTTCATTCAGACCTGCTGGCTATGGCGACGGACTTTCGTTGTTCATGCCCATCTCACGCGCAGAATGAGTCGGAGATGTTAGTCAATCGGCTTTTATAAACTACGGCATGCGAACGAGGACTGCTGGAACACAACCAGCCACCCAACACCGTTCATCTGTACGCCGGTTTTACTAACAGTTCGGTTCATACTAGAGAGCCTTCATCTGCGCTTTGCTAGGGTGATGCCACCCTTTGTAATACCGCTCGCCGACAAACCAGCAGCCATTTTGGTTCTCGGCGATAATCCGTGGGGCTTATAACCCCCTCCCGGAAACAAGCACCTTATCTCACAAGTTCGAAGCAGCGTTATGGAACCCACGGAGGGAAGATTAGCATATTCCCCCTCGGATGGGAGGACCGATGGACAAAAAGGCCACTTTCCGGCGCACGAGGAAACAATGAGAGGAACAAAATGGCGGTGGAAGAGGGTGTGGGAAAGGGAAACAAGTAGTTGGCATCACTCTGTGCAAAGCGCACATGAAGGCACCCTAGTTCATACTATTACTAGAGACTGATTTACTTCACTATCTGGAACAGGACACCGGTTACCAGCACACTGGCTATATTCTCTTGCTGCCTCTTACCAGCAATACCTCTTAGTTTTTCTGTGAAAAAAAAAAAAAAAAAGGTTTCGTGTTTGTAAGTTTCTTTTCCAGGTTTAAAACTTTTTTTTTATTTTTTTTATCATGACCTTAGGGAATTAAAGACTAATAAAGCGAAAGATTCTCTTGTGTACAAAAGTCGGTCTGGAACGTTCAGGCAGCGAGGGGGAGAGCGAGGGTAAAAATATTCCACAAAGGATGTTTTTTTTTTGTTTTTTTTTTGTTTTGAAACTAGAGAAATTAGCAAATCGCCTCGCCACTAGTTGTCCACTGTTGTAAACAGATGTCTCTCCACGGCTTACCCCCCTCCCCCTCCCCCCCGTGCTGTCCACTTCTGCTGCACAAAGCAGGGGGGGGGGGAGAGGAGCGAGGGGAGGAGACTGTAACGCAGTCGTTCGTTCAAGGGTCCCTAGTTCGTTCACGCCTCGTGGGTGGTAACACTATGAAAAAAAGAAAAAGCAGGATGAACGGAATAGGCCTTTTCCGCCAATGTTGGGCGCCATCAATCGGCAAGCAGAAGAAACATTTTTGATAGCCTGCCTTGCTTCCGATTCTGCCCGTTTCAAGCTATGTTTGCTGTCTGAACGCAGTCAGTAAATGCGCTCAGCGTTTGTTTTACTCTATCCAACGGGATCGACGAGCAGATCTGTTTTATATTAACCCGTTAACTACGAATAATTTCGTCCGTTTGTACATTTTTTTCCGAATGTTCGGACGACGGCGAAGCCCGTCGTCCGAACGGGGCGACGGACTTCGCCGTGGCGCCCGTCGTGACTGACGGCATAGTTGAATCTCTCTTCGACCTATGAGAAAGTAGAAACGGTTACATTAAACTAGGATTCATGTTGTATGCAGTACCGGCAATAAATTCAGATAATATTCGAAACCAAGTTAAGTTAGAAAAATCTTTTTTTTTTATTGCTAGTTATTTGTATAATCTGCTCGAAAATTTTAAATGACAAGATGTATTCTCCTAATTGTAAAGGCTCACCTTAAAATCGTCCGAAAAACTTGGTGCCTGCAGGTACAAATGTAATTTCCAACAAAGGTGTACTTTATTGGTGAAATTTCAACGCGTAGCTCCATTCCTATAAAAAAGGAGGCCAACAAACTTGGCCGGGTCAACGGCGGACGCGTTCAGTGCCCGCCGTTGCCACTGGCGAGTTGGTTGGTCTCACGTTTTTTTACTGTAAGGAAGCAACAATTCGAAATTTCACAAGTTCAAATTCACCACTAAAGCGCATGTTTAATAAATATCTAAGATGTATACGTGCAGCCGCCGAATTCTGAGCGAGCCTCGTCATTAATGTTACCCCACTTCAGGCTACAGCTGAGTGGGACTAAGTCCTAGAGAAACACAAAATCGGCCACACCTGTACTTTTTTTTTAGTTTCGCGTCTGTAGAGAATGTCGCATTTTTTTTACTCGATACATACTTAAGGACAACACATGAAGACGATTGTTTCCTTTTATTTAACCACAAGACTAGCACATGCGGTCGTGATAGTGAAAGGGCAGCTCCAATTTCACGTTCTGGGTGTGCACGAGCAACAAACTGTGCAGCATAGCCACTTCACCTCAATGCTTTATAAATATTTGGAATCTGTGGACGATTCCAATGTTTACAACAACCAAAAATCCATACCGGCAGTTTGCGTAGCAACGCCAGACCGTCACATTAATGTATTAGTAAACACAAACGTGTGCCAGTGAAACCCACCATCCCAGAATCGCCAACTCCGAGACGCTCGCTCTGCGTGGCACATAAGCGACACGACAGCATACCTAACCAATCTGCTGACTTGCATTTACAAAAAAAAAATCAAGGAACAAAAACATTAACCTTCTTTGAAGCGGGAACTGCAAACGCGGGAGTGCTTTGGAGGCTGCATTTACACACCGTCAGCATTGTTTCGCTGGATCGCCCGAACCATGAGCTGCCGCTTCGTCGGGTGCAGGTTAGTAGAAGGAAACCCAAAGAAGCTTAAACCGCGACAACGTTTACTGTCGTTGCTGCAGCCAACAACGAAACAGCGTTGGGGCATGTCGGAGAACTTGGAAACGCGCGAATACCGCTGCCTCCAGCAGTCCCGAGCCGGACGCACTACGCCACCACAAATGGCGGACTCCTGTCTGCTACTGCTGCGCACGCACCGTGGAAACCCCGGAAAAGGCCCATTAGCTGGTAGCCGAAGGTTTTTTTCGCCTTCGGGAAGTGAGTTTTTTTTTTGTTTGTTTTTTAACTTTACTGCGACGGATGCTGGTTCCGTGCAGCGATAAGCTGGTGCAGGATTTTGAGATAAGCTCGTGCAGGATTTCACCAGTTTTGGTCAAAAGTAATGTGTAACGAGTAACGAAATTTGACAGCCGATACCGTAAAAAAGGAACGGAAATGCTTTACTCGTTAGTCATTCAGAATACTAACGAGTACGTTACTGCGTTAGCGAAAAATGTAACGCATTACCAGTAACGTCGTTACGAGTAACGCGTTACCTCCAATACTGCTACAACGGCGCCAATACGATGACAAGGTGGCACAAGCGCCGTTTGGTATGTTGTCCATCCACATGAATCGCCCAGCGATTGCAGCGCTGGCAGCACATCCCTTGGTTTTGTAGCAATACCCCTGCATCACTGTCAAACACCTTCTAGGCAGATATAATTTTCAAATGCAAAGACATATACAAAAGACCACGCAGTCAAGCCAGACTTGTGCCGATCTCAAATACTCTACCCAAGATACTGTATTTCAAATACATTTTGAAGTACCTTAGTATTATGCAAATACTTTTGATTCCGTGTATTGATTTTGTATTTTAATTACATGTCTGAGTATCTTGTACTCATTATCTCAGATACATTTTTGACATTCAACCATTTTCCGAGTTTTCCAGTATGAAGTGGCGTGGGTGCGGCACGAGCAAACTTGGACATTCTTCTGAGCAATCAAATCCTGATGCTCCAATAAGCTACGATGACTTAAATTGAGCTGGTGAAAACATCACTTTTGTGCCAATATTGACTCACATTTCACCTCAAAGTTCATACAAAGAAGGTTTTTCCCTCGCCGTCTCAAAGGCGCCCTTTGTTTGTAAGAGTTTCCTCAAAAAATCCTCAAACAAAAGAGGCGGTTTTACGGAATTAAAGATTGCCACACTGAAGCGCAAAGCAGAACGGGAAAAGACACACGACAACATTGCAAACTTGTGTGTAAACAAAAAAAAATAGAAGAAAATGAGAAGTGGACACAAAAGGACTACACGTTTTTGCTTGCTGAATACTTAACCTTGTTTAAAAAAAACGTCCTCCTTTAATTCTTTTTTTTTCGTTAGTCCGGCATTTATTGCTCTCGCGAACACTGTCTGTAAGCGAACATTGATGAGCACAGAACAAGACAGGAAACTAACTACGAGCAGGATTATCACTCAAAAGGCCAACAAAGCGTCTCCCAACGTGTGTGCCTTTCTGAACGCAACCAACCCGAAGATGATGAGACCAGCACCGTGGCTTACATTTAGGCTCTCTTCGTTATTCATTCACTCATATATGTATTCCAAGTTGGCTTATAATGAACTCCCTATATAAGGAATTTAAATTGTAGATAAACGATGCCTCTAAGGCGACCCGCAGTACGTGACATTCAGCGATGTCACTATAACTGAAGCGACCGCTTTTATTTTCTTTTTTTTTATGTCTTAGAAATGATTTGTTACACGTATCATTGATATCGTGCTCCTTATAGTTGGTTTCCGTAAAAGTACCTTACAATGTTTTGTCTGTTATTTTTTTGCCGCTTTTCGTTGTTGCGTGCTAATAAACCCTTCTGGTAAACCAGAGTTCGACAACTCTATCATTTTTTTTTTCACTCTCGACGATACAAATTCCACAATGCGAAAGTATCTTCAAAAGTAATTGAAATACATTTCTAAGTATTTATACTCTTCTCAAGATACTTTACAGTAAAAGTAACTTAAGTAGTATTTTAAATATTTTATGACGCAAGTACTAAGCAACTTAAATTAAATACTTTTATCGAATGTTTTGTCCAATACTTAGTCACATTCACAATACAATGCTTTTATCACCAAGAACGACGGGAGAGGATTCGGGGACAGTGACGATGTTGAGGGTTTGACCCCTCGGTCACCTGTGAATGTGTATTGTCTTTGTATTTGAAAACGATATTACCGTAGGAGATATCTGTGCAAAAAGGTGGGTGAGTTTGGCTGTGTGGGTACATATAGTTTGCTTGGGAAATAAACCCGTTAGCTGAGATTGAGATCTTCCCTTCTATGTCTGTTTCTACGACTAAAAGTTCTTCATTTTCTTCACCACACTCTCAGGTGTTAAACGACATGAAAACAAAGGACGCTTGTATGCTTGTACCGGAAGTGGTTTAGTTGCATCCATAGCCACTGTTTTGTTGTTTCATGTTATTCCATGTTACACTATTCCCAATCTCCCTCTTGTTTCATCGTCTTTCCACGCGAGGTGATCTTTTGACTGCTAATTGTCCGAGGGTCTCCACAGCACACCGGGAATCAAAAAGTACCTTCAAAGTGCGCCTCCAACAGCCCCATCCTTGGAACATTGGCGTTAAGCCGGGCGCAAGCGTGCTCGGCCGAACCCAGAGTGTTCCCCGCAGTCTTGTAAGGTGCTCATTACAATTTATCAATTTTCTTGTAATAAATAACTTTTCAGGAGTATTTTGTAATATTTTCGTTAAACTTATTAGAACGCAATCTCAAGAGTAACCCGATCACTCTTCGAAGTACTAAAATGACTTGTAACCCTTGCTATTTGGTACTTGCCCTTTCTGGTGGGGTCCTTTCTTCGTACAAATCTTCCCAAGGCATCATCTAACAAAGTCTCCGATAGGGGGACGCGTTTACCACCCAGAAGATAATAAGTTATAATTATAAGTTTTAATCCAACTTCGGAGAGTACGTAAAGACCCGTTTTCAAACCGGTAGATAACTCTGTCGTTTTGAACATCTGAAACTATCGAAAAAGTGAATTTTACTTTTTCAAGTAAGGGCTATTTTTTTCAGTTAATCCAGAAATACTGTTGAATATTTTTAACCAAAAGTAGTCTTAATTGTACCCGATTACGTTTTCCGAGTATCGTGTACGTACAAGACTGGGTGGTCGCCGCCCCGGCAGAGCGGAGGGCGACGAAGACATCGGCGCTTCCGTGGGGACTTTCTGACATCGTTATAAGTGGATTCTGGCTAACAAACTGCGTGGGCCAGGCCGAGCTGATTTCTTCTTAAAGAAACGTCAAAAAACTATTTTCAAGCTGCGCCGATGTAATTTACCACAAAATTGGTAAATTACAATGCCAGAGCATAAAAATTCACTTCATAAATTACAGTGGCAAATTAAAAGTAAATTACACGCACATATTACGCATAAATTATAAATGCAAAGTCGTTTTTTTTATTTATTAACCGCGACCTAGCCACACGCCTGTCACCCTTACAAAAAATTGAACCAGTTTCTACAGAATTTCTAGACATAATTATGGCTAGAGAGCATAGATTTCCTAGGGAGAATGTATCCAGTTTTTTAACCATTGTCTACAGATTATAGTCCGCCGCTTCCGACAGATTTTGTGTAGACTTCAGTGTACAGATAATGTGGCGACTCTGTACAGCAAACATACAGACATTCTAGCAACACTCCTGTCCCATTTCTATTGCCAATAAGAGAGTTTCTAACGAATTGCTGTAGACAAGTGACAAACACAGGTGCCCGTTTGATACGGGTGCCCGTTCGACCTGGCATGTGACCGCACGTTTGAACGTGCCATTTGAATTGGCAAATTATACGCTAGCCCTAAATGGGTATCATCTGGGAGGATGTTTATCTTAAATTTATTTAAGACGTCCCGAAACTCATAAACCTACTTATAACGTGCAGGAAACACGTAGAACAAATTTGCTCGCGTTGGTGCTTGCAAATGGCCAGGAAAACAGACACAAAAGATTGTTTTCAATTCTCCTCGAAGTTTATTACCTTTTATGTAGGCAAGTGCAAACGTGCAAGCGATCTGTGAAATGTGAGAGTCAGTCTAAGCTTTTATACAACTGAGAAGATTGCAAACAAGAATCGAGGTAATTATAGACAATAAAGGTAGACTTTCGGGGAAATTATTCTCCCGGCTGCCACGAGAATAGACGCTGCATAATTATATTGATAATCTGGAAGAGTACGCGTAGAAGAACGGTCAATTGTTGCCAAGAAGTAGGGTGCAGTGCACTTACCATAATAATAGCGGACATGAAAGATGTAATCCGTGATATTTGTCGACACGGTCAAAGCGGCACAACCACACAAACACAAACGAGAGGGAACGGCTCCTTGGAAGTTTTAACACGATGCGGCGCACAAGCTGTCATTTGCCGAACCCAACCAAACCGCACGAATTCCTGACTTCTTCGAAGAATCGCTTGTTGCCGATATGCGCGTAGGACTTTTCGGACACTGATAGCTTTGGTGCACATCCAATACGTTGTCGAGAGACATCCTAATAAGACCGCAGAGCTAGGCGACAGATCGAAGCAGGTAGGACGAGCGAATTTCGAACTGCAACTGACAACAAGCAGACAAAGAAAAAAGCGACGGCCAGGTGCGCCCTTCCGGATCTCGATGCTTATCAGCGTGTAGCTCGCGCGCTGCTGCGGGTCACGTGACAGAGGTTTCAAGAGAGGAGGGAGGTGGCGCAAGTATTTGGTGGCGCGGTGGAGGCGCAGGACACCGGGACAGCACCGAACCCTCTCCGCAGGCATTCCAGTGAGACGTGTTTTTGTAGCCTCGGAAAGCAGGCGCGCGCGCGCGCGCATTTTAGCACGCTTGAACGCTGGAAATGGCAGCGGGGCGGCCAGAAGCTCGGCTTGCGCCCGAGGGAAGAAAGTACTCAGCGAGAGCTCGTAGTTTGACTGCTGCAACGGCGGGCGCGCTCTCGCAATGCTTGATGTTCTTGCAGCAGCGTGTTCGCGCGTTACCTTCACTGCGTCTTGAACTGATGTGAAACGCACTCTAGAAGTACATTCCTTCACGCGGTCACGTCTTCTGCGAGAGAGATTCGAGCTGAATAAGTAAATTGAGGGAACAAAGATGGACAAAGTTTTAAAGTTCTGTCAAAAATATCGGCTCACCAACGTCGAGTGTTTAGGTAAAAAAAAGTGTTAGTTTTAGTTGCAGTATAAGCGAACATCAGCGCAATTAAAATATAAATATAATTACTTGCATTACGCGGATGATCTGAAATCGATGAATCGGCGCTCCCAGCCTTCCGGAAACATTGGCTGCCACGGCCGAAACAGGCGTGCCCATGCCGCCGATCTGTACCTTCAATATCAAACGGGCTCCGGAGAGCCGTTTGACTAAACCGGTACTGTTTGCCGGTCACCGGTCAACCGTCTGTGCAACATGGTCACCGGTTTGAGCAAACTGGCGACCATTTTGCCCAAACGAGTCGCCCATTTGCACAGACGAGCGACTCGTTTGCCAAAGGAGCGACCTGTTTGTCCAAATAGGTGAACATTATGGCTCATACGGGGGATCCCTTTGATCCTCGTTCAATACCTCGCACCGCTAAACAAAAAAAAAAAAAAAACCTAAAAATGTCGCAGCCCCGAAATCCGAGTCTTTATATACGCTGACTGGAGACAAGGTCAAAAAGTTCGCGAGAGAGATAGTAAACTGGCTCCATCTCTCCACTTACTTTCGAGGGTGACGCCTTTTTCGGCGGCGACAGGCCATTCCGCAAAGAACGGCGATTAAATATTGCCCGCAGTGTTTTGGATCTGTTGTCGCCTCGAGATAGAAATGCAGAATCAATTTCGTTTGCAAACGGGCAGCGTGTAATCAGAGGCAAATCGCCGGCACTTGTTGTTCATGGCATGCGGGCACATCGCCTAATATGTGATACTACACTGGGATGTTTATTGCCTTCGGGATATTCCATATATTTACTTACTCATGTCATCTCCAAAGCCCAATTAAGGGCATTACATGAGGAGAGGAACATTTATCGTCAGCATGAATCAGAACAAAAAATAATTATCACGCAGGAAAACTCACCGGAAAAAAGCTCACCGGAAAACCGGCGGATTCAAACAAAAACTCACCGGCCATCGAGCGTACGCGTAAAAAAGCTCAATGATTTCTGAATGAAAATAATCCCTGGAGAAGGGTAACAAGAGAGACTATTTTCTAGTTCTGTTGTTCCTCTTGTTCCCCTTCTTTAGAGATTATTTTCATCATTCTTGTCCAGCTTGCTTGCAACTTTGTATTTGATTTTTTTTCTTATTTTCATATGGAAGCTGTTGAAATTCGCGTAACATTTATCAATTTATTATAATTAAAGGTCGTCAGCTTTGTAAAAAATGTTCTTTTTTGTAATACTTATTAAGTTTATATTGCTCCCAAATAAATAATTGCGGGCGAGTGTTTTCTCTGGCTTACTCTCTAGACAACGAAAGCCTAACTGAAAGCCCTGTGAACTTGAAGAACAGGAAAAAGTTGCAAAACCAAATGTCATCTCCCTAAAACCTAAAAAATAAAACTCTAAATTCCAAAAATCCGAAAGTCCATACGCAATAACATCGCTGCCTGAAATTTTCTTCAAAGCCTTTGTTAACTTTTGAAAATAGGATAGAACGGTCAGTAAGATATCGAGGTATCTATCTTCCACGGACAATACGTTTTCTAGCCGTTTGCGCTGGTGTTTCCAAACGTGGCCTTTGTATTGTAATGCCTTTCGACGGCGAGCCACCCGTGACCTTCAGAGCTGCACACTGTCACCGTTGTTGCTCGTGACCTATTTAAGAACTAGTCTTCTGTAGGTAGCGATTTAAGCTAGTTGTTACATGTTATACATGATGAAAACCGGTCAAACGACGAAAACAGAATGAAGACAACAAGCACGACAGGACGAAGCTGTTCTTGAAACTAAAGTTTTATTAGTGGAAAACGCTACTATAAAAACGATTCACACACCGCTACTTATATTAGCACGTAAAAAAAAAAAAAACTTTTTATTCGACAGAGCTGCCGACGGCGCACTGTGAAGCTGTCCATCCATTGTATATTTTAAGGGTGTCCAATGTTCTGAATTTATACTTGCGGCGTCATTAATATAAGAAATGGATGATTACTAATTTTGAGAAATTAGTAAATATGCCCAATGAAGTTCCAGAATATTACGAAAAAGAGGACAATTATTCTTAATGAAGTGACTAATTCCAATTCTGTTAAACGGCCACGTCCGACGCACAATCCGCTAAGCAAAGAAGAAAAAAAAATTGGTGAGATTTTCTTCCCATCCCCTCAAATGCCGGTGAGCTTTTCTCCGCATTTGCCTGTTTTACGGTGAGGTTTTCTCCGATGAGGTTTTCTTCGGTAAGCTTTTCTCCGCCGCCAAAAAAGAAAACCAGTCACGAAAGAAACGAAAAGAAAGAAAAAGCTTCTAATATAACAGGAAAGAAAAAATCCAGATACAAAGCAAACAAATTTTTAAACACTTACGATTTGTTTGTAAGGTGAAACGCGGAGACAGCTGAGGTGTGACGTCGGAGCAGCCAAGGTGTAATTTCAGAGCAGATGGACTGAATGAACCGCAATGATCGGAGCGCGCACCATAGAGTCCGCAGAGGCGTTTCGTACTAAACTAAGTTACACAGCGGACGAAAATTCCATGGCGTTTTGGAACCAATAATGGTTTCTTATACAGCTGTCTGTGTAAGAGGGGAACGACACTTTGGTATGAATAGTCACACGTGCTAAATGAAAAGCGCCGAATAAACAGGGACAAAGAAGCAGACAAGACGAAATGCACTCTCAAATGAAGGTTTATTGAAACAAACACGCAAAATTAATACCATATTTGTGACTATTTGTTTCAGAAATGAAAATATATTTGTCAGGTGCTTTGACGTCGCACTAATTGACTTGCTTTCCTCTTGCTTTCTGAGACAGAAGGAATCGCAGACGTCTCAGGCAGTTTTATCTGCCTATCGCCCGGGAATTATAGTTTGTGCTAATTCTTGGTCACATCCCTCTGCACTACCAGATTAGAGCACTGCACGGGCCGGAATTTCTAGGCCCGGCCCGACCCGGCCCGGTTCAGACACGGCCCGGGCCCGGCCCGAGCCCGACAGAATATTTTATTTCTAGGCCCGGCCCGACCCGGCCCGGTAGAGACACGGCCCGGGCCCGGCCCGAGCCCGATAACATTTTCAAATATGAGCCCGAGCCCGGCCCGAGCATGGAAACTGGGACCGAGTTTTTTATACCATAAATATGTCGACTTAGAATATGTATTGTCGAGAGTATGGGTGAAATATGCGCATCATTTGGGGCAGTCTTTGAACTCATGGCACATCGACAGTCCTAGAGACACAAGTGGGGAATTTTTTATTTATGAATTTATTGAAGATATATTGTACTTTTCGTTGTTCTATTCAATTCGCTTAAGAGAAATTTCCTTCCTACATATTTTTGTGGAGAAACAATAAATTGTCCATGGACTCTCTCTTCAGGCAGGTCCGTCTTGCTTGCATAATGTAGCCCGCCGCGCTATAAAGTTCCGTTCGCTGCTAGCACTTGTAGCAGAAATGCACAGGATGCGTTTGGAATGGACACCCAGGCAGCACGAAATGAACGGCCGGGCAATGGCTGAAGCATTTTGGCCAGTCACATTTCCTCCGGCCTAAGGCTGGTCAAACTACTATGCCCGAACATGGCTGTGGGCCTTGGCCAAAGACTTGAGGGGACTGGCTGTTGGAGGCTGGCCGATGACCTGTAGCAGGACACAAGCCGAAGGCTAGCAAATAAAGACCGGCCAAAGACTTTGGTATGGACAGAGGCCAAAGGTTAGCATCCGTGCACTGGCCAATGCCATGTAGCCGAAAGCAAGCCGAAGTTGCGCAACAGGACATTGGCCAATCACCTGCGATTGAAAGCTGGCCGGAGTTTAGCAAATGGAGGCCGGCCGAAGACTTGTGTCAGGACACAGGCTGAAGGTTAGCATCTGGGCACTGGCCAATGCCGTGTGGCCGAAAGCAAGCCGAAGTTTAGCAACAGGGCATCGGCCGGTGTCCGGTGATCAGAGGCAGGCCGGAGTTAAGCAACTGGGCATTAGCCGTACATTAGATGTCAGGTGCTAGGCGAAGAAGTTTGACCGGGCACAGGCCGATGACATGCAGCTGGACACAGGCCGATCCCTCGCAACTAATCATAGGCCGTACCTTTGCGATTGGGTGCTGGCCCTACAGCCGAGGTCGCACATTAGTGAGCGACTTGCAGTTAGGTTTAAGCCCTGCAATTAACTCATGGACCCACTGCAGAACAAGAGCCTGTGCCTGACATTTTGCCTGCACACTTTGCAGTAGCTGTGGATGCTGTATCAGTTAAGATCAACCACTTGAGATCAAATGTCGGGATGCACAAACTCACTGAGAACTGGTTTGTATTGTTAAAACAAAAAAGGCTGAGGATTTTCTGGGACTATTTTTATTTACCCTTTTCCATTTCTTCATCCTGCTTCTTGCTTCGCCCACCATCACGGTCGACAAATGACCACAGCCATCTCTTTGCGATATCTTGAACCGTCGCCTCGCTCAAGTCCGTATACTTCGCCTTGCTGGCAGCTGAGAAAATAAAAAGCATTGAGTTTAGACATAAAATTACAGTCAACAACGTTTATTGAACTCGCAAAAACTCTCTACCAGTCTGACATACTCAGTAATTCGATATAGACCGACACAATGTTTACTAACAAACCCGCGTTTGCCCACACCAGGTGTGGGCACTGCGCACGCGCAGCAACCGAATTCGAGTGAACTGAGGCTTCTGCGCATGCGCAGTGCCGTCGACAGCACCACCGCAGCTGCGTGACGTCAGGGAGGCGTGTGTGTCTATAAAAGTTCTAATGATTTTGACAACAAACAAGAACGCCACATTTAGGAAAGTTGTTTGCTCTCAAAGGAGCGTCTGTATCTCACGAGGGACGCGTCACGCGGATAGTCAGTGGCCGTTTCTTCATTTTTCAAGGTCTCACCCTATCACCCTCTCCCCACACCCTTTACAGAAGAGAATTTTTTCTTCTCTTCCGGGTGGTCGACACGGCCTCTTGAAAGAGAAAAGCCAGCTTGCTCTACAAGCTGGCTTTTTTATTTCAAGCGGCCTCATTGCCAGCAGGCGCACTGGGGGAAAGCCAGCTCTGCAAGCTGGCTTTCCCTCAAGGGCTTGTCTGCATTGAGTGAAAGCCAGCTTGCAGAGCAAAACGGCGCTCTTGGTAGTTCAATCTACACATGGGTAGCACGCGACGTCATTCAAAAAGCGCTACGATGACCACCAGGGAGGAGGGCAAGAAGAAGCTCGCCTCTTATCAGGGCCCCCTTTTGTGCCTCCCAAATCCGGTTCTACTCTACCACACACCAATTAGTCTTAGCTTCTCACTTGTGGGAATAAGATGCAGAAAATTGGTTACTAAGTAGTTGCCAGGTCATTACTCACTCAGAAATTCTAGTTTTGCAGACACCTCCTCTCTTCCTCGCCCCCCCCCCCCCCCTAAAGCATTTTGACCTGCTTCAAATATGCTGACACATAGGCCAGCACAAAGCAGACAGACCACGAGTGCTGCATCAGCATTCGGCTGGGGCTCGTGTTCTCACTGATCAGACCAAGAACTAGAGATGAAGCAAACATTTTCCAAACCTGAGGTCTGAAGAATTCAAAGATGTTAAACCTTTCTAACTTTGGCACTAACAAATATAACACTGAACCTATCATGTCAAAAAATTCGACTATTTTAGTCATTATTTCTCTACAGATTTGTCGAACTTCGAACGCGTGAAGTCCAAAAGTTTGACGAAGCTTAAACTTTTGATCTGAGGAACTTCTAATGAAACAGGATTCAATCGGTACCTACATGTTCAGAACACATAGCAACTGCTTCAACGCTTGAACCACGCTTGAACTGTGCAGATAACAATTGCTGTCGCATGAGACTGACTCACAGCTCAAAGAGGCAAGCTAAGTGGCCGAGTGCCGACCTGCCCAGCAAATGCAGCAAGCTATCTGGTGGTAGCAACAGCTGTACCCATCTCTGTTTTCCGCAAGCTTTGTTTAAACTCAGTTAAACAGAGCTCACACATCAGAAAATTAAGAAATCACTCGAAACTAAAACTGGAACCCTCGTGCGATTTGAAGACTTCTAACATTACAAACTTATACTTGGAACAAAACTCTTAATCTTCGAATAATTCTAACTTAAACCAAGAAATTTCAAATCTTCAAATATTTTTAGAATCAAAATTGCAAAAAAAGAAAGAGGAAACCGTTGAACTCTACTTTTATCAACATCGAAAGCAACTTTGTAAATTCAAACCATGGCAATGTTCGAAAGTTGTTCACTTTGCAACCCTTTCTAACTCTACCAAGGACCCTGCCGAATGCAGATGCGGCACTCGTGTTCAATTTGTGCACTGCAGCGGCCTACCTATGCACTGTCAAATTTGAACCATGCAGGCCTTAGAGATTTCAGATGTTGTCTAGACCCCCTGGTGGCAATCAGTTCATCAAAGAATGTCTCACCGACAAATTGCTTTGTCGATGAAGACTGTCTGTTTCAGCAACACATCTTGCCACATTTCATAGATAGCTTCCTTTTCATGACAGCCTTGAAATTGATTTTTGTTAACATGAATATCGCCAGACCTCTTTAGGATCGAAGCTCGGCCAACAGCGCCCCATATCCGCCCTTTTGATTGCTAGCATAGCTTTCTAAGAAGGTTGATTGATTGATTATTAGGTGTTTAATGGCGCAAAAAGCAACATAGGCCATGCTGCGCCAAAGGAATAATTAAAAGACTCTATAGTAAAAGGAAGGAATTACTATGCAGAGGATCTATAACTGGTGCAGGTAGCCAGTTTTTTTAAGAAAATCTAAAATATGACCAAAAGGAACTAAAGGTTGATCTCCTAGTAAAAAGGCTGGATGAAATGGAAGGTATCCAGAAAGTGAAGGAAAACTTGTTCGACGTTCTTGATCAAAGAATTTGCAGTGCCATAGAATATGCAGCATTGTTAGCGATTCACCGCAATGCTCACAGACTGGGGTGTCCTCACCACAAAGAAGGTGTCCATGGGTGACACGTGAATGTCCAATTCTCAAACGACACATTCAAACTTCATGGTGACGGTCTCTATGGTGCGAACTCTCCCATACCTCCAAACGTGGTTTGATGACATATAGCTTATTATTTATTTCTTTGTCCCAGTCTTGCTGCCAGGCATTATGAATTGCTTTCTTAAGAACTGGTTTAAAATCTTCTTGAGGCAGCTGAACGGGTGTTTCCAGAGCATCCTTAACAGAGGCTGCTAGCATATCTGCCTTCTCATTACCCGAAATTCCCACATGGCTTGGTACCCAGCACAGCTTGATATTGTATCCCATTTGGAAAGCCAGGTTTAACTCTACCCGTACTTGTTGCACGAGCCGATTCTTAGAATCATTGAGGGAACAGAGAGAGAGGATAGCACTCTGGGAGTCCACAAACAAGATAGCTTTTCTGATGTTGTTGCCTAATATATATTCAATGACCATGAGCATACCATAAAGTTCTGCAGTAAAAATGCTAGCAACAGAGTGAAGCCGTCGAGCTTTTACAAAGTGTTCTGAATATACAGCCGAACCGACAAAGTGTGGAGTTTTTGCACCATCAGTGAAGAATTGTGCATGGTCCTTATACTTAGCTTGCAAGGTCATAAACTCTTGCTGAAGGACTAGTGGTGCAACAGTTCGCTTATTGTATTTCGCTAGTGACCAGTCACAGGTATAGTGCACCGCCTTCCAAGGAGCAATGCTTCGAACTTTTGTCATCAAGCTACGCTCAGGAAGTGCAAGCTGCAGGGATGCAGACATGCATTGAATGCGGAGGCTTAAAGGCCGTACTATACTTGGCTTATTCTCAAAAAGACGAAAAAAAGGAGATACTTGCAAACAACGGAAGGATGGGTGTTCAGGGTCAGATTTGACTTTATAACTATAGCATAGGCTGAAGAACTGTCTTCGCTTTTCTAGTGGCATTTGGTACGCCTCTGCATACAAACTCGGGACAGGCGACGTTCGGAAGGCCCCCGTGGCAAGTCGAAGTCCAAGGTGATGCACAGGATCTAGCATTTTTAAAGATGACGGTCGTGCCGAGCCATATACAACCGCACCATAGTCGAGGCGGGAACGAACCAGCGAGTTGTAGAGTCGCAGGAGGCATCTCCTGTCAGAACCCCAGGACATGTGTGCAAGCACCTTGAGAACATTGGCAGATTTAAGACACTTTCGCTTCAGTTCTTTTAGATGGGTCTGAAAAGTGAGCTTCTTATCAAAAATAACACCCAAGAATTTGTGTTCATGCCTAACGGTTATGTCAATGCCATTCATCTGCAAGCTGGGATCTGGCGACAACCCTCGACGTAATGAAAAAGGCACGCACACTGTTTTTTCTGGTGCAAACCGGAAGCCATTTTCATCGGCCCACTTACTCATCCTATTTATTGCTATCTGCAATTGGCGCTCACAAATTGACAAGTTGCATGAGGAGAAAGCGATCTGGACATCGTCTACGTACAATGAATAAAAGACTGATGGTGGTATAACTGCAGCCAGGCTGTTAATCTTAATTGCAAACAAGGTAACACTCAAGACACCTCCCTGTGGGACACCATTCTCCTGTGTAAAAACATCCGAGAGCGTGGATCCCAGGCGGACCTGAAAACAACGGTCTGTCAAGAAGTCCTTTATGCAACGCAGCATGCGACCACGAACACCGCACCTATACAGGTCCTGAAGTATTCCGTACCGCCATGCCGTATCGTAAGCTTTCTGTAAATAAAAAAAGACAGAAACGCAATGCTGCCGGTTCACAAAAGCCTCACGCACGAAAGTCTCCAACCGGACAAGGTGATCTAAGGTTGAGCGACCTCTTCTAAAACCACACTGGTTTTTATCGAAAATTTTCTTTTGTTCTAGAATGTATACTAGCCTTCTGTTAATAAGCCGTTCATAAGTTTTTCCTAGACAACTAGTCAGTGCTATAGGCCGATAACTTACTGGTAGGGAAGGGTCTTTGCCACGCTTCAAGATAGGAATGATGTGTGCTCGCTTCCAGCACTGTGGAAAACAAGAAGCTTCCCATAAATAATTAAAGAAAGACAACAAATTCACCAAGGATTCAGCCGACAAGTGCCTCAGCAGTTCAAAATGAATCATGTCTGGACCAGGTGCTGACTGCTTCCTTACTGCAAGGGCAAATTCAAGCTCAGACATTGTGAACGGCCGGTTGTAACCAGTATCACTTCCAGAGAAATCAATATGCTGTTTTTCTGCCAAGGACCTGAACTTTTTAAATTTGGTAGAGTAATTTGAAGAACTGGAGACTTCTCGAAAATGATCAGCAAGAATGTCAGCCTGATCTTTTAGTGATGGGGATGATGAAGGAAAAAGGGGAATGCTGAATGAGTGGTAAGTACCTCGAATTTTCTTAACACGATCCCATACCTCTTTTGCAGGAACAAAACTGTTTAGGGAGGATACATATTTCACCCATGAGGTCTTCTTGGCTTGTTTTCGTGTCCAACGAGCTTTTGCTTTACACTGTTGGAATTTGATCTTGTTCTGAACAGTCGGGTACCGCCGAAACCTTCCCCAAGCCTTATTCTGAGCTTTTATGGTGGTCGTACAGTCCTTATTCCACCAAGGCTTGCATTTCTTGGGAATATTTCCAGAAGTTCGGGGAACTGACAGAGAAGCAGCATTTATAATTTTTTCGGTAAGATAAAGAGTCGCTTCCTCAGGAGACATAGCTAAAAAAACAGCGGGATCAACCACTGCCTCCAGAGAAAATAAAGCCCAGTCGACTTTATCTAACTTCCACTTGGGAGCACAAGCTCGAAGAGAAGGAAGGGATACTGAACTTTCTAAAATTACAGGAAAATGGTCACTACCGAAAGGATTTTCTAAAACCTTCCAAGAAAAACAAGGAAGTAAAGTAGGTGATGATATGGAAAGATCAATGGAAGTAAAAGTATTATGAGGTGCACTAAAAAAAGTTGGTTGTCTCTTGTTTAAAAGGCAAAGGCCAGATGACAGTAAAAAACGTTCTATGACACCGCCACGAAAGTCTTGACGAGCACTGCCCCACATGGGGTGGTGTGCATTAAAATCTCCTAAGATTAAAAAAGGCTGTGGCAGTTGGCCCACAAGCCCTTGCAGGTCATGTAAATGCACTGGAAAGTTTGGTGGAAGGTAAAGCGACACAATAGTAATTAGGCGGTCAAGCAGAACACGAACTGCTACTGCCTCTAAGGGGGTTGCGAGAGGGACAGGCGCACAGGCAATACCACTCTGCACAACCACAGCTACTCCACCAGAAGAGGTGTTACAAGAAACACGGTCTTTTCTGAAAACCTGATGTCGCCGTAGTACCTGTGTATTGTATGTGTTTCATTAAGATGAGTCTCCTGTAAACAGATGGCAGCAGGCTGGAGCTCATCGAGAAAAAAGTTGACATCATCAATATTACGAAAAAGACCGCGGCAGTTCCACTGCATTATACCTATATTTTTAACCATTTAAAACAAAATAGGTATAACATACAAATTATATTAAAAAGCTATATTCCTTATGATTTAAAATCTATTTTTACACGCGGTGCACTTTGTTTTTTGGGGGGGTTATTCTGCCTCCGATTAGAGTCACCGGAGGCAGAGGGGGTGGACTCTGATCTTGAGAGGAGAGCCTCCTCATCAGATCTCGACCCACCCTCGTCCATGGGCTCGTCTGCAGTTGCTGGCAGCTGGCCTTTGGAGGTCGACTGCTTTGGCACCTCCCCAGGCTTCCTCTGAGGAGCAGAGGTGTGGGGAGGTAGGCCCCGACCCCGAGAGGTCGAAGCAGCCGGTTGAGCAGGAGACGACATCTCCTGTTCTGGGGCGGATGCTGGCAAAGCAGCATTCACCTTGCGGTTCGGAGGCGGTGCCTTTGGCGCCGCTCTCAGGGGTTTAGAGGGGGACCGTGACGGGAGATGCAGGTCGTCCGGAGACGTCTGCGTTCCCATCGAAACTACTGGCCGCGCTGGTCCCCTGCGCACGGCCTCGGCATAAGACCCTTTTGATACAAAAGCAAAACGCTTCTTTGCCTCAGTGTAGGTAATGTTTTCGGTAACTTTTAATGTGAGAACTTCTTTCTCGTCTTTCCACACAGGGCAAGATCGAGAGTATGCCGGGTGGTTGCCACTACAGTTCGCACAATGAGGTTCATTATCGCACACATCTGCAACGTGTTCCTTGCTGGAGCACTTTGCACGGGTGTCCCTTCCCCGACAGTTCCGTGACCCATGGCCGAACCTCTGGCACTTAAAGCACCGTTGAGGGTTCGGCACATAAGCTCGGACCCGGCATTGAAGGTAACCTGCCTTTACAGTCTGCGGCAGAGTGGTCGAATCGAAAGTCAAAATTATATGTTTTGTCTTCCGTTCCACACCATCACGGCGAATAGTGATTCGTCGTGCATCTATAACTCCTTGACTAGAGAGGCCCTCAATTATCTCTGGCTCAGGTGAGTCAAGCAAGTCATCCTCAGAAATGACCCCTTGAACACTGTTCAGTTTGCGGTGAGGACTGACGCTTACTTTGTAGTCAGAAACAAGGTTCAGCTTAAGGAGGGCATCACTTTGCTGCTTTGTGTTGACCTCGACAAGGAGATCATCAGATCCCATCTTCTTTGCATTGTAATTGGCGCCAATAACACCCTCAAGAACTTTGGAGACTAGAAAGGGAGAAAGTTTGCCAAGTGGCTTGTCACCTTCCGAGTGCATAACAAGGAACTTCGGGAATTTTTCCAGTACAAAAGATTGTTTCGTGTTCAGTGCTTCGGTGCGGCCCCTTTTGGGGGGCCGATCAAAAGGTTTAAGTTTGGAACCCATATGAAGGGGGAGGGTTTTCGGAAACTGTGGTGCACCGCCCACCACCGAGCCCAACAAGGGAATAGGTCACGCTCCATAACAAGAATGGCTTGGCTGAAGACATTACGCTATTAGTGCTGCCCAGTCTCTATAACCAAGAGCGGTTTTGGACAAGGTGTCTGTCGCCACCCAAGGTTAGCCCTTGCCGCCAAAGGAGTTGAAAAGGAAAGAAGAGAAATGAGAAGAGTGAAAAGGAGGAAAAGACAAGGGTGAAAGTAGAGAGGGGATAGTAGAAGTGGCGACTAGACTGAATCATCCTGGCCGGGCCTTACCAGGACTCCCGTCTACGAGAAGCAGGGGCCGAAGTGGTGTATTGCCTCACCCGGGGGGCCCCGAAGGGTCCAAACCTACCCCGGGTTCGGCTCAACCACCAGGATGCCCTTTTCCCCGGACACGGGAAAGCCACGCACAGCCATGCGTGGGCGGGCGAACCCGCATGGCTCGGGGTCCGTGGAGACGCCACTCTCCAAACACCTGCTTTCACAGGTGCCCCCTGCGGGGTTTCTAAGAAGGCTCACTGCAAGTTCAAGCCCAAGAATAGATTTATTTTCCCCTTGCAAAGCAAGGGGTGACTGCACAAAGCGCGGCATGTTTGGAATTGTAGCTTGCTATCACGGTGCCAATCAAACATCGCAACAGTTAAGGTTGCGTAATGAGTGTTGATAAAATGTGCACTGATGAAAAAGTTGTTTATCAAACATGCATGGATAAAACGATAGCACCATGGGCATCCTGCTGAAATTGCAAGGCATTAATATGAGGTTACTAATGTTGCTTCCTCCAAGAAAAGTTTGAACTAGTAGCTAGCCACGGCTAGCATTCCGCATCGACTGCTATCTGTGGACTGGATGCCGTGAAATTACAAAATTACCTATCTTTGGTGGTGCATGCAGAGTTGCAGAAATTATTAAAAAGCAAGCAACGACATCACACTTCAGCCAATCCCGATCCTCTGTTTACGTGCTCTTTAACAAGCCAAGATGTCATAAATGTTCTCACCCCTTCGGAGAAGTTCCCTGCATCCAGGTTGTGGTAGACGCGGCTCTCTTCAGCCCTGTAGGGAGCAGAAAAAAAAGACGGCCTCAAGTAAGCAGGAGTGCACAAGAGATAAAACCAAGAGCAAAATTGAATGTGTTCTGAAAGTGGGACCAGCTATATTAGCTTGAGATATTTCATAATGAGCCCGAACTAACCTGATACATGATAAGCTGGCAGGACTGAACCTGAAGTAGAAGACATTCAAACACGAAAAAAGAGAGATGCTTAGACCGAATCAGAAAGAGTGAAACTGTTTTGTAGATACAGAAAACAATGCTACAAAAACTATAGGTATGTAAGCAGTGTTTTTTAGAGTGTAGCCTTTGCAATGGCTCCCTGAAACAAAGGTAGGACTTATGAACTCTTACCCACATTTCTGACACTTCTCTGGCAATCCATTAAAAGGAATGCAGGACTGACGCTCAATTCATGCAGACTGCTTTTGTAATATCCTACCGCAAGAATGCACAACTCTGATGACAAAAATGTTTGGATTGAGGCCACATCTGTGGCCTCAGGCCTAGAGCCTAGAATAGGCCATATTGCTTAACCCAAAGCTACAGCATATCTAAGCACCATGTTCCCAAATGTTCTTGTGTTAGAGGTATGGTGAACAACTAAGGCACTTTTTTTATTTCTTATTTCAGAGTGCCATTTACCGAGCTATCTAGAACAGCGAACAAAAAGCTCAATCGCATGGTCGTCTGAAATAAAAGCTTTCATAAATTTGTTTTTAGAGCCTTTTCAAAAGTTTGTACCAACACCCGGCCACCATTGCTTGCTCACATACTCTGAGCATGTAATGGACACGGCAGTTGCGTCAGCGTTTGGCGTGAACTTAGGTCATATTGCAAATGAGCGCTCTGTCAGAGTTCGTCGAGGACTCGGATCCAATCACAGGCTTCGTGATTGGATTCGAGTCCTCGCCGTGTCGATTGTACCACGTAAGTGAAAATAGATTATGTATATAATATTTGAAAGTATGAAAGATTGAGCCCAACAAAGTCAGAAATCAAAGACCACCAACAAGGCATTATAGACTACTGACATTTCTTGGGGACCCCATGGTCAACACCTGTTCACTTCATGGCTGAGAGAACTACCCTGGGCGCAGGCTGGGGACA
This sequence comes from Ixodes scapularis, assembly GCF_016920785.2. Taxonomy (NCBI): domain Eukaryota; kingdom Metazoa; phylum Arthropoda; class Arachnida; order Ixodida; family Ixodidae; genus Ixodes; species Ixodes scapularis. Next base: position 78,743,366 of record NW_024609837.1, read on the forward strand.
TTTTTGTCTGGAAGCTTCGTTGGACAGCTAGTGCACTAGTACCCAGTTACACGGGCGCTCTCAGCTGCCATTGAGTCCAACAACAGTCGAGTCCATCGCGATAAGCCAAAGTTACACGGCAGCGCCAACCGTCATTGAGCCGCTAATGACAGTTGAGTTCACTGAGCTCCCCCACCTCAGTTCAACCGAACGGACTTCCCCAACGAAGGTAAATTGGCACCTGTTCGCGGGACCGCTGCCAGCAACCATTGTTTGTGAGGCACTTACTGTTTCGAAATGCAGGGGGAGGCGTCTAGAAAGAATCGTAGCAGCAGAATTCTCGGGAAGGAATAAATTTAGGCGTCCGAGCTGCCAATAATAGCATCCCGGCTAGCCGGCAAGATTCCAAACGAGCAAAAATGGCGGAGGAACCTGCTGCATAAATAGACAAATAGTAGTGGGGCACCCATCATAGCGGGCAGTAGCTTGCACCACCTAGCCTAAATGATGTGCAACCTAGCCCTGTATCTGCTTTGGTACTCGTGTAAATGCCGCTAAAAAGCAACAAGGTATCAAACATATAGTATGATCTACTTAAAATAAATAAAACGTGTGTCTCCGAGTAAATTACTATAAAAATTAGACTGATCACACGGCACAAGAACCAGTTTCGTGCTAGCTTTAACTGGGTTCTAGAGAGTTGAGTTGAGTTCTGTCAAAGTTGAGGCTGATAAATGTCGTAGACTCAACGATAGTTGAAAGTGTACGTGTAACTAGGGTAACTAGGGGACTGGCTTGCAAGGTTTCAAGGACAAGCAATTCTAACTGATCTGGTACAGTCTGCAGCAATATGAAATACCCACTCAGAGCGCATGGCCGAGGCGGTGGCCGAAAGGGGCGCAGTACATGATTCGGACAGTTCCATGTTGCTCAGAGGGGAGGCTCGCTCAAGGCTGAACCACTGTTGGTTGTTTCAGGCACTGCACAAAATTTTCCATCCAGAATTAAATGTTGCTAACTGACAACTCTCAGCTGTCTGTATACATCTTTCGTGCTTTCATTCTTTCAATTTTAACTACTGAATTTTAGAATGTACGTGCACTAACCAGACTGACCTACACTCAGTGATAAATCAAGATCAAAGAGCGAGGAAAACGAAGGTGGGAAAGGAGAAAACAGATGGCGTGTTGAAGGTGAGAGGACAAAAACCTCTTCTACCTTCAGTCTGCTTTCTCCTATCCAGCCTTCGTTTCCCTTGCCCTTTGTTACTAACTATAAGTATTTAGCAATTTTACAATTGCATAAGGAGCTAAAGTTATTCATGCAAGTTTTAATTCACATTGAATAATAATTTATAATGAACAGCCTTATACCGGGACACACTCTTTCTCTTGAGGCATCGTCCGAAGAGTCGCTGTCCATATGGCCAGCAGGCCTCCTCGCCCTTTCCTGTCTTGGGGCTACATCCGGTCTGTCAGTCCAAATTGGGTGCTCAGGCAGCTGCGACCAGATGGTCTGAAGCGTGCTGCAGTGTGGCTGCATGAGAAACGATCATCTCAATTATACGCTCAATTAAAAAAAAAATCGCCAACCTAATGTAGGAGTGAAGAATCTTCACTGGGTGATTCGACCAAGTCAGTGTAATCTGTTCTTTCTCTAAAATTGCACTGAGGACCTGCTGCTTTTGCTTGTAAGGTGGCCAGTAGGAGACGACTTGCTCTAGCTTCCTCACCAGCCAACACTCCGAGACGACGCATGCGCTCCCTTCATCTAAAGTGCATGACGTGGTAGCTATAGAGAAAAAGTGTGGAATATGCATTCTACCAGAATATTAGAACCTATTTTAGACAGCTTGGGCAATGTTGGGGGCCCCGCCAGCAACCACTAACAAACCACTGCCAGATTTGTTTATTTTTGGATGCAGAAATCCGCTAAACAAATTTTTAAAAAAGTTACTTACAAATGCAGGTTTCTGATACAAGCATAATGCACTAAACTCACAAACAACTGCAGCAGAGATCCAAAATAAATACATCTAGCAAAACAGGCACGTCTAGAGACGCAAAACGTCTGCACTTGACCCGCAGCGCGTGACATCTTTTCGCCGCACGATTTGAAAAAGGAGCTCACTGTCACTCACGAGACGCGACCACAGACTGAACAGTGAATACGCTACACTTAGGAGCGAAGCAAGAGGTCTGTTTAGGGCATAGGTTCATGATGATGTTGTTCAATTGATGTCGTGATGCTTCTGCTATCTATTTCAAGCCAAAATAAGAAGTCTTTAGCCACTTTACTGTCAGCCCCTGTTAATGTTGACACAGCAAGGCTGGGGTGCAAAGACCAGGCACCTAGCCAGGGGGGGGGGGGATCATAGGGCCCCCCCGCAATCTTCCATTTTCCTGTGACCTCCTCCCCCCCCCTCATACAGCATTTTGTCATGGGCGGGCGCGCCCCTCCTCTCCTGCTCCTCCTCCTCCCTTTCCCCTCCCCTCCCCTCCCCTCCCCCGCCAAAACAAAATCCTGGCTACGTGCCAAGCAAAGGCCCCTGTCGAAACTTCACTGCCCAACTACTCAGCTGCTTTGTTGTAACGCAAATGAACTTCTGAACGAGAAACACCAATCGAAAGTTAGACATGATGATTGCAAAACCTGAGACTGTGGTTAAAAAATGGAAGAGATGCTCTCTGTCACTTTGTCTTTCTAATATGGTGCCTGGAACGCGTCTCCGACTGGTGTGTTTACCGTGTCCAAAAAAGTGGTCCCTCGATTTCCGCCTGATGACGTCATAAAAGTGTCATGCTGTCGCTGGTCGCGAACCTGGTGGCGTCCCAATAGTTGTGGTGTATGTGGCGACGCCTGTCCTGCTGCAGGTCGCTCTCCACTGTGACAGTCCACGGAAGCTACAGCAGCTGCAAGTTGGGACGCCGTGACGACAGCGACACTCGCGTTCGCTTGTGCTTTTCGCCAGCATTTCTATGGCCAACCGCCAGGATCGCGACAGTCAACAGCATGACACTCCGGCTTCTGTGACGTCATCCGTTGCCACTTCGGGACCACTTTTGATGTATGGGCGGGATAGGACGCTAAACACACCAGTCATAGACGCGATCCAGGCACCATACTTTCTACATCACGTTTTTCCGTTTTCCAACCACAGACTCAGGTTTTCAATCGTCATGTATAACTTCCACCAGCTCGCCCGCACTTTAACCGTTTTTTCATTGAAAGTTAGAAATGAACGAACTTCTGGGCGAGATCGAAACAATCGAAAGCTAACATTTTTGTAACGAGCAGCTGCAGACTGCCGCCGAAAAGCGGCGCGAGTGCAGTGCTGGGGAGTGGGTTAAGACACGCCTCCGTTATTCACTCAAATGGCGTTGTTCGCTAAAACGTCATTCACGCATATGATATAATCAATTACCAGTAAAAAATCAATTATAAAAAATCAGTAAAATATTAATTATTAAAACAAATCAATTATCGGTTTAAATAAAAAATAAAATATATTTATTTTCAGCGATAATTGTCAAAAAGAAAATGTGTAAATATCGCAAAAAGCTATCAATTACCACTAAAAAATCAATTATAAAAAAGAGCACTATCACTAAAACATTAAGTATAAAAAAAAATCAATTATCGGTGGAAACAAATAATAAAATATATATTCATTTTCAGCGATAATTGTCTAAAAGAAAATGTGCAAATATCGCAAAAAGTAAAAGCTTGGTCTGCTGGGCAAGTTGGTAGTGGACATTCATATAAAAATAGCGCAAAAGAGACGGGACAAAAAGACGAAGAAGCACACAGGACAAACGCTAACTGGCAATTAAACTTTATTGAAAGCTTCCAACTTTGCTATCGCCATGCACGTGCTTAGTCTCGTTCAACAGAGACAGGGCGTACCGCCAAATCCGCACAATCATACCGCCCACCGCCCGTTCCAAAAAGTCAGCAAAACAGCTACATCACCCCGCCGCAGAATCCGAACGAGAAAAGAATAGAAAAAACGCCGCGTTAATATTGTCAAGTTAGATAGTGTTAATGAAATGGTACTCTTTCTGCTGCATATACACCGATGCGACGCTTATGCAAACGTCTTTGTCACAATCACGTATTTTCACTGCCTCCAGCAACTCTCGTTCCCTCCTTCCTTTGTTTCGTCCCTCCACCTTCGCACCGTCCAGCTTGGGGGAACAACCACAAGTTCTACAATGCCCCGGTAAGTGGGAACCGTAATTGTTGCCAAGAGAAGCCGCATGCTCTCGAAGTCGATCATTTAAGCAACGTCCCGTCTGCCCTATGTAAACACGGCCACACGTTAGAGGAATCCTGTAAACCACCTCTGTGGCACAAGGTACAAACTTTGTCACGTGTTTCTTGCTACAATCAGGCTTCTTCACTTTCGGCCCGCTCACCATAGCGCACAATTTTGACAATCTACACGGGGCAGTGAAGACAACGTCCACGTCGAACTTTGATGCTATCCTTTTCAGATTGTGCGACACCTTATGAATATAAGGTAGCACTACGAAATTCTTTGGTTTCCTCTTAGGTACCACGGAAGAGCATTTCAACTTCTTTAGAAGGGATTCCGCAACTCCCTGTATTAAAACCGAGGGAAACCCGGAGTGTTCCAAGCGAAGTGTCTGAAGGTCAAAACTTTCACTAACTACATGCGGACAGGACTTCAACAGAGCCGACCGGAGGCAGAGCGATGCGATGCCCCTCTTTATCAATTTAGAGTGGGCTGAGTCAAAGGCTAAAAGGGCCTTTTTTGTGCGTGGCCTGTACATCCAGCACACATGGTCAAGGGAGTTAAAAGACAACCGGACATCTAAAAACTGTAAAAAACCTTCCAACGGAAGTTCGTAGGTGAAATGTAAATGCTTAGAAGATTTGCTAAAAACTTCCAGAGTAGTCTCGACTAAAGAGACCAGGCTTTGCTCTGCAGGAACACTAACAAAAATAATAAAATCGTCGACGTACCTACAAACCTTCACAACGGGGAAGTCAACCAACTCATGCAAAACCGAGCGGTCAAACTTGGCAAGAAAAATCTCACATAGTACAGGCGCCACACTAGACCCGATACAAATGCCACGCCTCTGCACATACACCTTGTCCTCAAAGCAAACAAGCGTTGAGTTTAGGTAGCAGTCCAACACTTCCAGGAAGGCATCAACCGTAACCCCACACGCGCTTTGAAACGCAAGAACGCCCGATGTCTCAATCAGTTCCCGAACAGCAACTAGAAGTTCGTCGTGTGGAACCGAATAAAACAATTCCTCAACGTCCAAGGAGAAAGCTTGACAAAAAAAAAAAACGATACCCACTGGGGATCGAACCCGGAACTTCTGCGTGAGAAGCGGACACTCTACCACTGAGCTATTGCCGGCTCGGATATTCCTACTCTTACAATTCGTGTTATACAAGAAACAACATGCCAGTTCGGCGTTCGCGACAGTTTTTCTTCGTAGGATTGTCATGACGGTTGCCGGCAAAATCCCCACTTCCCATTAACAATCACACAATCAGCAGAATCTAAAAAGTGCACAAGAGCCGCTACATGCCGCTGACATGCCGCCGACCGCCTGATTTTGCAATGACAAGCCAGTGGCCCGAGCTTCCCCGACCTTGCGAACCAAGCGGGCTGCGACGACAGCGTCATCACGCTCGCACGAACGGAAGGGGCCGCCTTTCCGAAGCACCGCTAATGCAGAGCTTGTCAACTGAGCCTTTACTACTAACCCTATGCCCATTGTGTTCCAATCACTTTGCAAAACAAAACACCGAGTAGAAAATGGACTTACTCCTTGATCAGCGTATTCATGGCCTCTTGTCTCTGGACGCCGCCGCGTGCTATCTTGGGTGGCTTGAAATGTGCACAAACCGATAACAAAGCTTCTCAAATCGTCGAACCTTGAACGCCTTGAACCGCTTGAAGTTGAACTAGGCCTGATGAGTCCACCATCAGCCAGCTGCACCGGCCATTGCACCGCCATCAGCGCGACACGATCGAGTGGATGGGCGAATAATAAAATTATAAGTTCTCCTTTTGCATGGATGGATGGATGGATGAATACGGCTGAGCCCTTTGGATCGGGCGGTAGCTTACGCCACCTAGCCATTTTGTTTTACCATTTAAGCTTAGAATATTTAAATGTGAAATCTATATTCACACCGCAGTGCAAAGAAAGTGAGGCTATGAAACCCCCTTGCCATCAGTGGATAAGAAAAGACCTAGTTTTCTCTCGATTTCTGCCACCATTCACTTAATCTTTGCTTGGTAATCTCTACAGATTTGAAATCCACTCTCCCTTCGCTGTCTCTAAAACCCAATGACTTTATTAAATCTATGTTGTCTTCGGTAGGCATAGGGTGAAGCCCTTTACAGTAGAGTATCAAGTGTTCAGCCGTCTCGTCCTCCTCTCCACAAGCAGTGCACACTGTATCAATTTCCTGGTACTTCACTCTGTATGTTCTGGTTCGCAGAACACCCGTTCTTGCCTCAAACAGCAATGAGCTTCCCCTAGAATTGTCATAAATGCTTTCTTTGGCAATAACTCTTTTGTTTAATCTATAGCTTTCCAGAGCCGTCTTTGTCTGCATTCCCTCTAGCCACCAATCTCTTTCTGTGGCCTTAACTTTCTTCTTAACTGAGACTTGCTCTTCCGTATCTTCGCTATAGCCCAAAAACTTTCCTCTTAATTTCCTAGTGCGCTGTCTCCACTTTGTGTCTACACTCCTCATGTATAAATAGCTGAAAACCTTTCGTGCCCACTGCTCCCCGTCCATTTGCCTCAACCTATCCTCAAATTCTACCTTGCTCACCGCTTCCCTGCTCTCAAATGATGCCCATCCCATGTCTCCTTGTACTCCCTGGTTTGGCGTTTTGCAATGTGCCCCCAAAGCAATGGGAGGTAGTTCGCGCCACCTGGCGGACAACTATCACTACGCAGGGAATCTAGTCAGATTTTCGGGGATTAGGACGAACATGAATATATTTTAATTAAAGCACCTGTCACTTCTCTTTTATGCAAGAGTCGCCAGTTTTCGTGTTCATCCTACGCAGTCGGTGTACAGGGTCGTGGGTATGCATAAACAAGTAATTGACTCCGTAAGTGTGACGTCATGGGTCCAAACAAACCGTTGCTGGGGTCGTTGTTATGGACAAATACATGTGACTAGGTTTCGCTACGAAAACCCGACTGTTTAAAAATCGGGAGTAGGATTTAAACTTCTAAAAATCACAGATATAGAAAGCTTGAATGTCATATATGTTTCGACAGAAGTGTGCCGGTAATCGCTTGTTTCTGAAATATTTACGACCGCAACTTCCGGTCCTCAAGATGCCTGCAGCAGACGACGAATGCGAGAAGAATGCCGTCTGCCACACGCCCGCGGCCAAGTCGGCGCCGGCGTCTGAATAGGGTGAACAAAGACGATATTCCGATATTGCATTTGTTTGAAATATAATGAGCTTCAGATACTTATAAGAATTCGTAGTGGGGTGCGATGCAAAACATGGTTTATCGAAAGTCCGGGCGCCGATCGAGATGATCGTCTGCTAAAAGATCGCAATGCACCCGTGAGACAAGTACTTCAGGCGATCGGTAGAGATCCCAAATTTTATTTGCGGACTCGCGCTATGGGAGGGTGCTTCGTGCCTGGTTGTAACCATCGCGTGCTGAAAGATTCTTGCAGTTTCTTCAGATTTCCGCAAGACCCCAAAACACGAAAGAACTGGATAAAAACATAAGGTGAGTTTATTACAGATTGCACTCTCATCGCGGGTTCGATGGACATCTTTACCGAAAGAGCACATCCACTAAATTTAATGTATACAAAAAAAAAAAAAAGCGATAGACATGCAATATTTTAATAACCTGGCAACCTCAATAATAATAATAATAACAAATGACTTACCTCGACGGCGTAGGATTTGTTTCTCATGCTGGCCTGCACTACGACGGTAATGCAGGTCGTCGTCGTAACTGATCTGCATGACGTTGTTTGATTTTACGGAATTTTCGCCCCTCTAAACTATGCTGGATTCTTCACAAAAAAAAAAAAAAAAGAAAACGCACATTGCGGAGGCCTTTGCGGCCATGGCGAGGCACTTGCTTGTGTTGCTCGTTTACCGACGCAATTCAATGAAGACGCCCGCGGCAACAGAGGAGAGCAAATCTATCGTGTCGTCTGCTACCAAAGCAAAGCGGAGTGGAATACTTCAGAAATGACTTTCATCGTTGCAATACAACGCTGAGATGACTAGAACATCTTCATAATTAGATATTAAGAAGTTAAGTTGCTTACAAAAAATTATTTACTTACTTATAAGCGAAAATCTAGCCTCATGTTGAGTCTCCATGCATTAGCCCATAGCAACGTCCCTAGCAACGGTTTGTTTGGACCCAGACGCCATGCTGTGATGTCATCACTTACGGGGGGAACTTGCTGGGACGAGATCACTTCCGGTTCACCTGCTTCATCTGTATGTTTGCTCGGTGAGCAGGGATAAGCAGCGCGCCTTTTTTTTTTTTAGTTTTTTTCGTTGGAAAATTGGAAAAGGTATGTCGAAGACCGGACAATTGGCGTTGGACCGGACCTAAGATAGATCGGTGTATGTTTCTGGACCTTACGGAGCCAAGAAGAAGCACCGCATCTCGTTTTATTTGGCCTCCGTAGCCAAAGTTACGTAACCCTATGTGACGGGTCAGTGGAAATCTGTGTACACGTGAGACATTCAACGAAGTTAGACGCCCACAAATCAACCGAGGCATCGGCAGGTGATTGTTTTGTGTTTTTCGTGCACGGGAGAGCGTTTTGTGAGAACTGCATCGCATCGTCAACTGCGCGGCGTCGCGGTGAGTGTTCGAGCTAGGCAAAGCGAGACTACGCTACGCCTGTCGGACGTAGTTGAAGGAAGGTGCGCAGGATTGTGCAACTGGTGCTCGATCGTGCCGTGGAAGAAGAGGCGGTGCGTTTTCGACGACGTGTAGAGATATCGTGATCGGGACAAAGCCGTCGCACTGTGTATAGTACGATTGTGCCGTTCGTTCCCCTCAAAAAGCTAGCGGCGTGTTTTCGACGACGAGTGTAGGTCTCGTGATTGTGACAACGTCGGCCTACCACGGTGGGAAGTGTGATTCGTTCGATAAAGTTCTTTCGTTGTCTCGAAGAGTCGGATATGTGTTTTCCTCCATTTTTTCACCGAATACTTTTAACCATGGCTTAGTTAGGAGCGCTTTTTTTTTTTGCTTGTTTGTTTTTTGCTCTGCACGCGCTGCCAATAAATAGCCCAATCTGCTTCTTTTGTAGCCATTTGACGACGTCCTTACTGCTACCAGTCACCTTGAGGTTTCCTCAGGTGGAGAGAGACCCGACGTCTGACCGTGATTTCACCCAATATTTTGTGACTGTAGCTTATATAATTTGGTTTTTAAGTGATAGAACTTTTCTGTTATATTTGATATAGCAATACTGCCAGCCAGGTTTTGGTTATGAAATACATGTGCTTATTGTGTGTTTGTTTTCAGGTTTTCTGGTTTTATCTTGGCCAGAAATCTGTGATTAAAGAAAAGCTGTTGTTATGAAGAATTTTGTAATTGGCAAAAGAATACCAGAGAAAGCTTTTTTTCATATTCTGGTTCATTTTTGTTGTGTACAACAAGTCCAGAATTCACTGCTCTGTTAAAGGCACAGTCTTTTTTTTAATGTTTTCACATTTTGTACACATAATGTGTGTTCAAATAATAAAATATAATTTTTATCCAAATGAAGTTTTCTGAGCCAATTTTATAGTATGGAACGCGCCACGGCCTGGATTCCTCAAGTGTTAATACCTTCTCCCAGTCTTACCTGGCCTGGGCAAACATGTAGCCACCTACATGTGACCAGACTTAATATTTGCAGAACAAGCGGAAGTCATTGCTTACCAAGCCTGTGGCTTGTATACTGTATTGTAATGGGCAATGTAATGCCAGAGAGGATTGGTGGTCCTGAATAAAAGCAGCACTCCGCACACCCATGTTCTATGGGACACTTTTTTCTTTTGTTGACCAATTTGAAACAAGCCAAATAGGGTGACCATCTTTCGGATTGGTGGCCTGGGATAAAAGGAGCGGTCAGTACCCAGTCTTCTACCAGACAGTTTTTTTTTCATCATTGAATAAGTTACTGCCAGTCAACACTGGTCGGACATGTGCTGAGGATGTTTTTAGGACTGGTGGCCGGGGATAAAAAGTGTGGTCAGTAGCCAGGATTCTACTGAACACTTTTTTGTCTACGTTGACCAAGTTACTGCCGGTCAACATTGGCCGGAAAGGCGCTGAGGACATTTTTAGGACTGGTGGCCGGGGATGAAAAGAGTAGTGAGTCCCAGGCCTCTACCGGACACTTTTTTGTCTTCGTTGACCAGGTTGCTGCCAGTCAACATTGACCAGACAGATGCTGAGGATGTTTTTAGGACTGGTGGCCGGGGATGAAAAGAGTAGTGAGTCCCAGGCTTCTACCGGACACTTTTTTGTCTTCGTTTACCAGGTTGCTGCCAGTCAACATTGACCGAACAGGTGCTGAGGATGTTTTTAGGACTGGTGGCCGGGGATGAAAAGAGTAGTGAGTCCCAGGCTTCTACCGGACACTTTTTTGTCTTCGTTGACCAGGTTGCTGCCAGTCAACATTGACCGGACAGGTGCTGAGGATAATTTTAGGACTGGTGGCCGGGGATGAAAAGAGTAGTGAGTCCCAGGCTTCTACCGGACACTTTTTTGTCTTCGTTGACCAGGTTGCTGCCAGTGAACATTGACCGGACAGGTGCTGAGGATATTTTTAGGACTGGTGGCCGGGGATGAAAAGAGCGATCAGTACTCTGCCTTCTACCGGGCACTTTTTTGTCTTCATTGACCAAGTTCATGCCGGTGAACATTGGCCGGATGAGTGCTGGTCACCTTTTTGAGGCGGGTGACCAGGGAGGAAACAAAGACTTGGTGGCCAAGCCCTTCCCGAACATAATTTGGTGATTGGTTGCCAATGGAAAAACTAAGACTCTGTGGCCGGGGACTTAATAGTGATCTTTTGGGGACCTTTGGCCAGCTGCTTTCCAGTGGCCGGGCTGGCCAGGCAGGTGCCGAGCAAAAATCAGGCATTGGCCAGTGTCGGGCCACAATTTTGTGCTGCCTGGGCAGTTTCGGAAATTCTTTCTTGTGCGCTCTCCAGAAGTCACAAAGGTCAGACACTCCTGAGCACGAGTAGTCTTTCTTGCCGTGTAGATACTCCTCTATTGTTGTTAACAATTTAAAATTTACGGCACACGACTGACCAGGCACATTTTTTTTTTCAAGCCCGAGCCCGGCCCGGGCCCTAATAAATACGTGCTACCCGGCCCAAGCCCGGCCCGCGGACCGGGCCGGGCCCGGGCTTTCGGGCCGGCCCGAGCCCGTGCAGTGCTCTATAACCAGATTGCCCGGCGGGACCTGTTTTACATACCATGCATGTTATCGGGCTACCATGCATGACCGTGCGTGTTACCTTGCTTGCTTGTTATCTTGTTATAAGCGGCCCTTGATTGTAAATGGCATTATAAAAATGTTTTGGATAAGATATGTTTACAATGGTTTCGGAAAGACCGTTCTAGTTCTTGGTTGTGTTAGCTAGGGCTCAGTCATTCAATCGGGCTCTGGAACCAAAAATCCGTTTGAAACTTTTGTTGTTATTTGGCCGATGGAATATTATATGCTGCGGTTTTAAAAGTAATTAGCCTGATTGACCTGGATTAAAATCCAGCCCATTATGTAGGTAACGTGAGAGTAGACGTCGAGTTTTTAGGGGGTGAACGGAGTTACGCTGTTTAATGAAAGAGACGCTAACAGATCGAGAATAAGACGACGATATGAACAGAGCGGCACGGTTTTGGACAGATTCTAGTTGATTGATTATGAACTTTCGATGCGGGTTCCAAACAGGCAAAGCGTAGTTACGTTTATGGCGAGCATAAGTATTGTAAGTGAGATGGCGTAAATGGGCGGGTGCAGCCTTCAAATATCGTTTTAGGAAACCAAGCGTACGTATTGAGTCAGCGGAAATACTTCTAATATAAGTGACTCAACGGTGGTTCGAGTTGAGTTGCACACCGAGGCATTTGTAATAAGGAATAGAGGCGAAGGGAACATTATCTAAGAAATACATAAAGGACGAGACTGAATGCTTTCTTGTGAAAAAAAGCAGATTACTTTTAGAGAAGTTGAGTTTCATTTGCCATGTGGTAAACCAGTCAAAAATCATGATAATATCGTTCTGGAGATTATCATGGCCATTTGAATTGTTGATGTCCCGTATAACACACAGTCGTCAGCAATACGTCATGTGGTGGATGACAGAGTAGTTGGAAGATCGTTAATATAGACAAGAAAACGAAGGCGCCCGAGAACTATACCCTGTGGCACACCAGAGGACACATCTGTAGTGGAAGATTAAAAGTCACAAGCTGGCAGTAAATTGTTCTTTAAGGGCTAAACAGCTACGAATCCATGAACATGTTAAAGAACATTAATTAAGAGCGGAGAGTTTGGGTATTAGTCGACAGTAGGGAACGCTATCAAATGCTTATAAAAAGTTTAAAAAAATAGCGTCGTGTTGAAAGCCAGAGTCCATATTAGTATGAAGGTCATGGGATAATTCAAGTAACTTCGCCTCGTGCGAGTACACTTTGGGAAATCCATACGGATGTATAGGAAAACCGCTATTTTCTTATTTTCAATGTGACACAACTAGCGAAAAATACTGTGTGGTCTAACAATTTTGATACCACACTGGTTAGGGATCTGGGGCGGCAGTTAGTTATGGACGATTCTCAGCCAGATTAAAAATAAAAAAGCGATCTTCCCAAGTTTCGATTGATCGGGAATGCAAGAGGATTACAACGATTGAGAAACAATTATCACAGTTTCTCAGATAAAATTGCACTGGTGTTTTTGTTTTCTAGATTTTTGGACATAAGTTGTCGGCACCCAATGGCGTAGGAATATCAAGGATATTTATGAGTTTATTGATGCCAATATTTGGGATTACAATCGGCGACACGTATGAATAATAAGGTACCCCCCTTCCCCTGCAATAATGCCTTCGGGCGCTGCGGGGTAACCCGAAATAAATAAATAAAGCTACATGTGGAAAGTTGGATTGGTCTCTAGTAAATATCGATGTAAAAATTAGTTACAGACTGTAGGATAGAGGGAACCGGGCACTGGCTTCCCTGCTTTATCTGCTAAGGTAACTGATGAATAATATTCCCGCAGTTATATTGCTTTCCAGAGTTTTTTGGAGGGTTTATTTGTTAGAAAAGAGGGCGAGTCGCAACCGAAGTATTTTGCTTAGCTAAGGCAATGGAAGAATTGATACATTCGGTATCATTTACCCAGGCAGGGGGAGCGTTTATATTTTTTACAAGGCGAAAGAATATTTTTTTATTCCTTAAAGGGATGCTGAAGCGAAGTTTGTATTTCACAAGATAGGATAGCAGGAGTGTTCAACAGGCGCCACAAACCCCATAACACCACTCATAAAGCGATCTCTTGAACGGATGGCCGTATATTTGTAAAATAAGGACGCAATGGAGTGAGCAGTGCGACGTCGCGTTTCCTGCAGAATTGTTGAGAAAGAGGGGAAACGGCCTTGCTTCCTTCTCTCTTCGCGTCCTCGCGGAGTCAAAGCGAGAAGAGGAGGAAACGAGAATCGCGACGTCACGGGCTTTTTCGACCTTGTTCAAGTGCGCTTGTCTTTCACAAAAATACGAAAATCCGTTGGAGATATCGCTTTATGAGAGATGCTTTGGTGTTTGCAGCACCCCGCCCAGCGCTTTTGCGTTGTTTTAGAAATCAATATTTTGTTTCACAATCCCTTTAATGTGTTAAGCTTTTTTTAAACCACGGTTGATTACTGTTGGAGTGAACGCAGACTAGTTGAACAAATGTATTAATGAGTTGATATATTTTAGTTTCAAGGAGGTGCCAGTTTTCCTCGACTGCTCAAGTATGAAATCCATCAACGTAAACCTTTTTTTTTTTTTTTATTGGTCACAACGATGCAGCACAGAGTGCTATGTCAAGACAACACACTTGCCCAGCACTTGTGGGCGTGCTAAAGTTCTTTCATATTCTTAATCTCATCAAAAAGATGCGCCCAGTCAGGTGCAGTATCTGCTCTCCCTCACATCACAGATTAAACCTCCATAACAACCTCAATGAAGTGTTTCTGCACAGATTTGATTTTGGGATCATCATGTCGAAATTCTACGCGCGTCTTCCAAACGCTAAACAAACCAAGCACCAAGAACAGGTCAGACGGGACCGTGTCACTCTTTTTTACTGGCAGGCATCGAATAGTTTCGTAGGTCAAATCCAAATCTTCCTTGAGTGTTCTTTGCAAGATGTCCCAGAAGAACACCGCGTCCCAACAATACAGGAACACATGTTTGATGGTTTCAGGAGTCTTACATAGAAGACAATTCACACCCCCAGCAACCAATATTTATTTTTCCTCTATAGCCACGGTCTGACTGGTAATGTGCCGCTGTGCAACTTAAAAAAGAAGGATTTAATTGCAGGTGGGACACACATCTTCTTCACCCGACAAAGCACATCTTGTCCGGAGCATTGCCGTATAGCAAGCGATACAGCGGTGCTGGAAACAACATTTGAACCAGGTCGCGGCTAAGCCGCTTCTTTGTGACACATCCCAGATACTCCATTAAAAAGCGTGCTGGCAAAAAAACTGTTGCCTCTCTCACTTCTTTCAAGTATCCCGTTAGCGCTGGAGGCTTAGGATACTTACTAACATTGATGTCAGGGCGTTCGCCATTGTCATCAGGATTACAGTATGCAAAAAAGGATGATTCTGATCACGCAGAAAGAAGCGTGAAGCAATCTTTCTGACGAAAAGGTGCGTGAGGCCCAGATTTTACTCTTACTCTTCGAAAGAGGTTCTCCCTTTTCATCCTTTCCCAGGTCGGTTTCCAGATAAAAGTGGCGAACACCCTGTGGAATTTTTGTATGTTCATGCGTGCGCACGCAAGGACCTGCAACAGATACCATAATTTAGCTACCAGGAAAACATCGCACACTGTGGCTCGTGCAAATATAAAGATGTTTCGATTGGCCCAAGTGTTACCCTTAGTTTTTAACTCTTTCAATACTTCGGTCCAGTACGGTGTGTTATTGCGGTAGTACTGCATAGGCACCCCGAGATACGTACATGGTGTGCGTTTCCAGCATATATACCGGCAAATTAATAAGGTTTTAAAGTCCAGCTACCATGCCGCTGCCCACAACATTTTCCCCAGTTGATTTGGGCTCCCGTGGCTTTACGAAATTCATTCGTAAACGCAACAGTCTCCTTTACACTCTTTTCATTGCTACAGAAAACGGCGACATCATCGGCATACGCCGACACTTTACTTTCAACTACGTTTGACCTTGGCCCTCTAATCTACTTGCTGGCCGCCACTCTTAAACATAAAGGTTCTATGTACAGTGCAAACAGTAAGAGTGAGAGGGGACATCCCTGTCGCACTGATGGTAGGACAGCTATGTTTTTGGAAACACGACTATTTAACACAAGCCTAGTGACACATCCACTGTATGCCATGGCTCCCTCTTTCCATCAACGTAAACATTGATAAAAGATAGAAAGATAATCGTTTATTGCAGTAACGTTGATCATGGATTATGTTGGTCGTGACTTGTTTTTTTGTTGTTGTTGTTTTTGTTTTGTTTATGAACGGTGACGCCAATGCTTATTAGTTTGTGGTCACTTAACCCGCTACGAAAAGAGTCAGATGTAAGAGACTCGGGATAAATATGAGGACTAAATTCGAAATGTTATCGTTTCGTGTGGGATTATTAATTGCATGTACAACGTCGAAGTTTTGACAGACAGTGCAAGAAGTTGGTTTCGTTTTGATATAGTGAAGTAAGGAGTGTGCGCCATCTATTAGTGAAAAGTTAAAGTTGCGAAATGAAAAAAAGTTTGCATTTGGAAAGTTTTTTGTGTATTGGACAAAGTTGGTTATTAAACATGTTAATAAACTCGAAAGTACCGTCAGGAGAGAGATAACGATCCCCAGAGTGTTCTTTTAGAACGAAGAATAAAGGCCAACCCAAGTTGCTTCGATATCGCGATCAGTTTGAATGACGTATGACGGAATTCATTTTTTGACAGCAATCATCGCACCTCCTCGTTTTTCATTTATTTTATAGGGACGGTAAAAGTAAAACTGAGAACAATTAGTTGTTTCCTTTTTATTTTAAATTTTTGGTTTCAGTCATGTCTCCTAGGAATCACGACATTAGAGTTCACATCGTAAAAGACGATGATAATATATGACCTTTTGGAATTACACTTCTCATATTTGTGAATTATTCTGAAAGCGAAAGGGGCCAATGCGAAAACTGGCTGATTTATCGCATGGCAGTTTTGTTGGATTGTGTACCTTTTGCAATTTTAGGAATGGTTGAATATAGCTCGATTCAGAGGGTTAGACACACGTAGCGTTACCAGTCTTCAGTTTGTCGAAGGTTTAGTTTGACAAAATTATCTTGGCGCACTCGATTAGTTTCCTTCCTGTATTGCAAACAGAGATACAAAAAATCTCTGCAACAGAGAAAGGCCAGCCTTTGAATTTTCGAATCGGAAGTAAGGATGTTGTCTTCGACCTTAAACCTAGATAACTTGATGATGACGTGCGTTTCTTTTTTCTCGGTTGTGTGCCTTTCAATGCGATGGGCTCTTTCACCATTATCAGCGTAATGCTAATAATAGTAATAATAACCCCCCCCCCCAGAACAAAAATGGTAATTACAAATTTCAACAACCTTTCTTTTTGACGCAGCGCACGTTTCGTTTTATTCGTCTATGATTCCATAAAACAGCAAGTTACAAGGGCGTAATCGGTTTTCGGCATCATCTCATTTAGAAGCCATATCATTTAATTCGTACAATAAAGTGACAGAGTTTTCACTGGAGGCGAGATGTTGTTCAAAGTTTTGTATTTTATAATTGTAACCTCCATCGCTTCACCTTTAGAACTGCTTTATCTGCATGTCCGCGTTCTTTTGTTGCTCTTCCATTGTTTTTATATCTGAAAGAATTCCCTTATGAACTTCTTCTGTTCTACTAATGGTATACAGTGTTTGCGCTTGTACATCATCAAAGCCATTGGGCCTGGGGCCAGGATAGCATTACACGTCGCCTGCTACCAGCAGTCGCGCCTATCGCTAATCTAAAAAAAAAACAAAGTCGAAATGTGTGAATTTAAACAACTACCCTGACGAGGAATTGCTTCGCTCGCTTTACACGTTGACGACGCAATGCCCCTGCATTGACCCCTTCCACATGCCTGAAGCTGCCAGACACCCTCTTTTGAGATTGCGAATGGCAATAGAAGATTTTGTTTTAAATGTTAAATGATAGTTTAGTTTTAACAAAATCTCATCCGTATACATCGGCTCATTGTCTATTTACGACTAGATACAGCTAAAAGGGGTGCTTTGTTACACATATGTTTCATATAGCTCGAGGTTGTGCGCACACAAGGTGAATGGACCGGATATTTTATGTGGTCAGCCTCAATAAAGCGCCGGGCTTAAGTAAGACAACAGTGAGAGGTCAGCGTTCGGTTGGAAATTGTGTGCAATTACAGTCTAATGATTGAACGCTCATCACCAGATGAACCCAAACTAAGTCTTCGGCTAGGTCACGCAATTTCCGCGGCCGAAAAAATTCATTCATATCTTTGCCCCCATAGCTGAAGTGAACCGCCAAACACCGACTGCTTAAAGGAGCTGTGCAACAGTTTCAATGCTTTGCTTAAATAATTTGGGAGTGGGCGTCTCGACTTCCTGAAGTAAAGAACAAAAAAACCGCTTTCACCGGCATGTCCTAGTTTTTCTTTAATAAATGGATTAAAATTGAGGTTTTTGGCAACTCTGAACTCCTTCACCATCTTCCGAGTGATGTGCGCTGTGACGTCAATTGAGTTTGCGCGGGGTTCCGGTGAAGCTCTCTCTCTAGAGCCATCAGTGAGCAGCGAGAACTCACCCGCTCGCGACCACGTGACCACGTGCTTGCGCAATGCGATCAACATGGCAAAAGAAGAAAAGTCTAATCCGGGTCCGGCTAGAGTCACTGTATGGAATCCTAGAGTCACGCATCTTTTTTTCTTTTTGCGTTTTGCCGACAACATACTCACTCTAGCCGATCCTGTTTTGGCTTGGTGAGCATCATTGGACGGGTACGATCACGTGACACGAGCACTGCTAGACTCACCATCATCAGTGCTTCAAGCGGGTCTAATCACCACCATCTTGGGTCCAGCAAAACAACTGCGAATCGAACGCGCGTTTACGCACCGTCTTTTCCACGCGGTTACTGACGTCAAAAACAAGGCGTTTGTGTACTTAGTGGCACAATGCCTGCTTGTTGCGTTTTTGGGTGCAGCAGCAAGTCGGAGGATGGAGAGAGACTCTTCCGAATTCCGTTTGGAAAGAACGCAACTGCAAGACGAAGGAGGAAGGCTTGGCCGGCCAGAGTATAACGGAAATATTTTGAGCCGACTGCAACACGCAAGCTTTGTGAGGTGAGTGCCGATTACAGCCGGTTCATTCCGCGTATCCCGGAAGAAACAAGCTCCTTCAACACGCTCCAATGCATGTTACTATTGCCTTCGTACCCCCGCGTGGACCCAAGATGGCAGCGCCATGGTTTCGGTTTCTGCGCCGCGCAGCGGTTCTAGAACGAACCTTCGGAGTTTCTTTACTCTGGGAACCCATACAGTGACTCTAGGTCCGTTCATCCCCGCCCGGCTATGCCCCCGTCCCCCTCCGGCTTCTGGCGGCTGTCCGCGGTAGCAGATAGAGCTGAGGTTTTGTTGACCTCGGATAAATGGCGTCACTAACACTCCGTATAATAAAACTTTTGTCGATGATACCAGGTTTTTGACGCATTTATATTCAAGTTGGATTGACAAGATTTATGGAACAATTACCTTTTATCGAACAGGTATTTGCACAACTTCCAATCTTTTTATAAGTCCCCCTTTGACGTCCCGCCGCGTGGATCTCATGGCCGCCGCTCGCGGCTGCAGATCGGGAAATATTGTAATTTTTGCTTTGCAATTACGCGGCGGAATAGCAACATTTTGAAGGAAGAATATATGTTTTCTGTAATTCGTGACAAGATAAACAATGTGAAAACTAGAAGATGCAAATTCTTTCAACGTTGAATTCGCTGCACACCTCCTTTAATGTCCTCCCTGGTAAGCAAGCTTATATCCACACTGGGAGCTAAAAGCACCAAGCACTTCTTGGTGATGCGCGACGCTTCAGTAGCAACGTTTCTTGGCTGAGATGCTTGTCATCACCCCGTTGGCGACACGGAAGTAAAAAGAGAATCACGTAGCAGGCTTTTGTACTTTTACTAACAGAGCCCGTGGATTTCTCGACAAACGATGCGTAAAAGGACGTGCCACTACAACATACCATTTAGGTTCATACATAGCTTTGGACGAAAAATATACACGTTACACTACAAAATAAGTAAATACCGTCCCTCGTTAATAGATCAAAAAGCATCTAAATACGTTACTCGCTATCGATTCGCAAAAAAATAAAAAGAAACGTGTTTGGGTTCTTTAAATGTAACGAGTTACTTTTCTCGTTACTTTGACGGCCAAATACACAACTGCTTTTGCTTCATGGTTCATTGTTTTCTTTTCAGTAGTCGTTGCTCTTAAGCAGGAGCTGCCTCTCAAAGTTTTCATCTGTTATGTTTTCCCGCTTCCTTGAGAATACATCTCCGGCGACGCAGAAGAGTCGTTCCACTGACGCGTATGAAGGAACAACAGTGTTGCGCTTCAGAAAGAAATGGTAAAGCTGGAATTCCCCTCTTTATTTTTTTCTCTCTGCTTTTAAAGTTCGAAGTTGACATTGAGATCTATGCCTTCCCGTGTTGGCACCCACCGATATTACATTCGGTTTGTACACGATTTTAGAAAGATTTAACCAACATTTACCTCAGTGTGTTTGATGGGTGAAGGACATCCCCAGCTGCAGAGAGTGACTGACATGATCAGCGATATACGTTGCTGTAGTCCTGTTCTGCTGCCCAGAAGTTGCGCCAGAGCAGTGCAAGTGGCGCCGCACATTGGCGCGAAAACGCCGTCCATAGCACTATCGGTTCAGTTGCAATGGCGACGATCAAGTTAAAATTGTACTGCGGCAGCGTTGCAATATTTTTGGGTTTTCTGTCAACTTCAGAACTGTGCTTGCTTATTTAGTAAAGCGAACTCCTCAAAAAAAAAAAAAAAAAAGGTTGTCTCTCTGTCAGCTTTCCTGGGGTGAGGAGATAATCCTGGAATGGAAACATTTCTCGACAGTGAAGTCTGTCTCACAAGTGCAAGACAGCGTCGACTATGACAACTTGAAAACTACCATAAGATAAATGCTATTTTTTTATGGTTTCGTCTGCTCCTGATAGTCAGAGAAATTAGGAAAAAGATGAGGATGTTATATTGTTCAAATTGTCTTTTCGCGCACAGCTGCGCTCTCGGACAGACTGCTTGAACACGGCAATTGATCTTAGAAAGTCGGTTGTACGGACTGCTGAAACCATGCCGCAGCTGTTTTAATTCATGCGAATGACGTCAATGACGAGCCATGGACTACCAGACCGCAACACTGGGTAAAGCTTTAGAGAAAAAAACGAAGTGGGACATTACGGTCACAGCTCATCTGTTCTGTTGTCAGGCATTTTGAGTGGGTCGCACAACAATAATACAAGTTTTACTACACGCTGCAAGACCTTGTTGTAATTATAGTGCAATTAAATGCAAAGGTGCAAGCGAGCTGGACAAGAATGACGAAAATAATCCCTGGGGAAGGGGAACAAGAGGGACAAAGGAGAAACATAAATCTCCAAACACAGCTATGTGACTGGTACGCGACCGAAAAAATCCGCCTGGTCCGGGTATCGTACCCGGGACCTCTCCATTACAGATGGAGCGCTCTACCAACTGAGCTGACCAGGGATTAGACGTCAGTAGAGCAAACAGGCACGTGTTCGAGTAAGACTGATAGCCAAGATAAGGTACGTTGCACGGCACTGTTACTGCGAACAAGCAATCACAAAGCTTTTTTTTTTTTTTTTTGTCATCAAAACTACATGTAGTCGGAAGTGCTCAATCGGGACACTAACATACGGGTAAAGATTTGCACTTCCCTATAATTCTTCCTATAAAAAAAAAAAGACAACCGCATCTTCACGTGGTGAATGATGTTGATTGGGGCGAAGCTCTGGTGGTGCTTGTCTGCGTGGACGCTGAGCCCCAGCATGCCCAGCCTTTCGTTCGTTTTCATCCATGGCACGCAGCGGTCAATGGCTCAAATGCGTATATAACCACGTTCCATACCACACATTCTCTTTCTGGCATGGATGAAAACGAACGAAAGTCTCGGCATGCTGCGGCTCACCGCCTCCGCAGACAAGCACCACCAGAGCTTCGCCCCAATCAACATCATTCACCACGTGGAGATGCGGTTGTTGTTTTTCTTTGCCCTACACGAGCACGGGAGCACGTGCTCACGTGCTCGTGAGCACGTGAGCGCGTGAGTTCACGAGAAGGAGCACGAGCCCCCGACGCCGGACATCGGACGGACATAAGAACATGGCTAGCCCCTAGGGAGCTTGGCGCCTAAAAAAAAAGGAAAAGCAACAATGCCATGTTGATGCTAAAGGACTCGCGCACTGTACTTTTCAGACGAGCGCTCAAACACTCGCTGCACACTGAAACAAAGAGGGTGTAGCCCTTACACCCCTTGTCACATATACGACACCATTTCCGTTGGACGCACAGCGCTCTGACGTTGTACCGACGCTACAAAATTTCACGCGCGGCCTGATAACCGAGTTGTGCAACTTATTAAAACAGCTAAAGTAATTGTGACTAGGTGCAAACAAAATAATCGGGGCTTTCTTGGTCCTGCTGCAAAACCTCAGTCTTTGTTGTTTTTTAGTCCTTGATACGTACTTTAGCTGCTTAATATGTTCCATCGCACCGTCATCCAGCCTCTCGCAAAATATGGGGTGTCAGTTCAACGTCAGTGCACCGAACGTCGAACTAAAGTTTTGGGGTGTCGCATATGTGACAAGGGGTGTAAGAGTTACACCTTGTTTTTTCTTTAGAGTGTGCGGGGGCCGCCTTTCTCCCTCACCACGGCGACTGTTCGCCAATACGCCAATCGCAGCGGTATTTTATGTGGGTGTGCGTTCGTGTGTGTGTGTGGGGGGGGGGGGGGGGGGTGCCGCGGAAGAAGTCCCTTCAACACTGTACGCGATCGACGCGTCGTGGAACGCGACCTGGCACGTGTGCCGCGCGTGGCGGTGATGCAGACGAGATCGCGAATTGCCGCGCCGACGATCGATCCGATCATTCGGATTTAAGAGGCAAGCAAATGCACGCACGGGCCAATCGTTGTCATTCTTAACCTACTGACGTATGTCTTTTTAGCGTTGAAGTTGGACCGCGTCAAGCCCTCAATGTTTATAAAGCCTGTTTCCCGTTTGTGGTGTATTGGCCCCAGTATGTTCGTCCACCGTTCATAGATTTGCGTGCTATTCAAGTTCGGGAGATTTAATAGTTAGTTTTCCTTAATGTGCAAGCGAAGTCGCAGCTACAAGCACGAACGTGCTTCCCTGAACGCTGCTTGTAGTGCACCAGCGCGAGTCATACAACACATTTCAAACTGTGTAAGTGTAGCTACTCGTAACGTCGTTGAAGTAGAGACACTCACCGACTCCAACAGCGAAACAGGCGCAGAAGAACATCCAAACTGTTTTGTTTCGAAAAAAAAAAAAAACGCGTGCCGTTTTTAATTTACGTTTCGGCCTGCGGATTGCATCTCGTATTCGAAACCTGTGCATCAGTCGTCATCCGATCGGGGCACGAAACGGCAAAAATTCCGGGCAACTCCAGATCGTGACGACCAAAGGCTCCGATCGAAACGCCACAGTCGACGTCCACCGCACTCCTATCTTCGACGCGCATGTCGAAATAACACAGATCAACACCCGAACTCCACACAGCATATTCATGACATGCAGGGAACACCCGATCTTCGACCCCGGTCCGCGTCCCACGGTTAAGCTCGCTCACAGGCGAGCAGACGAGCTGCGTCGCCGCGCCGGCACGGAAGTGTGCCGAGACGGCGGAGCGCTGGCGCGAACCGTTTTCGCGACGGCGCCGTCTCCGACGCAAATTGACCTCAGCGCCGCCGCAGCCGTCGACGATTCGGTCAGCGCGATCCGCGATGGAGGTGGTGCGTTATATTTTCTTTCTTTATTCCAGCGAGATTTTCCGTAGCCTGCGCAAACGTTGAAATAAAAATGCATTCTTGTTAATTATTATTAGGTAAATGAGAGTGTTTTCAATATTTTCACTGTCATTCACTGGCACTGTCATTTACTGTCATTTAAAAAACCGCGTGAACGCAGGTTACAAGCATTGGGCGCGTTCAGTAGCGGCTCCGGCGGTCATGGAGCTCGCCCTTCTTCAACCAGACGACAAAAAGCGACTTCCTGTGTGCGTCACTCCGGAGTAAAGGAGTCGCGCTCTCGTACACCGAGTCCTGACTCCTGAGACGGTGCGCGAGGAGTGAAAGGAGCGAGGTATGACATTTTTCCAGACCGCTGACAAAATTTCGTTGCTGAAAGAGAAAAAAAAAAAAAAATGGCGAGAGGAGATGCGTTGGCTGCGGCGTCGGTCTGCGGTTTGCTCGACTTCGTTAATGAAAAGTGCTCAAGGTGAGACGAATAACGCGTTAGAATTTCGTTTCCAGCTCACGCCTTTTTTAGAAAATCCCTTGAAGCGTGTTTCGTTTCGTTGCGACACGCTAATAAACCACATAAACGATCATTTGGCGTCGTGTTTTTACCGCCTTCGAACGAACACTCGGTGATTACCGATGATAGTCCTTTCCGTGCTGAACAGAGTAAGGCAAGGTGTGCACGCAACAAATTGAGCGTAGTTGGACCCCCACGCGGAACATTATCCCGACTGATGTTTTGTTTGCGTAGCTAAATAGGGTTGTATTCAAGCATAAAGGGCCGATCACACACTTGCGACTCCTTAGAACCGAGTGCCTTGAAACCTCTTAAAATTTCTTAGAACGAGAGAACATACTGACACGCTGGCGCCATCTATGCGGTGACCCTGGAACTGCATTTCACTAGAGCGAAGGGTTTGCGGGATTTCCGAGGTCAAATGCGGATAATACCTATGCGAAATGGTCGTTTATAACGTTGACAAAACTTTTGAAACCAAGAAAGAAAGAATGATGCGCGAGAGAAATAAAAATTGTGAGGACCACCAAGTTTACACTGCTACCCAATAGATGGCATCAGTGTGTCCTCTCGTCGTAGGGGAGTTTGAGATGTTGCAAGGCACTCATTATTAAGAAGTCGCAAGTACGTGAACAGCCTTAAGACGTTGGCTGACGCTCGCTTAGGCCGACAAAACCTTGATCGCCAAGGGCGGCCGACTTCCCGTGTGCATACGAATACATTTTATAGGGAGTTAGTAAAGAAGTGCTGAACAAGCGTACGACCGTACGCATTAAAGTACGGCCGTACGCAATAGAGATACATTGAGTTCCAGATTTTGCGAGTGTTGACGTTTTTGTAGGTTTTTCTAACAGTAGCAGGCCTTTGCACCGCCCCGCGAAGGGCTCGATCGCTTTGGAACGCTTCGGACAGCAGCGGTGATGTCCACAGTCACTCGATTTTTCTCTTACGACTTCGTCTAGACTTCGTCAACGCCGGCGTCAAATAAAAGAGATCGTGCTCGGCGTCGTCTACTTCCATTTTATTCGGAGTCCGTCTGCCACAGCGGAGGAACCGGAAAGTGCGTTGGAGCTGCTGAAAAGTATATATATTTGACAGCTTGAACCAGGGGAAGATATAGAGAAATTGAGACAGGAGAGAATAGACAGCTGACTACCAACGATTATTTTGTGGAACTTCTTTTTCCTTGCGTGTTTTCAGACACCAACAAAAATTATTACATATTAAAACCTATTATACTAATATAATAATGCATGTGTATGTTTACAAAATTTTCACATTACCTAAACCTAAACTAATATTTTAAATTCACCCGCCAGAAGCTCATACTGCCATTTTCTGGACCGTGACGCACCGTAGATATTGTCTCTCCTTTTTGTGAATAGTGATGGACGGGGTGCTGACGCACCCACTCGCTTGTTCTTCGATAGCAAGCGCCTCGAGCATCTCGCGCGCATGAGTATTGTTATTACTGGCTAGGATGGTTATGTCCTTGAACGCTGCACTGCAGTGGCAAGTCCTGCAATGAGCTGCAAGATGCCCTGCCGACGTTCCTTTAAGGGTTGCTGCGTGCTCGCGGGCTCTGTCGTTAATGCATCGGCCCGTCTGGCCGATGTAGCACTTCCCGCATGAAAGGGGAATGTTGTAAACCACTCCTGTCATGCATGGTACATATGGTGTTTTGTGGGCTATGCCGCACGTTTTTTCTTTGCCTGTTCTGTTGTTAACTCGTCTGCACATGGAGTACGCTTTGTTAGGCGCGGAGCATACTACTTGGATCTCCTTCCTCGCGGCGATCTTTTTCAATTTGTGCGTAATCCCGTGAACGTATGGTAGCACAGCGATCTTCCTTCGGGTTTTATCGTTTACTTTTTTGCCCGACTTTGCACTCTTCAAGTTTCTGCAGATGGTCTCACAAACGGGTACCAAGATACTTGTTGGGTATCCCGAATTCCGTAATCGTGACATCTGTTTTTCAAAGCTCTGCCCTATCTGGTGTTTACATGATTTGTTTAAGGCAGAAACTAACGCCGTGCTGGCGATACCTCTCTTAATAGTTCTTGAGTGGCCAGAGGTAAACGGCAGAAACCCTTTTGCTGACCGGGGTTCGTACCTCCAGCAAACGTGCCCTTGTTGGAAAATTAGCGCGAGGTCTAGGAATTTGATATTTTTGTCCACAGGTGATTCATGTGTGAACACCAATTCGGGGCAACTTTCTTGAAACACTTGCAGAATAGTATCCTTGCATTCTTCACTCTGGTCGTCACCTTCTGTGGCAGAAAGTACTAAAAAATCGTCCACATATCGGAAGATGGCTGTGACCCTTGTATCTGTCAGATTACTTGCGATGATCTTTCCGCATGCCCCCAGGAATAAGTCACACAATTGCGGCGCTACCCGAGACCCAATACACACTCCCCTCTTTTGCACATATTGTTGATCTTGAAAGTCTACTACAGTGGAAGTCCAATATACACCTAATAGTTCCAAGAAGGTGCTCACACTTAGTCCAGCAGTATTCTGAAACGCGGTAGAGCCCTGCTCCTCGATGTTGGATCGGAGAATTGCCATGAGTCTTCTCTGTGGAATTGAGTAATACATATCTTGGATATCGATGGAAAATCCAGATCTGACGCTTTCTCCATTCTTCTTAAGATATTCAATTAAATGTTCCGAATTCTTAATTCTGTACGGATCGTCGGATTCTATCAAGGACAACTGTTTCGCCAGGAACGTCGACAAATGGACTTGCCAGGTTCCTCTTTCCGACACAATGGCCCGAAACGGTATGCCTTCCTTATGTGTTTTTGCTGAGAAAAAAACTTGCAGGTGCCCCTTCTTCGTTTTCTTTATTTTTGTGCTGAGGCTGTTAAGCTCGTTGTTATCAAGTATCTTCAGGGCTGCTGGTTTAGACTTCTTGCTTCTTTTTTCTTCCACATGAATGAAGTTCTTAGCCATTGCAGCAGAAGCTTTTTCTTCGTATGCGTCTGAATCTAAGACCACAAATCCGCCTTCCTTATCAGAAACACAGAGCTTAAGGTCTTTGCTGATGAGCTCATGTACTGTGGTACCAAAGCTCCTATTTGCTTTTGCTGAGCTTCTTTGGCTTGCGATGCAGTCATTCCCTTCACTGATTATGCTTGAAGCGCTCTCATCTTGAGCCTTGGATGCGATGTTTCTGACCAAGGCAACCTTGTCAATGGGCTGTAGCCGTGGTGGTAGAGCAAACTTCGGCCCTTGTTCTAGTATGTTTCTCGCCTTATTTGAGATACTGATATCTCCGATGACTTGAAGGGCCTGTCTTTTTGGATGTTCCTTGTCCTTCCTTGCCAGGTGCTCCTTGAAATATGGGAGATACTGTGTTGTCCACATGGTCTCTGTTGAATGCCTTGCGATAGTCAGGTGGTTAATAAAAACATTGTAGTGGGGACACTTGGCACGTAGAAAATCTGTGAGAAGACGTTGTTGTCGCCAAGTCTCTGACCTGAGGATCTTGCTTACTCGCATAGCATGTCCCTGCGACGGAGCTATAAGGCCGAAGACTTGCCTTACATCATCTAGGATGATATTCTATATCTTCCCCTGGTTCAAGCTGTCAAATATATATACAAGTATGTACCAACAAGCTCCACTATCAACCGTTACTCTGCTGAAACGCTTCGTTTTTTTGTTTTTTTTTGTCGTTGATTAGGCGCTCCGGGAACTCTTACTCGAGCAACTCTGTTCGGAACTGAGGGAGCCGCTACTGAACGCGCCCATTTTAAGTTCTTCGACGGGGTTCTTCGAGACGGCGCTTGAAGGCATTCATGTATAGTTTGAGAAGTAGGTGTGTTTCGCGTTATCATAACGGTTTTCATAAGTTTGTATGCCTGAGGCTGCTTTTGTGTTACGCACTTTTTTTAGTTGATCTATATATTGTTATTTTCATCGTCTACCTTAAAAGGTTCATTTCAGTGTAGAATGCAAAAATATCTGCGTCTTTTTTACTATTTCAAAGCAGTTGCGTGTTTAAAATATCTGTTTGCTCATTAATTGCGCCTGGCTGTTCCCGTTGTTAGTGCTTGCCGGCTTCTGTATGATCAATTATGTAGTGTTTTTTGTGGTTTGTTTTTGAAAATGTACTCCTTTTACAACTTGCATCAATATGCGAAGTGTAAATGTGCCTCTTTTTTCAACCTGGTTTTTCCTTTCTCATTTATTTTGTTATTTGCACTGTTCTGTGTTCCCCACCGAAAAAGGGCCCAGTCCTACAACACGTTCTACGAGAAAGTAGTAGTATCTAAAAACAAATGAATACAAACATAAAATCTGACAATTTAGAACTGTAGATGTAATGAAAGGAGATGCTTATATTATAAGGACGCACTGTTTATCACAATATATTGGAACCTCACAAAGTGCAGGTTTCACGTAACCTGATATCTCAATTATTTCAATTAAAATAATAATTCATAAAAACAAGCCTAGAGTGTTTTAATTTCTATCTGTCTAACATAACAATATTTATTTACAAATCCGTTACACAGATATTGTATTTCCTTCACCAAAAAAGAAGAGTCACTCAGTATAGCCGACGAGTTTCGCTCAAAATTATGGTGCCTCGTTTAAACACACCAAAAATAATACTTAGTTTTACAAAGTCTATTAACCGATTGTTTTAATCACTTGAATTATATTTTAGTTTGTTTTTACCGAAATAGAAAGAAAAATGCCTCAGGTATGTCTTTATTTTATGGCTAAGTCTCATCTTGGGGGTCTTATAAATTAAGAATAATCATCCCAGCCTCATACTTGATAGCGTAAGCCGTTAATTTCTTCCTCAACTACAACTTTTATATTAATGTATATAGTTCTAACCAAGAAGGCAAGAATCTAATAAAAGTCTCGTGTATTGCATTTATCTGTTTTTGCAAATAATGCCCCGAATCACCAATTTCTGAAAATGTGATCAGTCTACGACTCTACGTACAATAAAGGGTTATATGCACAGTCATATCTGGAGCATAATTTCTAAACCCGGTGTTCGGAGGTAAGCAAAAACAAACATGGGCGAATTTACTGAGGGAGTGTGTTGCTTCCGGATGGCTATTGCTTTTTGCTTCTTTTTGAATGCCCGCAGTGAGTAGGGCGAACTTTAAAAGGCGCCGTAAACAAACTGCGTTACCTCCGTAACTTTATTTGCACAAAATGCACGCACCTTCCTTATCTTTTTATATTGAAAGAACGAACTCTTATTACGTAAAGAAAGTCCTATTTTTCGCCCTCAATGTGCGAAGAAACGAAAGCGATCTCTGGAGCACGGTCTCGCCATGGGGGCGGGGGGGGGGGGGGGGGGGGGGGGGAATGGTGCCGCCACGTACCCCTCAAGATGGAGGTGCGACGTGGTTCATTCTAAGAGGCCGTCGTGGTCGGCGTCGTGGATACCACCGAAGACCGCCACCAGTGATCCGTAAAGTAAGTCGGTAAGCGCGGTGAAAGTTTCTATATCACCAAATATTTCGCGTAACAACCGGATACTGCTAAAGTGGGATTTCGCACAACGCGAGTAATCTTTGAAAACTAGTCTTTCAAGCAGGCGACATGAAGAATCACTCTTTGTCGTTCCATTGTTAGCGGGACGCCAGAGCAGTGTTGTAGACGTTCCCGAAAAAAAGTAACGATACGTTAAACGTTACTTCCAAATAAAGCGAACGCGTTACCGACGTCCGTTACCTCAAAACAAAAGGAACGCGTTACAGTTACCGTTCCCGATAAAAAGTAACGCACTTTACTTTCGCGTCCCTTTCTTTAATTATGAATTAACGCGTTTCACTGTTTGGCGGTACAGGTATGAATAACCGCCATATTTCAAGAAACATTATGTTCCTGCAGAAACTGAGCATAGTTACTTTAAGCTTTTTTTTTTTAACGTTCAACTTAAATACTCACGAGAAAAACCGCAAAGATCGCATAAAACTCTACAATTCACATGACTTGACGCCTAAACATCACGAAAAAAAGGACGTGTTATTTCTTAAAACCTTGGGAAGAAGTAACGAGTAGCGTAAGTACGTTACCCGTTACTGTTTTTAAAAAGAATTGAATACTTTACTACGTTACCGAAAAAAGTAACGTCTTTACTTTTAACTTGTTACCGCCCTGTTCGCTCCCTTCGGCTGCCCTCTTCGCTTTCTTCGCGCGGCACCACCAACGGGAAGTCCGTACTTTCCTTCTCCTCGCGGCAAGAGGAAAGAGAAAAAAGGGCTTTTCCATCTTTCGCGCGCGCGGCGACGATAACGTATAAGGACGAAATCTCTGCAAAGTGCTGACTATAAAGATATCGATTTAAAATGACAAATTCGCAGAAGATATCGTAAATGCGTCTTCACGACTACCTATTCGAGCCGCCTGCTTCGTATAACTGAGAACGGCTGAAAACCTACAAGTCAATAAACGCGATCAATGATGTTGTGACCGTAAAGACATCGGTGATGGGTACCTACCTCCCCCAGGCACCCAAGATACGCGCTGAGCTTCCTGGCAGGGGTCGCCGAGACGGGTCTTGGTGTGGGTATTGTTTTTTTTAGCAGACGACCTTCTGAAAGTTTTATTACGCTTCCTTCAACATGACGCGAGTCTCTGTAGTGCACAATTTTCTAATGTTTTGACTTACTTGCTTTCATATTCAAGGTTTCTTTTTTTCTTTTCCACAGAGCAGTATATCACCTTGCATTTATACGTGCTGTAATGACGCGGTCTGCGTAATAATATAAAATCTGTTCATAATAAAATCTTCACCCTTAACTGAAGTAGCGACGATTTAAACGAGAGAATGAGACGCAATAAGGTATTAGTCAGGGGCATCCCAGAAAAACGAAATCAAACGTGCAAAGTTACGACTAACTGTTTAAGAGGCTCCATCCAGAAACACCTGGGAATAGAACCGGGAGAGTTTGAACCTGTCCATTTCGTCGGCCGGGAGGGGCGGGTGACAACCGGACCGATTTTGGTGCGTTTCTTTGACTACTGATGCAAACAGAACGTGTTGAATACTGCAAGCAAACAAACACCCGCGTGTACTTAAGGTCTCTATCTCAAAAGGCTTTTCTCCTAGGGTTCGCCACCAATGAAGCAAACTGTGGGAGTATAGTGCACAGTTCAGAACTCAAGACATAAGAGTTAAACTTGTACACGTCAAGCTTCATGTCGGTGGAAATCAGTACGTGTATTGTCATAAGGCTGATAATATTATTTTAGTTCAAAAGTTTCGAGCTGTGAATCAAGCGATGACGCTACAGTCTAGAAAAGTAGCTAGGCAGGATTGTGTTGATATCAGTGTTCTTGTGGCGAACTTTCGAAGTCTTCTGCTTAAACAAGATATTTTTGTCAACTGTGCATGGTTCAGGTGCTCAGGTTGTGCTAGGAACCAAAACCTGGTTAAAGCCGGAGATTAGCGATGACGAGGTTCATCTTAGTCAATCATTTCATTTGTTTCGTAACGACCGCACACGTTTCCCCATAGTGGCGTACTTATTGCTATCCGTAAAACTATGGATGAATCGCTGATTTCTGTAGAATATGACTTTTGAAGTTTTGTGGGTACACTTAGATCAAACTTCTTTGACAAATCTCGTTGGCGCCTGTTATCGCCCTCCTGGCCGTGAAATTAATTTCCTTGATAAACTGTACGTTTTCATGGAATACGTTTTTTTCTTTATTTCACGTTAGTACCATAATTTTTGGAGGTGATTTTAAATTTCCTTGTGCTAATTGGACGGAGGGTATTGGTCTTGCTTTTTATGTGATTGGTGCAGAAGTGTAAAATGTTATTAACCCGATGCATAGCTTTGGTCTCACTCAAAAATTGTAAACGAACACACAAGAATAAATTCTCTATTGGACCTTGTTTTCTCCATTAGTGCAGATCATGTGCGGTCAGCTTGTAATCTTGTCAATATCAGCCATCATAACATGGTTTTATTTGAAATGACTTTGTCAATATTAAATAGAAAGACAAGTTCTAAACTCATCAATTTATACAGCAAGGTTAGCGAATGTGCCCTAAACGAGGCTTTTGAGCAGTTTGCTTCAGAATACGAACACCATTAAAATGAAACAATCATGCTGTCGAACTCGAAATTACTAAAAGACAAGTTTAAGCAGTCAAAGTACACCACATTCACAAACCTGCAAAAAATATTTTTACTGCAGAAAAAAATGGTTGGAATAATATGCAACCTGCCTTATGATTTCCATACAGGCAGTTTGTTTAAGAAGTTTAGCTTATTAAAAATTCCTAGCCTTTATGAATACAGATTAATTTTCAGTTTAATATCAGAAAAAAGGAAACATTATAAATCGTTGTCAACTCTAGCGGCATTGACACCAAATCTACACGTTAACTTAACTGGACACATGGAGTATTGGAAGGTTGTCTACTGTTCTACTAACTATGGAGGTAAATGTTGCGATATACCATACCAAAACTGTGAAATTTCCTTCTAGAAAAAGAAATTTGCATTGATATTGCCTCCTTCAAGGCTTTTCGTTCTCTTTATCTGTAGCAGTGATTTACCTCCCCCACTCAAATGAATCTTTAAATTTGTTTATGCTATATAGAATGCATTCTTCTTGTGTTTTTCGGATTTCTGCCTGCAACCACTGTGCATGCCATCTGTTTAAGTCTTTAATACAGTGTTTTGTAATCTGGTGCATATATATATATATATATATATATATATATATATTTTTTTTTTTTTTTTTTGCTGCAATGCCAATGTACTGGGCCGAGGGCTGGTCAAGCCTCCTGTAAGGCTTTTACCCTTTGCTGCACCATGCTTCATGGAAATAAACTATTATTATTATTACTATTATTATTAAGTATAAATTTTTACCTCAAATTGTGTCAAAAAAGAATGCTGATCAACTTTGGTTTATGAAGACACTCAGGAAATTAAAAATATATAAAAAGTGTTTTTTTGCCAAAACTAAAAAAAGATCATTGTATTTGATTTGTCTAAGTGCTTAAACTGTTTTAACGATCTCAAAAATAGCATAAAATTGCGAAGAACAAACATTTAGAACAAGACCTGCTAAATTTATTTTAACCAATCCTAGGAAATTTGGGAAAACAATATGTCTGAAAAAAGATGAATCTCCCCCTAAGCTGAGCAACGATCTCAACGAAGTATTAAAAAACCTAGAATCAACAACCGTCCCTAAAAACTACTTTTCGTTTATGTCCACCGTAGACGACTCGTGATCCGATCTGTAGACTACTTAACATTTATTGCGAACCTATTTTCTTTGACCTGAATGGTGTCTTGAATGTAATCGAAAAACTCTCCTGCAGCTCAGCCCTTAGTGACGACAACATTTGCCCTAAAATTCTAAAAATAACCAAGCACAAATCATCTTACCTTTTCCGTCGACTATTTCAATAATCACTTGACTCGGCTGCCCCTCCGAAAGACGGGAGATTCGGGAGAGTTTTACCCATTTTAAGATCCGGAACAAGCAGGATTATTCGAATTATAGACCTATATTGCTGACAAGTGAGCCATGCAAAATTTTTGAAATGTTGCCTACTTCCCCATTAGAAAATATTTGTCAGAAAAATAAATTAATATGTGACAACTAGCGTGGTTTCCGGTCGTGATATTCATGCGAAAGCCAGCTTTATGAGTTTGTAACCAATTTGCGTAACAAGTTTCATTGGTCCAAACCAACTCATGCCATCTTTATCGATTTTTCTAAAGCATTTGACAGGGTACCTCACCAGCGACTCCTATACAAACTTTCTGAACTTAACATCCACCCATCTATTATGCTCTAGATAGCCGAATCCTTAACTATCCTTAAGCAAGCTGTACATCCTGGGCACGCCAGATCTCCAAGCCTGCCTTTGCTCTCGGGCGTCCTCCAGGGCAGCGATATCGGTCCGATTTTTTTTTTTGTATTAACGATTTTTCTCACCAGATAACATCATCTATTTGGCTTTTCGAGAATGATTTTGTAATTTACCGTCGCATCACTAACCCCGAAGACTCGATACTCTTACAGAAGGATCTAAATGTTCTGTCTCATTGGTGTAACACGTGGCAGATAAAGATCAATATAACCAAGAGCAAACTTTTAACATCAACTGGTTTGATATCTCCTATTGTACGTAACTACCCCTTAATAACACTGTTCCTCGAAAAAGTACCAGCTTACAAATATTTAGGCATAACATTTTTTGAAGACCTAACTTGGAATACTCATATTGACAATATAGTGGCTAGTGCATGCAGATCGCAAGGATACATAAAATTTAACCTACAACTCACTTTAAATTGTGTTAAACTAACTGCCTATAAAGCTTTCGTCTAATCAAAACTGAACTACGCCAACTTTATTTGGTGGCCTCACCAACCATACCACATTACTAAACTCGAATTGGTACAAAACAAGGCTTCACGTTTTATAAAACTTTATTACTCGCGAACGTCATGCGTAACTGTACTAAACTCCAACCTAGACATATTCCCTCAATCTGAAGAAACTCAACTTGCATGTCTTGTCCTTTTTCACAAAATTTACTATTTATCCTGATTTTCGGAAAACGAACTGTCACCCGCCACCTCACATCTCCATGCGTCACGGCCACAGTCTACAAATTTAACCTATATCCGCGAAAAGTAATAAATTAAAAACAAATCCACACTTTCTTTCGTCATTACTAAGTGGAATTCTCTTCCTGAAACCATAGTATGTGAATCTAACCTGGAGACATTCCGTGAACTCTGGAAGGCACACCTGAAAAGTGTTGATCTTTAACGTGTTTATTTGCTAATACTTTTTTATCTGTTCTAGTAGTTGGTATTTTTGCGTTTTACTATTATTTACCTTGTCGTCACTCTTCTGCCAGCTACATATTTTATTTGATCCCCCCTCATGTAATGCATTTCATTTGAAATGCCTTTGAGGTATAATAAACTGAAACTGAACTGAACTATCGTCGTACGGCGATGGTCCGTCAAGGCGTCGTTAGTGTCGCTACTCCGCGTTTGCCGCGTTGCACCATCTGTTGACAGCAGGTAGAAGCAGGCTAGTACGTCTGCTAATCCCACCGTTTTGTGATCCCCCAGGCTCGGGGGCGTCGGTGGCGTCCCTCGTCGCGAGCTTATCCAAAGAAATTAGTTTGTGAGTGGTGACACTTTGCTCATGCCGGTACGTATTGGCTACTGAAAAACAAGACCCCGCAATATTACCAGAGCGTTGCTCTCGGGCAGTTACTCGGTATGGAACCAAGAGTCGTCGCACACCCACCCAAACACAAGGTAAACACAAGAGATCGGTAGTATCCCTCCCCCCTGTCATGGCGGCCGGAAGGGGCGCGAACACCCTGTATAACAAAGGCCCACAGACATAGAGGCAGGAAGCTTCTGGAGGCGACATGACGCTACCAGAGGTGAAGCCGGGGGAGACTTCCGGTTTGGAGGGACACGGCCCCAACGATGACCAAAACCAAAAGACGCAATTGGACGGACTTGGGCACCCTGAGGGCGTTCCCTCCGACCGCGACCTCTACTTCCGGATTTACTTGATATTTTCTCGATTGGCTGGATTGAGCTGGTGTGTCGCCTCCTCTTACTCCCATGTCCATGCCCACTTATCTCTACTATAGGGGCCGGATGCTGCATGGTTGCTCTCCGATCCTGGCCCAGGTGAAGCCACCGGAAATTTGATGTTCTCCCAGAAGTCGTGCGTCCGCTGGGATTCCTAGTCCATTCAGTTCATGTTTTGTTTCATGCTTTGTTGTGTCTTGAAGTGGCTCTTAATAACCCCGTTTTAAATTAAGTGCCGATATTAAGGCGTCTGAACGTGGGACGTATGCACACTTGATCAAGTTGAATCTCAAAACTTTCAGGTCCAATGGCTTCCCACGTAATTTCTCGGGTCTCCGTGCAGTATTACTGCGAACAAAGCAGGCTCTTTTGAGATGACAAGAAGAGATTCAGCGCTCTGGACGCTGTTTAAAGCGGCACTCGGAAGAGTTGAAAAACCTGTCAAACGCCCACTTCCGGGACAAGCCGCTTACTTCCAAAAGCTTCATACCTGTTTGTTCAATGCGCCATCTAGGGAGGGATCGATGAAAAAGCCAGTTTTTAGCGTCTGTTTTTTTTTTCACTTTCTTCAAAGCTCTTTACAGATATTGTAATTTAAATAGCCCAACCTAAATTCGCTTTTTTTCAGTTCTGACGCAATAAATATTGTCACGGGTGGTGACTAAAAACAATAGATAAACAGGAAGAAATAAACGTTTAATGTGGTGAACTTGTGCCAAAAATAAAAGAGTACAAAAGATAATAACAGAGCGTCGCGGGCGTCGAAGTCGGCGTACCAGCACAGTCGAACGCTGGGGCGAGACTGACTCGACAAGGTCGCGAGCGGCGTCTTATCTAGAGTAAGTCACTATCTCGAAGATTCGTCGGAGAAGGTTCGAGCGTAGCGCGCTCGGGGCGAGAATGAACACGCACTTTCTAGAACAACATAAGCGGGGATAAACGATAGAAGTTATGTCCGGAACAATAATATTCTTTTTTTATGATGTAATGAACTATCACATATACTCAATTGAGGCATGAACTGTTTACGTTATTTTTTAAATATGTATTGAATGTTGTAGTTGATTTAAACGACGTAAATTAGAGATGCCGTCTAAGTGTTTAGAAAAAAACTATTAGTGACCTAAGAGTTTTAACCTACGTTCCACGTCACATAGCAGTGATAATACGACTGCACGCCGGTATACGATGCTCATCTTGATCGAAACGCACAGGAGCCCGGATCAAACCCAGAAATCATCTATTGGATGTTCACCGCAAACTTCCGCTCTACGTGCTGCGATGTGCGATAAGCTAAGCGAGAAATATACATTTCAGACACTTGCTCTGGTGAAAATGTGCATCGTTGTTTTCTTTATATGCGTTGAGGTCAATGCGCAGAAGCTTCATTTTTCGAAAGATACGCTTGCGTGCACCTGCACTTTCCAATGTTTTTCTGGTTACAGTTTCATATTTACAGAATGTACCTTTGGAATGTGGAATCCCTCTCGCGATGCTCGAGTTTTACCACGACTCTGTAAACATGCATCCTTCGTATACGGGCGAACGGGTAGTTATCTAGTTCTGCAATGTTATTCAAAAACCCCCACTTTCTTATATTTACTCTCCAAACGGTCCGAACGTAACACGTTTGAACATGTATTTAAACTGCCAAAGGCGTAAAATATTTTAGCGTGAGGTCACGAGCACTTGTTTCTATTTTGTTGTTCTTCTGCCTACTGTCGCTTGTGAGATCGGGCGGCGGACCGGGCCCTACAGGCATAAGCCAGTTGTCGCCCTCACGACAAGATGAAGTGGCTGAGAGTGTGGCTGCCAATTACTCGGACACCGCTGATCGATGGAGCCCATCCCTCGTCGAGTGCGGGAAGAAACCTGGTGGGAAGGCCAAGAAACAAAGTAGCGGAAGACAGAATGTCGCCGAGTTTAGCGAGGCGCCCACGAAAAAGAATGCAGAAAAAAGGTGTCCTTTTCGCGGGACAGCGCGACATTGCCGTAACATGGTTCTCTTCTGGAGTTCTTAAAAAGGAGGGAGCTCAAACATATTTTTTTGGCCTCGAGATTTATCTCAGAACTGCTTGAAAACATTATTCTATATATCCGAGCTAGCAGCCCAATCTATAAATCACGATAATCTTTTCTTTTCTTTTTTTTGTCACAAGGTTAATACATTTTCAAATTTGGTCTGAGAGGCTGGCAATGCTGGAAATGTGACTTAGTGGCATTGTACTAATGGCTCAGTACAACATTTTCCCGTCCGGTTATTGAAAGTTATGTGGGGTCACATTATTGCTAAAAACATTCACGCCAGGAAAAAAAAAAGCGCAGCATATTTTGGTTTATAGGCTACGTGCTTGAATATAGGGGATATTCACTGGACGCCATATTTGAGGGTGATGCTTAGAGCTCATGCGCAGAACGATCTTATGTTAATAGGGTGCTAAGACCGGCAATCTTGTTGGTGCGGAATGCACGTTGCAAAAGAACTGTGGAAGCTCTACGGCAGCGCGCGCTCAGGAATCACGGACACAGCTATAGCCACCAGTGAATACAACCTATAGGGAGTATTCACAGGACGCCATATTTGTGGGTGCTCTTTAGAGCGCATGCTCAGAGCGACCTTTCATTAATAGGCTGCTAAGACCGCCAATCTTGATGGTGCGGAATGCACGTTGAAAAAGAACTGTGGAAGCTCTACGGCAGCGCGCGCTCAGGAGGACACAGCTATAGCCGCCAGTGAATACAACCTATTGGGTAGCTAAACTCGTGGAGCAAAACATTCTTCGCTTTTTGACGTAGCGGGGGGAGTGACCAAAAGAACGCCTCAAAGTTTCCTCCTCTCAGCGCACGCTCAACTTCGCAACTTTTGACGAAAAATCCCCCGCGATCCCTTGGCGGTGCACGAGAGCACGAGACAGCGCGGGGAGGCGAGCGTTCACGCTGCTCGCTGTACGTTGTCTTTGAGCTCTCTAGCGCCGACAATCCCGTCTTGCCTCGCCCAGGCAAGGAGCGAGAGCAGACGACGAGAGTTCGTCTGCTACGATGCGGCATTCGCACAGCGGAACTGAAAAAAAAAGTTGGTTTTCTGCTCGAAATCGCGTCACGCGGGCCACAAACTCAAACGCGAGCTTGAATTGTAAGCGTCTGATATTTCACGAAGGGAGGAATCGACGACCCGTGTTTTATTTGCAAAATGAGTCGTTTTGTTGCCGTACAGACGCTGAAACCTACCAGTGTGTAATGGAAGGCCCAGGCCAAACACAGAGGCCGCGAGATCTCAAATCATCTGTGTGCAGGTGAAAAGTGGAACATTTTTCGACAAACTTCCCACACCAGAAACCTGTGACGCATTCACTCAGCGTCCGGGAAGGCTAAACATGGAGACTTTGCCCGAGGCTCAAGCAAAGTCATATTTGAACGGCAGCTATCTCGCCCCGTCGTATTTTGTTTTGAGAAAGCTCTCGTTCTTAGTGCCCTCACCAGGGAAATAAAAATTCTTGCGAAACGTAATGCTAGATGTTCCAAAGAACTAGATTTAAGCCGTATCCTTTCAGTGGTTCACTCATAATACTATGCTTAAAGCGAAGCCAGCTCTTGTGCGTACAGTGCCATCAATTTTCTCAAGTGTATGCTGTTTTGTAGTCGGCCTGTTTCGAAAACTTACGCCGTCTGTAGATATCTCTGACAGCCGAGTTACTTAATCGGAAGTCATCGGAAATGTAAGTTCCACGTTGCAGCAACCAAAGTTTATAGATAAACGATGGCACCGACTGGGCACTCTCGCATTCCCACCCATCACGTCGAACAAAAAGGCGCTAGTTTCCGTTTAAGGTCGGTACTTTTCTACAACATCTATGGCGACAGCATCAGTCTGCACTCGGTGCATTCGGCAAGTTCGTTCGGGGCCTGTTCTCCGTGCAGCACCCCGCGGGTGCAATGCATTAGAACTCTCACAGTGCTAGTCTGGATCGCGGATCGGGAGCCCGTCACTGGCCTCACCGGCTGTCATTGCTTGACAACAGGCAATACGCCGCATCCTGTCCAATTCTTCCTTCGTTTTCGTCCTTGTTGTTTTGGCTTATTACACCATGAGGCAATACACGCAAGTCTAAGGGAGAAACAGGCACAAATTCGAAGCTTGTATGCGGAGCTCGAGGGCGAGCATTTTATGACGTGTTGCGATGATTATATCGGGTTCTTAGAGATCAAATAGACATTCGTCAAACGTTCGAACATCTATTAAAAAAAATGGGCCGGAGCACCACCGGCTTTACCGACGTCGCTTGCTTCGGTTGCTACATAAATGGCACGTTCAACGATTGAATGGCATGCTCCGAGTTTCAGTTTGTCACGAAAGCCCTCACAGCAGTTCAAAGAAAAAGCATTCACCATGAAGTACTATGTACAAGTGGTTAAACCGATGCGAATGTCCCTCAGTAAAGGCCATCTAACTAAAACTTGTTGTTGGCCTAGTTGGTTCATGATGCAGTACAGAGGTTTTTTGCGCGACACAGGGGACAATTACAAGCGAGTAGACACGGACAAGCGCAAAAACCTTTGCGCTTGTCCGTGTCTACTCGCTTGTAATTGTCCCCTGTGTCGCGCAAAAAACCTCTGTACGCCATCTAACTTATCGTTTGCTGAGCATTGATAACTCCGAAATCACGGCTGACTCCACAATAACTCTCGGTAGCCCTTGTCTCATTGAACACATCACAGTTAACGCCCAACAAGGTCGTCCTCGACCCTCAACCACACAATATTTAGTTAAACAAGATTAGTATTCTAACGCTTTTAATATTCTTGCCCACAGTATTAACTGCTATTTGCGGAAACACGATAGTTTCATGGTAGAGAACAACCTACTAAAGTAATAAAATTGAGTTTTCCCGTTTCTCCTATAGCATGCATAAGATCGTGTCAGACG
Source organism: Ixodes scapularis (assembly GCF_016920785.2). Classification (NCBI taxonomy): domain Eukaryota; kingdom Metazoa; phylum Arthropoda; class Arachnida; order Ixodida; family Ixodidae; genus Ixodes; species Ixodes scapularis. Next base: position 78,783,749 of record NW_024609837.1, read on the forward strand.
ATGACTGCCGGTGGTGCCGCTCGACCCCAGCAATACAGGCCTCTTTCCGCGATCTAGCCTCCTAAGAAATCAGTGGTGCCAGTGCTATTAGACATAAATCATTTATTTGCATCGGTACACCCATACCTGCCGGATGTCGGGACGAGGCGCAAAACCGTACATCCGGCAAATATTGAAGCCGGTTTTCGGCCGAAATTGCTTCGACACTCGCCAAGAAGCAACGTGCTCTTTCGGCGACTCGTTTGTGTAATTTATTTGTTCAGGCATATTATTGGGTCCCGGGCCACTGTGTACACCCCAAAAAAGAAATGTACTGTGGTAATTACACCTTCACGAGAATCAGGTACGTAGCCAGGATTTTGTTTCAGGGGGGGGGGGGGGGGCGGCCATTAAAAAGTGCTCTATGAGGGGGAGGGGGGAGAAGAGGCCCCAGCAAAATGGAAGATTTCGGGGGGGGGGGGGGGGGGGGGGTTGGGAGGGCCGGGCCTTATGCCCCCCCCCCCCCCCCCCCTGGCTACATGCCTGACGAGAAGGGGCATTGTAGATTTACATCTTTATAAAAAGGTGCAGTGCATTATCACACGTTTTAAGAAACGTGTTTAAAAAATCACACATTTTTAAAGGTGTGAGGTTTACATTTTTTATAAGGTCTATTGCTACACTTATTAGGGTGTTAGTTATGGGACATCCAACTTAAATGTATAGCCTGACGAGAAGGGGTATTGCAGTTTTACATCTTTATAAAAAGGTGTAGTGCATTATCACGCGTTTTAAGAAACGTGTTTAAAAAATCACACATTTTTAAAGGTGTGAGGTTTACATTTTTTATAAGGTCTATTGCTACACTTATTAGGGTGTTAGTTATGGGACACCCTACTTAAATGTATAGCCTGACGAGAAGGGGTATTGCAGTTTTACATCTTTATAAAAAGGTGCAGTGTATTATCACACGTTTTAAGAAACGTGTTTAAAAAATCACACATTTTTAAAGGTGTGAGGTTTACATTTCTTCTATAAGGTCCATCGCTACTCTTATTAGGGTGTTAGTTATGGGACACCCCACTTACATTTATAAAGGTGTGAAAATGTTTAATGTGTATATACCTCCTAACGGAAGAAAATCTCTTTCATGTGATTACATTGCGTGCCGATGAAACGATCTGTCGATGACACGTCGTTCGATGAACTGATTTGACCGCCAATGAGTGACGACTGCCAGTAGAATTTCGGGGAAATAATTCTGCCGGCTGCCGGGAGACTCGACCCTACCGAAGAATTACCCCGGTTCTTGTTTGTTTCCCAACATTCTGAATTGTATACCAGCTTATTAGTACCTCTTCAAATATTACCGAAAAAAAAAAACACGATTGCAGCCCCGAAAAGTCTGACAGCCCGGCTCACAGTCATGTGGGAGACTGACAGGTGCTCGTCAGTCGCCACCATGCCTTGAAAGCTACCGGTTCCGAACAACCGGAGCGCGCAGAGAACTTGTTGTTCCACGGTCATGGTAGACGCGATTGTCCGCCGCCTTGAAGTCCGAGCGCCGAACGAAGCTCATCGCAGAGTCAACGCACAACGGCTTTCGATAGCCGGTACTGTCGGCGAAAGTCGTCGTCGGGGAGTTGAAAGGCGTCCCCGGTGGTCTCAGTAGCGACGCCGATGGTGGCGGAAGATAAGCTCGTCCGCAGCGTACGGCACCGCCATGTTGACAAAGTTTAACTTCGCCTCGATCCGAAGCGAAGATCTCGAGCTCAAACCACGGTTCTCGCAAAAGTTCGGAAACGTCACTTTGACGTCAGCGACAACTTCGACCAATGAGGTTTCTTTTTTACACAAACTTCGGAGGGATTTTGAGCGTCAGCAGGTCGCCCAGGGACAATCTGCAAAGCATTAATTTTAGCTTGGCGTAGGAATGTAAGGACAAATGGTCGCTACGTCATCGGCGAAGCCGTTTAATCAGCGGGCTCCTCGCTCCCCTCACGCGCTGCACGCGCGCCTCGATGAACTTTGCAACATTCTGCCTCTCTCAAAGGAATGAGCGTTCGAATGATTGACACCTCGCTCGGCGCGACGTCAGCGTCGCGAGAGTCCAATTAGCGCGTTCCGAAAACTTCGGGCACAAAGTTGTGCTTGACGAGGTTAGCGGCATTGGAAGTATTAACTGGCGGCCATATCTGTGTGCGTGGTTGCTGAGCCCGTGCTGACGGCGAGCTTCCACACTTCTTTTGCAACGCACATTCCGCACCATCAAGATTGCCGCTCTTAGCAGGCGATTAATGTAAGCTCGTTCTGAGCATGCGCCTTAAACATCGTCCTCAAACGTGGCCTACAGTGAATGCCCCCTATCACGGCCATTCGATTAGGACTCCCCTTGGGAGCGGCCTGCCGTATGCCTCACTCCGCCGGTGAGAGCGATAGTTCTACTTTACCCCGCAGCGCCAGCCGTGGCGCTCGTTATCGGTGAGAAATAGAGTTCCTTTCGGGGGAGCATATCGAGGAGCTCTATACTTCGTTTCACGTTAATAGGGAGTTTTAGAATAGCGCAAGCTAAAGCTTTGCGTGCGCAAAGAATAGCGTTGTCGCCACTGCGCATGCTCCAAACGCAAATCAGGTTTTGCGCTTTGCGTGCGCAATTTTAGCGTGCGCTATTTCTCGGAAATAGCGTGCGTACGCAAAGAGTCTTTGCGCTTCTCCAAGGAGGATTCGTGATGACAAGTTGGCTAAAGCCAAGACGAGCAGAGTTAAAAAAAAATGGCGGCTTCAGGATTCTGGCGGCGTCGTGAGTGGAGGTCGGCGGCATCCTCGCAACTGCAATTTTCAATACGGGACGACATTGTACTCGGTTTGGCAACGATCACCGGCAACTTGCAACAAGCTCCTCGGCAAGTTGATGCTTGCGACACGCGAACATTTCTCGGCGAAGGTGCGATGTGCGGAGGTCAGTACACAAGACCTCTCTTGCCGAGGCAACGCAAGCGGACACGACTGGTCAACCGCTCGCGTCGCATTCTCATGTTTAAACAAATCTAAAATGTTACTCTGGACTAAAAAACTTTTTGTTTATAAACTTACAGCATTTCGTGCTTGAAATAAAAATTGTTACTGTATCTTAGTGGTGTCGCAAGCGCGAGATGCTTGGGCTTTTGCGCCGCGACGGAGAAACGCTATTCTAAAACTCCCTTGTGTCGCGTGCGCTAATACAAGCGCTAAATTTAGCGCTAACGTGCGCTAAAATTGCGTACGTTATTCTAAAACTCCCTAATATGTACTTGTTACCCGCGCGTGCTAAAAGCGCGAGATAGTTGCTTCGAAGGAAGCCTCGGCGGCTGCATGAGCGCTCGTGCAGCGAGTGCTCCAGTCAAGGCAGTAAAGGCTAGCCGCTCGCGCTAGCACAGCGTTCGCGGTTAGTCCATGCTAAGGTAAGACGAAATATAGTGAGAGAGGAGCAGTACGCCCGGCCCGGCCCGGTGTGGCTATTTAGCTTTTTTTTTTTTATGAAGCCGCAAGGTCTCAATTGAAACGAGTGCCAGATTGCATGAATGATGTGACAAATCTGTGTAGAATAAAAGCACATGATTCTTTCTGCGAAAAGCTCACTCAGCTGCAGGCTGCGCGTTAAAGCTGCAGGCTGCTGGCGGTATGAACGAATTGTCGTTTTCTTATTCCCGTAACTGTCGGCCCGTTTCTATTACCACTGTAATATAGGAGTTATAGTTGGATATAGCTAGGCCGTATGATTTCCGGTTTTAACCGACGATTGAGCACGCGCGAGCTGTGCCATTTATTCATCTGTGAAGGACAATATAAAATCGGATTCCGCGTGCATAACTTCAACAATATAAACTTCATTGTTGACAAAAAACAGACCCAGGGAGTCATATAGTTCACAAGCGGAGTACCTTTCGGAAAAGAGGCTTCCGCGAAAGCCTCAATATATGCTCTAGTGGGCTGTTTAGGTCACCAGCCCAGCTTGCCAAAAAAGGTCTGAGGATTTTTCTGAGAAAAAGCTCGCAGAGATCTTCGCTGAGGTAGGGGTCTCGGCAGTCAACACACCACATCAGCGGGCAGTCCATAAGGTGTGGAAGCACAGCGCTCGAGAGGACCTTGCAAATCCTTCCACAACCACGAATCTCTGCCGACTGTAGAGCCCTCTCGACAAAGGTGCAGACGAGCTTGCACAGCCAGACAGCTTCAGGTCGTGGATAGCTGAATCCTCCTTGGTAAAGGCTAAACATGGATTGATGTGCACCGTCATGTGATGCATATCTCTTAAGTTGCGCTTGCATTCAGGACACGTCACCTGCAAAGTTTAGCGGGTTCTACACATTAGCCTTCCTTGCTTTCACTGAGAAATTCGTATTGCTTTGCTACGTTGAATGTTTCAGCTAGTTACTTTGAAATTACGACAATTTCTACAAATAAAAATGGTCACCTTTTGTTCGCAAACTAAGGCCAAGTAGCCAGCCATGTAAGTCAGCGGTGCGAACTCAAGTTCGGAAGAGACTTCATTGTACTTCGTCAACTGCAGGATTTCCTGTTTGACGATAGAGTTGGCACATTTAATCGCCGTCGGGCACTCAGAACTAGAACGCGCATTTACATTTCCGGCAGCTTCCAAAATACCAACACAAACCACACACGCGAGCGCAGAGTGACACTACGATATTTTCGCCGACCACAGCGGTGCATAGTTGGGGGGAAAGCGAGTTTTGCTGCCTTCCGCAACCGCGGCAGGGCCTCGGTATTGGCGAAGCCAATGACAGGCAGATATTTTATCTGGGTAGCGGAGCAAGAGCGGGTTGGGCGCCTTCTCTATACTCCGTTTCACTTTATGTTGTACCGCAGCGAAGGCTGGAAGCGCGAGCTCATAACGTTAGCAGCTGCCCTTACTGCACGAGAGCTTGTGCCGCCGAGATCTGCCCCAGAGCAAGGAGCTCGCGCTTACAGCCTTTCTTGCGGTACAACATAAGGTGAGAGTACAGCTTTCAGCGCACAAGACCGCTCACCGATGTGCAGCGCCCCCACGGAAAATGGGCGAAGTTCTCCTCTCACGCGCGCTCTTTTGTTCTCGAGAAAACATCGGCAGGCCGCACCAACAGGGGGGATCGAGTGGCCGTGCCCCTATATACTGCGTTCAACCTAAGAGGGGTACGTAAACGAAGTGTTTGCACTTCTATTTATTTGTTTAGATGTGGTCCATGTTGTGTCGCCAGCCCAGAAGCACTAGCCTAGACTATACTTCGTTTCACCTTAGGTCCGAGCGCGGCCGATATTATGAGCGAAAGGGCCAATCAAACGGCGCAAAAAGCGCATAGTCATGGCGTGCTCTTTTCTCTTGATAGGACAAGCCGGCGGACGAGCACGCACAGAGAGACGGCTAACAACGGCTGGTCTTCTCAGGTGCAGAAAGCACGCTACGACGTTTGTCTTTTTCGCTGTTTGATTGGCCCTTCGGCTCACAACATCGGCCACGCTCGGACCTAAGGTGAAACGAAGAATAGTGTTTCTTGGCTGCAGGCATAGAAGTCGAAAAAAACTAATTTTCGAAAAAAACTAAAAAAGGGGCCATGAAACGAATTTTGGGTTGGGATAAATGATTTTAATTTGGGACTTTACTAATCGCATATCGTTTAGTTGGCCAAAAGAAAGAGGCTAGGAAGTCAAAAGCCAACTTTTCGGTACGAACATTTGAAAATATAGCGGACTATTTTGTACCTTCTTGCCTTCGAAAGCTCTCCGCCTTTTCACTGTGATACATCCACGGTTCCAAAAGCGCGTCACCGGCGCCAAACTGGCGTCAGCAGAGCCTAGCTCACGCATTGGACATGAGAACTGCGTCACTCGGACGTATGAATCAATCCGTCGACGAATATTTGGATTCGCGTTCGTGGTCAATGAGTGCGCTGACGGAACTTATTGTCACTGGAGAATAACAAGTTCTATGGTTTGCATAAAAAGCACGGTGGAAGCTAGGAGTCATCACAGAGGTGCCGAAGGAATGTAACGACCACGTGATTTCACAATTCGCATTTGAGTTGAGGATTAAAGCTAAGTAGGAAGAAGTAGGAAAGTCGTTTCATGACCCCTTTAAGAAGCAGCGGTAGTTCGCGGCATTATGGGTGTCTCGCGGAGTTACTTAGTTCTGAATGTGACTTGGCGGAGAACGCTCGTAAGCTGACACTGCAGCCAAAGCAACAATCGCGAACTAGCCCGCGCTCCTGGCTTTAAAGGGACCATAAAGGCAGTTTCGAAGTTTTATTCGACGATTGAAATGGATGTCAGGCACGTCTCAGATACTGTTGACCCAGTTCTAGCCCGAACAGAAGTTTGGGTGCCGCACCAATCGAGCAAACATTCACGGTAATAATAGCGCCGGGAACGATGCCTGAGACCCTGCCGAGGCGGCGGCAGAAAGGTGAACTAAAGTGCGCCGTCGAAGCGTGACGACAACAGGCTCCTCGTCTGGCGATTGATTCAAACGATAGACGCGCTCTTGGTTTCGATTTCGGTGGTGAGATGTGATGAAAAAAGTTTATTTTAACGTTGGATAATCTTTTGAAGTTGTAGTTGGGAATTAATAGGTTTCATACCGTGTATAAAAGCATAATCTGAAGCGATCCCTCCGTTTGTCACTGGTTGAACGCATCCCGCACTGCTACCTCGGGCGCGTAAAAAGCATCGAGCAACCATGGACAAAAAAAAGGAGAGGTGCGAGCGGCCGGGGGCGGCGGTCTTTTGGTTTTGGTCCCTCGTAAAGCGCCCTCGTAAAGCGCCAATCCAGAGTTCTGCGTCCTTAGCAGCATCTCCCGTTCAGTCGGCGTGAGGTCGCTGAACGGGAGCTCAAACTCGTTTGCGAGCGCGGCGTTGTCGTCCATTTCTTCCAGGTTTTCTTCACAGACCGCCGTGCACTAGAGCGAACCACGGGAACGACACTGAGTGTGCACTAAATCCTACCGATGCCGACAGTGCTCCCTGACGTCACTTCTCTTTCCAGAGGCGAAAAAGGGAAGAAATCTGAATGTTTGTTTCGGTTTCGCAAATTTATTTTCAGGTACAGAAATAAGAGTCACAACGTTCTAGAAAAAATTGTGTGGCATTCCAGGACCCCAATTATTCCGAAAACACCTTCTTTTCTTAAAAAAAAAAAAAATTAGATTGCCCTCATGGTCCCTTTAAGACATGCATTTCTAGCACGAGCGCTCGATCGTTCTGCGGAACAACAATTCAAAGCAACGAGGTTCAGCTCTCGTAGCTCTGGCATTGACTGCAGTCTGAGCTCCACTGTGCTCCTGCAACGTGCATTCCACACCTCCGAGATCGCCGTTGTTTGCAGATGTTAGGTGGAAGCTTGATCTGAGGTTGCGGGTACCTTTTTCGGGTCAACCATACGCCCTTTGCTGGGTACTGACGGGCATTTCTACTTACTGGTTCCCTCGAGCCACCGCTTCTGCGGTGTGAAACTAACTAAGTGAAGCGAACGCTCGCGGCAATAAAATACCGGCATGGCCGCAAATGATGTTACCCGCAAGCTATTTATAAGCCATTTGGCGTGCGTTCGTCGGATATTATTACCAGGCGAGATTGTCACGCGTTGACGCCACCAAGCTTCAAGGCTTGAAACTACAGTACCATTGGGCGCTCCTCGCGCAGTGCAGATAAAGTTCACTTTTCACTCTCTCTCTCTCTCTCTTTCACTATGGTCTCAAGCGGCGCCGGCAGATGACTCGTCAACCCATGGGCACGGCAAAGACGGCTCGCGCCGCCTCATCCTCCACACGCGCAGAGCTCCGGCGAGGTTGTCGCTCGTGCGGAAAGACCACGGTGTACGGGGGTGTCATGGCAACGAGATAATGTTTTTTGCTCTCACACAGTTTCGCTGTTTGGCCGCCGGCGACACTGTCAGCCGCGGGCACAGTGGTCGCGGAATAATGCAGCCTTTCGGATGCCCGTCGAACGAACACTGTCTGATTCCTCGCGCCGCGCGTTGAGCCCCGCTGTGTCCTCACCGGAAGAGTGTATCTTACACCGTGCCCTTGGCAGTGCATGAGCTATTTGCGTCATGAACGCGATACGCGTTGCGCTTTTCGCTCGCCAACTTTGAAGCGAGGGGTAGGGAGCTCGCGTTCACGTTATTTCGTTTCTTTACCCTTCTAAGCTAAGACCATACTCTGTTTCATACTTAGTGGACAACGCTGTGAAAGCTACTGGCGCGACCATGGGGCTTGATCACGTTGATCATTTGCACGAGTTCTCGCGCAAACAAAACCATAGATGAAGCTACGCGCTCGCGCCAGCAGCTTGAGAGCGTTGCACGATAAGTATGAAACAGAGTGTAGAAACTCCGCATTCAGCGCGAGCTTTCTGCCCTTGCTAACACATGCGTGAATGTTGAGGCACGCGCATCGAAAGCACTGAGGAAGCCAGCATGCTCGCCCTGAAGGCAGAGCTTCTAGTCTCCGCTTAAGGGGGATCCACACGAAGGAGAAATCCGCCCCTTTCCTCCGCGGAGCGCGCATCACGTGAGACATACGTCATTCCTTTTTGACGCCTCGCGGCGCCGTTCTCCTCCGTGGCGGAGGCGCGGAGGCTTCGTGCTGTCAGCACGAAAGCTCCGCAGGTGCACGTGGCGGAGCCGGGGACGTAGTTTCCCGCGTTGTTGACGTCACGACATCCGTCCGCGGAGTTCTCCTTCGTGTGGATACCCCTTTAATGGGGTATCCACACGAAGGAGAAATCCGCCCCTTTCCTCCGCGGAGCGTGCATCACGTGAGAAATACGTCATCCCTTTTTGACGCCTCGCTGTCCTCGCGCCGCCGTTCTCCTCCGTGGCGGAGGCGCGGAGGCTACGTGCTGTCAGCACGAAAGCTCCGCAGGTGCACGCGGCGGAGCCGGGGACGGAGTTTTCCGGGTTGTTGACGTCACGACATCCGTCCGCGGAGTTCTCCTTCGTGTGGATACCCCTTAAAGGGGAAGCTCACGAGTTTTTTGGAAAACAAAGATGAGCTAGAGATGAATTCTAGAGTATATTCATCCTGTCAATCTGAATATCACGTTAGTTTTCTCTGAGGATGTAGCAATAGGCGACAAAACACGAAAACATCTACGCAGGGGGGGGGGGGGGGAAGGAGGGAAAGGGAACGCGGCGCAAGGCGGAGGCTGCCATATTAAAACCACTTACGTTGCCAGCATAGGTTTTGCAGTGGAGAAGTTGCTGCCATATACGGCGGACTAAGTTTTACTTTCTTTTTCGCTTTGGAAAGAGAATGTATTGTTGTGTTATATAAGTCCTCCTGCATACAGACAACGAAGTTTAATTATATCTGTCTTGTTTACTCGGCTTGAAACCCTAAAAACAGGTTTTGGCAACTTATTGCTTCCATCATTTTGGAGTACGCAAGGCAGTTATCTCGCTGTTATGGTTTCAAATACGAAAGCAAGGCAAAACGTTCGTAGTTCCCGCCCTCAGTACACTTTAAACACCTTCCACACTTTGACACCGGATAACTGGATGAACAAGGGTTTAGATTTGCTTCAGAGGTCACTTTCGACGCTTCCTCACCGTCGAGCAGCCGGATCAGCTGAAGGCAAGCCGCGGATGAAAGGCTTGAGCATCAACAGCCTAGAGCCACTACAACAGCCCAAGTGCACTCACGATGCGGGCGACGCGGGCTTTTGTCAATCCAGGGGCAGACCCAAGGGGGAGGCGGGAGGCGACGGGGGCGGCCGCCTACCCTCCAAACAGTCGACCCCCCCCCCCCCCCCCCTACCCCCTTCTTGGAGGGCGATTTGACATGGGTGGATCCCCCGAAATAAAACCAACTCCCGTCCTGCCAGGTGGTAGGAAGCTTGGTACTCAAGGACGTGGGTTCGAAATAGGGTAGGCCGCACCCTAGCAGGCGCACACACTTGGAAAACCACTCCGTCGTTTAGACTGAAGTCCGCGGCAGCGGTTTCAAAGCACGGCTTAGAAGTTAGAACCAAAAGTCGGCGCAGCGGCGCACATCTAGGGGCCGTCGGCGCAGTGTGGTTCTGCGGCGGTTAAAACAAAAGGCTCAACCGGAGTCCTGTTTATCTTGCTTTAGAGTTTAGATTTTCCCTCCCTCCCTCGCCCCCCCCCCCCCCAAAAAAAAAGAAAAAAGAACGGAGTTCTGGATCCGCCCCTGGGTCCACCGGTAGCCCAGCACAAACCGTGAACGTTCCAGCTCTTCGTCATGACACGCTGTTGCAGAAAGCAGGGTAAAATACAACTACACGTACCACCGAATCAAATGCACTGTTATCGTAAATATTAGCTTGTGATTGCGCCTTTGTAGATCATCTTATTCGTTTTGCTGGAGAGACGCAACCGACGGGCATAACAAAATCGTTTGCGTATTCCGCATACCTCGCAAAAGCACTTACCCAGTAACCTTGCGAAAAGCGCGAAACACGGAGTCCGCACCGCCCTGATTTACCAGTCTTTTACCTGCTTTAGAGCAGTTTGTACCTGCTAGTAGGTATGTCTAGTGAAACTGCAACTTGAAACTAGGGGCAATGCCAGAGAGAAAAGGACAAAGTTGGGAAAGCATTCTCGCTCTCTCCAATTTCTGAACTCTCAAGTGATTGTACCATAATAAATTCACCAACACCTCTTTCCAAAATAAAGAAAAAACGCTATGTTCACTACGTAAAAAATGGTCTCAGTTCATGCATCCGTAGGCAGGTAGGAAACGTTGCCCTAATTTATTCACACCGCATGACGAGCGCAACAAATTCACACGAGATTTACAAGGAAATATCAGTGGTGACTTATGTTTCTCTGAAATTCTGTATGACCGGTCGTTTGCAGGACCGAATCATCTACTCGGGCGGTGTGCGTCGCTGTGCAAACGCCAACAACACGAAGCATAAAAACGGCCGGTCTAGGTCAAGAATCCGTAGTCCATTGTTCAATTAAAACGACGTAATTTTGTTGAAAACGCCCGCAGCATTTTACTCACGGTATGCGTCGAGAATCTTCCACATTTTGAAACGGAACGAAGGAAGATTTACTTTTAAAAGCGCTCGCTGCGTCCTCCCGGACCAGTTGGACCGGATCAGCTGACGACGACGGAACTGAACCCGTTGAATTTCAACGCCACAATAACCAATTTTGGCTTAGTGTTAGTATGGGATTCTACCTCCAAGCACCGCACGACACACCACGAACGTTTCAACTCTTTGGCGCATCGCCGTGTTGCACCAAACCTATCTCTATGCACCAAACAGAACAAGATCGCCGAAGTCAACGGAGCGCTGTCGTGAACCTTGGCTCGTGGTTGCGCACTCGTGGACCCTGTCACTCCCTTCGCTTTCAAAGCACGCACGACGATTACGAATGATACTTTCCGTCTTCCGGGACCATCACAGGGGCACTTCTCCGGTCACGTCTTCGCTACATGTGCTGGCAAACCGCGTCAAACGTGGTCAAACCGAAGCGCCGAAGCAATGCTGGCGCCATGTTGAAACTTGAACGTGCGTTGTTGCTAATTTTCTCCGACCAAACAAAAACAACGAAAGCAAACCGGCTCTAGCTTCCAGCGTACATCGGCGTTGCGCCGTTGCCAGATTTTCTCCGTCAGCTCTAACTTAAAGACGACCTACAGATGCAGCAACACTGGTCTCAAGTTTTAACATGGCGGCCCTCACGGAGCGCCGTAAATTCTGAGGAGGGTGCATTGGAAGCGGCGGCACCTTCCCCCCCCCCCCCCCCCCCCCCCCCATCTACGGCCCGTCGTTACGTCACATAAGGATCTCTAGGCCACCAAGTAAGTGTCACTCGTGTGGGGAGCGCGTGCAGTTGCAGGCATGCCAGGTACATTAAAGCCCCTCTACCCTGGGAAAAGTGGTGCCATTCATCGTTGTGGAAACGATCGAGGCACGCGCCGTGTGCCACTTCTGGGAAAAACATGGCGTTTGAAATTCAGCTCAGTGCTGCGCTGTACCGCCATGATCTTCCCAAGGGATGCACGTTGCACGTGCCCCGTGCATCGACGCACTTTGCGCGACTTTTGAATCATGAAGGGGCTTTAAGGTACATTCCTCCGCACCGACACCAGTCGTGATGTCTTTTTATGATCTTCATTTTTTTAGATACCAAGAATGCGAGTACGTAGAATTGAGAGGCGCTGAAAATGCGCGAGAGCAGAGATTCCGAAAACTGCTTCTATGACATAACGCTCCACCGAGAAGGGGCTTCGGCGGTGCTTTGAAAATAATTTTCTGCAGCATCCGTGCACCGAATTGTAAAATGATATCAATATTCGTGATGCTGTAGGCCAAATATAGTCTATTTAAGTACTTTTACTTAGATGCAGAACAAATTTAGCTTTTTTTTAAGGGTGAACGTAGTGTAGTAAATTACAAGGTGGGAACCAAAAGGATGAGCATCAGTTGTCCCACCTCCTGCCCGAGCTTTCTACCTTCAATACGTTCCGGTGTCACGTGCACCTCGAGCACGTGCGCACAGCCAAAGCACTGCTGAAGGCAAAAAGTGCGTGGTGGGGGTTGCATGCCTGACCAACCTTGTCAATGGCCACAGCAGGATATACACCATGGAATGTCACCCCACTGTAGAGCACGGTAAAACTCGAATGTGGATTTTCGACACGGTGTAAGATACGTGAGGGCACAGGGCACAGAAAACGCTGCGACGCGAGCGACAAGATCTTGGCGCACGCCCGAGCAGCTTCAGCAGACAGCGTCTCTGAGTTCCAGATGGCGCAACAAAGGGAAAAAAAGTGTCCTGTTCCGTGTGCGCGCTGTTTTCCGCTCGGAGCCTCTGCTCTCACCTTACACGACGCCGGTTCAAATATCGCGCCAGAAATGTCTCCGCTTCAATGCGTTCACAAAACTGTCATTGCCGCCGTTGGGTCACGACACTAGGGTCGATGACGAATCAGTGTCTAAGCAACATGTGTAGCGCGAGGGCCAAGTTCTTCGTGACGTGGCGCACCCATAGAGGTGCATGGGAAACCGGGCCTCCGACAGGCTGCTATTAGCCGCATATAGACGAGTCTACTGTAGGCGCCGCTTGGAACCAAAGAGACGATAAGACTCTAATTGGCAGCTGTTGCGCGCAGGGTGTCCATAACTCCTCTTTACACGGAAAAGTGGTGACATAATTTGAAGAATGCGCCTGATATCCAAGGCCAATCCAGGAGGCGCTACCCTCGACGCGCGAGCGCGAAAGAGCAAAATATAACATAAGAGTGTGCATGAGGGACGTGGAGAAAGAAGGAATGCCTATTCTTTCGGAGTGCAGTGCATGCTATGAGCTCATGTCGCCAATCAAATAACTCCAACTGTGCAACGTCACGGCTTTCATCGTCTTTCTTTGAGCATATCCTTCGAGGTTGGTAGACAGTGACAGTGCGCTTTTAGCCTGTGTGTGTGTATTTGTGTCTTTCAGCCTTCGATTGCGCTCTGACTCAAGTTCAGGAAAGCCGTCTGCTATCTTGGGCCAATCCAGGTGGCACTACAGTCGACACACGGGTATAAAAAATCAAAACATAAAATAAAATGTGTGCGCGTCAGAGGAGGAGGGAGAAGATGTCGGTATACCTTTTTTATTCAGGGGCCATTAGGTGGTCCACACCATAGAGTTATTATAATGTACGCTAGAGGTTCAAGTAACGCTAGTGTGCTGACGCAAATTGAAGCAGAGAGCAACCAGTCCAAAACTGACTTTCGGTAATGCATTCCTATGCGAAAAAGTGAGTGCATTTTCTCCCTGCGGTCGATCATAAGCGCAAATATCCCAAATAATTCGTACATACTAGGTAGCTTAGAACATTTCTCAGTTAAGCAGACGAAAAAATTGGTCAGTTACGGCGTTTTTCTTTCAAATTCATCGCATTAAAAACGGTGCTAAAACGGCTTCGTACATGTATTTATGTGCACTCTCGGACACTGTTAGCGCGAACACGACGTCGGCGCTTTTCAGCATAAGGGATACACGTGCCAAACGAACGAAAAACGTCTGGAAAGTAAGGGAGACGGCAAAAACTACGCAGTAACACTGGATCAGTAACTACTTGTGCATGTACGATCAAAATAAATTGAACGCCACGTAATCTATTCCGATTTTAAATAAGTAAGTACCCTTTATTCTTTCTGCTCTGGGCGAAGATGTTTGTTCTACGTTCAAAACATCACCCACATGCTCGAAATCTTTGAGCCCAAGTGCCCGATAAAAGCTGCCCGGCAAAGAAAACAATACGAAGAGACACCTTATATAGCCCACGGACTTTATTCTCTACGGTTTGAATGTTTTTATCCGCTCATGCACGACGGGGTCATTTTCATATAGTGACAGGACTGGCATATTATCAATATATAAGCGCAACCGGAATGCTGGTGAACCTTGAACACACTCTATACTCCATTTGATTGCAATATTGCTATGAATTGTCGCTTGTTTTTACACACCTGCCGCGGAACACACGTTTTGGACTTAAATGTAGCGAAGTTAAGCATCTTTCACTGATGAAGAAAAATGCGCTAACTAAGGCAATTACACTACCTCCCAGCCGACAGGCCCTCCAGGCCCCCCCAACCGAGGAAGAGGTGCTGCCGACCACGGCGGTCGTCCACGACAGCCTGCAACCCGAGCCCGCGACGTCCCCGACGCCGCAGAGTGACTTGTTCCTCCCGTTACGACGAACCACCGCGACCCTTCCTGACGACTTGCTCCACCGTCTACCCCTCTGGGACACAGTGGACTACGCGCCTCTCCCCGACACACCGCCACCCACAGTGGTGAGTTCAGACCTCCCTCCCCCTCTTGTCCAAGAACTGATAGAACCTTTAGACATAGTACTACATGACCCTCAACCAGTACTAGTGTCCATAGCCGGCCAACCTGTAGTGGCCGTAGTACAGGATGTCATAGATCCTCCTGATCTTCTCCTCCAGGCCCTTAAAGCCGCAGACATCCCTTTTCCGTTGCCCGCGCAACCTGTACCTCTTTCTCCCGCGCCGTCCTCGTCGGCACCCTCCTTGTCCTCCCCCTCCCTCTCCTCCTCGGAGACGGAGGAGGAGGACACCTGGGTCCTCGCGGCCGATCGCATTCTGCGATGGCTACGAGACCAAGACTCTGATGAGCCCTCCCAAGGGGACGATGAGTCCCCAGAAGAAGACTCCCGTCTTCCCATCGTACCAGGCCTTCCATGGCAACCTGTGCGAGCCAGTGCTCCACCCCCAGAAGTTAACTGGGACCTTACCGCTGACACTTTCGGGTTCTATCCCCCCGCGGACTATGGTAACCTACGAGTTCGTTGCACCGCTACCTCCGTGGTCAATAATCGTCCACCCCCCCCCTGACCAGTTGCCCATTCTGCGCGCTGCAGTCGCGTCAATGACCGCTTCCTGCATCATACAGCGTACCCGACGCGGCACTTACCTAAGCCCCATCCAGCTAGCACCAAAATCCACTACAGAGTCCAGGTTCATCCTCGACGCTAGCCACCTTAACCCACACCTCAGTGCCCCCCCTTTTCGTCTTGACCCCCTCCCTAAAGTCCTCCTCCAGGTCCCCCTTCCCCCACATGCATATTTTACTAAGGTGGACCTGGCGGAGGCCTTTTATCACGTATCCCTTCACCCTTCTGCCCAGATACTAACGACCTTCCGCCTCGATGGTGTTTATTTTTCTTTCACGAGGTTACCGTTCGGGCTTCGTCCCGCTCCCTTCATCATGCAGTCCCTTGCGACCGCTTTTGCTAGAACTCTTCGCACACGCGGGATCTGGGCGTGGGCGTATATTGATAATTTCCTTCTCGCACACCCAGATCCCTCGTTCCTTGCTCAGCAAACCCAACTTTTTGTCCAACAACTAACCATGTGCGGATTTCGTATAAATCCTAAGGATACATGTCTCTCCCCCTCCACGAACATTAAGTTCCTGGGCTTTCAACTTGACACGACCACCTCCACCATTGGTCACACCAGACAACGTGTACAGTCCCTCGCGGACACGTTACCCATGCTCGAAAGCCCGTGCACCCCAGCACAGTATCGTCGCCTTGCCGGCCTTTGGGCCTTCTACTTTTCTTTATATAGATCCGGCTATAGTGCCCTCCGACCACTTTTTGATAGTACCTTTACCAACCCCCCCCCCCCCCCCCCCCCCCCCCCCCAGTGGCTTCTTGTATTCAGGGAACTGTGGCGAAGCCTCCCGCACACTCTACCTCTTGTTCCAACTCCGCCTGTGCATTTTTCTTTTGCGGACGCTTCAAACATCGGACTCGGTGTGGTGACGTCGACCTCTGCGCTCGCCATCCTGACAAGAACTGATCCGCGCATCTACCTCAGAGAAGCGATTGCGTGGACCATCGCGGCACTCCTGGCACCGATCTCATCGGTCATCTTCACCGACAACCGAGCCCTCAGATGCGCCATCACCAACGGACACCTCCGTGCCCTCCCGTGGCACCTGACTGTAGCCATAACGGCGCTTGCAATAAAGAAGGATTTGCGAGCAAAGTGGCTCCCAACGGAGCAGAACCCCGCCGACATGCCCTCACGCCTTCCGCACTTCTTTTCCGCCCATTCCCTTCCGGGATTGGCTGAGGGCATGTTGGAGGGGGGAGAGGAGGCATCCACTATAAAAGCAAATGCCTTCCTCTCTCTGCCAGTTGGTTGACTCAGAGAGGTTGGGACCTCCGTGTTGCTCTCGGATCCAGGTTTCAAACCTCGCAGCCGGCAGTCCCGCTTCATTGGGACCCGGGACGTCGTCGAGCTACAGACGCTCGAGTTGTTCCTCCAAGTCTGGGATTCCGATCCCCCCCTCCGACCATCTGCCAAGCTCCGGGTCTTCGACAGAGTGCGCCTCCTTTATCACGTTGCGCTCACTGGATGGCAGGCCGCCCTCCAGGGGTACGCCGACCCTACGGCCTCCTACCTTCTGGGAGCCCCGCTCCCCACTCCGCAGGCCCCCCCTCCAGCAGCTGACAGGCCCTCCAGGCCCCCTAACCGAGGAAGAGGTGCGGCCAACCGCGGCGGTCGTCCACGACAGCCTGCAACCCGAGCCCGCGACGTCCCCGACGCCGCAGAGTGACTTGTTCCCCCCGTTACGACGAACCACCGCGACCCTTCCTGACGACTTGCTCCACCGTCTACCCCTCTGGGACACAGTGGACTACGCGCCTCTCCCCGACACACCGCCACCCACAGTGGTGAGTTCAGACCTCCCTCCCCCTCTTGTCCAAGAACTGATAGAACCTTTAGACATAGTACTACATGACCCTCAACCAGTACTAGTTTCCATAGCCGGCCAACCTGTAGTGGCCGTAGTACAGGATGTCATAGATCCTCCTGATCTTCTCCTCCATACCCTTAAAGCCGCACACATCCCTTTTCCGTTGCCCGCGCAACCTGTACCTCTTTCTCCCGCGCCGTCCTCGTCGGCACCCTCCTTGTCCTCCCCCTCCCTCTCCTCCTCGGAGACGGAGGAGGAGGACACCTGGGTCCTCGCGGCCGATCGCATTCTGCGATGGCTACGAGACCAAGACTCTGATGAGCCCTCCCAAGGGGACGATGAGTCCCCAGAAGAAGACTCCCGTCTTCCCATCCTACCAGGCCTTCCATGGCAACCTGTGCGAGCCAGTGCTCCACCCCCAGAAGTTAACTGGGACCTTACCGCTGACACTTTCGGGTTCTATCCCCCTGCGGACTATGGTAACCTACGAGTTCGTTGCACCGCTACCTCCGTGGTCAACAATCGTCCACCCCCCCCTGACCAGTTGCCCATTCTGCGCGCTGCAGTCGCGTCAATGACCGCTTCTGGTATCATACAGCGTACCCGACGCGGCCCTTACCTAAGCCCCATCCAGCTAGCACCAAAATCCACTACAGAGTCCAGGTTCATCCTCGACGCTAGCCACCTTACCCCACACCTCAGTGCCCCCCCTTTTCGTCTTGACCCCCTCCCTAAAGTCCTCCTCCAGGTCCCCCTTCCCCCACATGCAGATTTTACTAAGGTGGACCTGGCGGAGGCCTTTTATCACGTATCCCTTCACCCCTCTGCCCAGAGACTAACGACCTTCCGCCTCGATGGTGTTTATTTTTCTTTCACGAGGTTACCGTTCGGGCTTCGTCCCGCTCCCTTCATCATGCAGTCCCTTGCGACCGCTTTTGCTATAACTCTTCGCACACGCGGGATCTGGGCGTGGGCGTATATTGATAATTTCCTTCTCGCACACCCAGATCCCTCGTTCCTTGCTCAGCAAACCCAACTTTTTGTCCAACAACTAACCATGTGCGGATTTCGTATAAATCCTAAGGATACATGTCTCCCCCCTCCACGAACATTAAGTTCCTGGGCTTTCAACTTGACACGACCACCTCCACCATTGGTCACACCAGACAACGTGTACAGTCCCTCGCGGACACGTTACCCATGCTCGAAAGCCCGTGCACCCCAGCACAGTATCGTCGCCTTGCCGGCTTTTGGGCCTTCTACTTTTCTTTATATAGATCCGGCTATAGTGCCCTCCGACCACTTTTTGATAGTACCTTTACCAACCCCCCCCCCCCCCCTCCCCCCCCAGTGGCTTCTTGTATTCAGGGAACTGTGGCGAAGCCTCCCGCACACTCTACCTCTTGTTCCAACTCCGCCTGTGCATTTTTCTTTTGCGGACGCTTCGAACATCGGACTCGGTGTGGTGACGTCGACCTCTGCGCTCGCCATCCTGACAAGAACTGATCCGCGCATCTACCTCAGAGAAGCAATTGCGTGGACCATCGCGGCACTCCTGGCACCGATCTCATCGGTCATCTTCACCGACAACCGAGCCCTCAGATGCGCCATCACCAACGGACACCTCCGTGCCCTCCCGTGGCACCTGACTGTAGCCATAACGGCGCTTGCAATAAAGAAGGATTTGCGAGCAAAGTGGCTCCCAACGGAGCAGAACCCCGCCCACATGCCCTCACGCCTTCCGCACTTCTTTTCCGCCCATTCCCTTCCGGGATTGGCTGAGGGCATGTCGGAGGGGGGAGAGGAGGCATCCACTATAAAAGCAAATGCCTTCCTCTCTCTGCCAGTTGGTTGACTCAGAGAGGTTGGGACCTCCGTGTTGCTCTCGGATCCAGGTTTCAAAAACTATGGTAACCAGGTTTCAGGTTTCACAGTGTTAACCAAGGTGTATACTATTCGGTACGACCGAAATAACCAAAGTGTTCCGTGTTCTTTTTCGCCGAAGAGGTAAAATGGACGCGCGTTTTCCCATAGGAATGCACAAAAGCACCGCAAAAGTAGACTGGTTGCTGTCTGCTTCAATTTGCGTCACGGAAATCGCATAGACACTAGCGCCAGTTTTTTTTTTTTTTTTTTTCTTTATTTGATTTGCGGATAACTTTTCCGCATAGGGGGCAGAGATAAAGGCGTAATGCCTGACATAGCCTCTGCCCCCTATAGTTCAGCATAATACATGAAAAAAATGCATGCAATACAGCAAAAATAAAACTAGAATAAAACAAACAGAAAGTATCAAGAAACTTGAACAGCGTATGGCGCAATGGCCATGAATAATCTGAACTAACAGCATCAAATAATATTGAACGGATAAATGAAAATAACAGAAATAACTACAGCATATGTCATAACACAAAATTCACTTGAAACTATCATGAAACTAGTACGAAAGAACTAATATCGGGAAATTGAGTAAAAAATAAACTATACTGAAAGTGCCACAAAAACTGAACAATATGTATATACACACGCATTTACATACTCATATATACATGCATACATATGCACTGTAAACAAAGAGACATAGACATTGAAATGCACTCACTTGTGGAAAATTTGGTCTAGAAAAATATAAAAAGGCAGAAAAAGCTTTTTAGCATTTACAGTGTCAGAAATAAGATCAAATAATTACAAAATAGTACAAAATAAGCTTTGAAGTGCGTATCGTTAGTATAAAAGGTCTCAAGTTGATGAAAAAGCAATACCACTACCCACCAGGAATCTTCTGCATTCATTTTTGAATTTATAAAAAGGTTTGTCAAAGTCTATGTTTATATCGTTTATATTTAAAGTTTTTGATACCTGAAAAGTTATTGTTTGCCTGCCATAGCTAGTCCTGATAGCAGGCATCTTTCGCTTTGGGTCTCGAAAGGTGTACACACTCAAGCTGTCTGTTGGTGTAATGTATAATTTGTTCATATAAATCCATTGCAGGAGTTTGAAGTAGTATACCTGGTCTGCTTTCAGCATATTATATTTTATGAAGAGTGGTTGTGTACGTAGATTTCTTTTATCCCCTTTAAAATTTTCGCACATACGTAATATTTTTTTCTGCAAGATTACTAGCTTATTATAGTTCGAAGCTGTAGTTGTTCCCCAAATTAAGATTCCATAGCTGATTTTCGAGTAAAATAGGGAATAATATAATGTTTGTTTCAGCCAGATGGGTAGAAGGTTTTGTATTTTATATATGCTACCAGTAACGCGTGATAATTCTGCTTTCAGTTTGTTAATATGAGTATTCCATGAGAGGTCCTCTGTGAACCATACGCCTAGAAATTTTTGTTCCACCACTTGTTCCAGCAAGGTACCTTCAAACAATATGTTGATACAGCTACAGTCTCGCCTATTGGCCGGTTTAAAAATAACATACTTGGTTTTACTAGTATTTAAGCTTAAACGATTGAGTTGTAACCATGTTGATAGTTTTAATAGGTAAGTATTAGCTGACAGTTCCAAGCACTTTTTTGTCACTCCCGTAAAAAACACATTAGTATCATCGGCATACATTATTAGCTCGGGGGAGTCTGGAATTTTAGTTATATCATTGATATACAAGAGGAATAGCAGAGGGCCTAAAATAGAGCCCTGTGGTACACCACACTGTATCCTCATTTTTTTAGATGACTGATCATTTATAGATACATATTGGTAACGGTCAGTAAGATACGTTTTAATCAACCTTAACGCAACTCCTCGAACCCCATAGTTTTCTAGCTTTTTCAATAAAATACTGTGTTGTACAGTATCGAATGCTTTTCTTAAATCTAAAAATAAACCAAGCGTGAACAATTTGTTTTCAATATTTTCAACAATTTTATCTTTTATGTCAAGTAACGCTAGTTCCGCAGACTTTTTTTTCTGAAATCCATATTGTTCCGGCGTTATTATTTGATGTTTTTGAAGGAAGGAGGTTAGCCTATCATTTATAACCCGCTCGAAAATTTTTGAGAATGCTGGGAGAACAGAGATTGGTCTGTAATTATTAATTAAATTCTCTCCGCCTCCCTTGTAAACGGGAGTAATTTTGGCTATTTTTAATTCATCAGGGAAGTCTCCAGACTGGAGCATATTATTAACTATATGTGATAAAACAGGACTAATTATGCTCGTTGTGTACTTAATCGGTAAAGCCTTGATTTCATCATCTCCAGCAGCGACATCATTTTCTAAACTTCTTATAATTTTATCAATTTCGAATGGTGTTGTTGGAGCAAGCATGATTGATCCTAGCTGATATCTTTCAAATGTACAGTCACCCGCAATGCTATCATTTCCCGCGTACGATCCAATACTAATAAAATGCTGATTCATTGCATCTGCGAGTTCTTTTCCAGCGACAGTTACATTATCTATTACGATTTCCTTCACAGTGCAACGCTGCTTTCTGGTGACTAGATTGTTTATCGTGTCCCAAACTTTTCTGTGGTCATCCTGTACACGCTGAAACTGAGCTTGAAAGTAATCACATTTCGCCTTCTTCAGGTCTCTGTTCAATTCGTTTCTGAATTTTTTGAACTCGGCCAATAAGCGAGGATCACGAGTTTTAATGAATGCATGGTATTTACTGTTCTTTTCTTTTATTTTTTTATAAAGATATCTAGTTACCCAAGGCTTTCTTAACTTTTTTCTTTTTGTTTTTTTTCTCCCGTAGAGGAAAGGCTGCGTCATAACATCGTTTGTATTTAATCAGGAAGTTTCTATAAGCCAGCGTGGGGTTGCACTCATCGTACACGTCGTCCCAACTTTGTTGCTCTATTATGGAGCCAAAACGTCTCAGTGTTTCGTCGTTTATTGAACGGTGCCAGAATTTTTCTATGTCACAATTTTGTTCCTTGATTGAAGAAGACCCAACGCAAAAAATAGGCAAATGGTCACTGATATCGTATAAAATTACGCCAGCTGTAGCATGACAACTATCTGTGATGCAGACGTCGAGGGACGTTGCCGTGTCAGCAGTCACCCTGGTTGGCAGTGTTATTAGATTGCTACATCCGTACTGGTGGATGATATCTCGAAATTCTCTCGCGTAAGGGTCATCTGAAATTGTATTTATGTTTACATCGCCAAGAATTATAAATGACGCAGATAGTGATCCAAGGAAACATAGTGCATTTTCAAGAAATTCAATGAATTCAAGCATGTTGCCCGATGGCGGTCTATACAAGGCAGCAACTACAGCGGCTGGGGTTTTAACAAACAAACTTTCTATATTTTCATTCATTCTTGTGAGATCATCAATAACTTGGTATTGTAAAGTATCCTTAATATAAACTGCAATTCCGCCGCCCCTTTTATTCTCTCTGCTCAGGCTTTTGCAGTTGTACCCCTGAAGGCATGGAGGCATGTCCCCTTTTGCTAGCCAGGTTTCCGTAAGTACGATAGTTTTAAATTCGACACTCAGCGAGTGTAAAAATATTTCAAGCTCGTATACCTTATGTTTAATGCTTCTCGTGTTTAAATGTATCGCGGAAAATGTTTTCCCACAATTCTTATAGTTTTTATTGAAGTCCTGGCAATCATGATAGTTGCAATCAGGCAGTTTTTCTTCCATCATAGCTTCTTGTGTACTGTAGGGCCACAAGTATTTTGTTTAATTTCTTATTTTGTCAACATCGGACAGGCTAGCGATTCTGATAATGTCTGCGTTCTCGTCCTTCCGTGCGAGGATCTTCCCACCTGAGGACCACACAAACTTCCACCCGACGTCTTTCTTTTTGGCGATTGCAGCACCCAGTATCCTCTTGTTTGAGCTGGTTAAATGCTCATTCACGTACACGGGACTGCTGTGACCACCGTAGTCAAGGTCAGTACTTGTCAGCCTTTTCTTTTTGCTTTTTTGAAGGATTTTGTCTCGTTTCGTACGTTGTACGAAACGTACAATGATGTTCTTTTCTGTTGCTCGGAAGGTAGGAATACGGTGGCACACGTCAATATCGGAGTCTAATATTGGTTCGTCAAGAAGAGTTCCAATCCTTTTAACGGCATCATACGCGTCACCTGCTTCGGGCACACCTTTTATTTCTAGATTGTTACTCCTCTGGTACTGCTCGAGCTCTTCAACTTTTTCGTTAAGCCTACGATTTTCGGTGGCCAGCTCTTCGTTCCTACTCGAGAGTTTCTGAACCTCTTTTCGAAGTTCTTTTATTTCGTTTTTTATTTCGTTTACCCCGTCACATGTGTCGCTGCAGCTCTTTACGCTGTCTTTTAAGGTCCTAAGGTCTGCCCTTAGCTCGCGTTTGAGGTCATCAAGAGCTTTCCCAATATCTTTACTCATGTTGACAGGAACGCCGGCAACAAGCCCCGACGTCACAGTACCTGTACACTCTGAGGAATGCTAACACTTTTTTGCTGTGTTCGGCAGCAGTGCAGACAATATTCTGGTTCTATACAAAAAATAAACGATGCTCACCTGCACAGACACAAGGGATTAGTTGTCTTGCTTCAATGTGCACTGCTGCCGAACTGAAGTTCTGGCTGATGAATTGGCTTGTATATATGAAGATCTTCGCCGTCAGTGGCGCCCTGGTCCTCGCCCGCTTCGCCACGTGGCGGTGTCAGCGACGAAACGATGACTGTGCGATGATTGGCGTGAAGATTCCACGCGTGCCAGTTCACTGCTCTGCACGTAATGGTGCCCGCGACGAATGATGACTGGGCGATGTTCTGCACAGACACAAGGGATTAGTTGTCTTGCTTCAATGTGCACTGCTGCCGAACTGAAGTTCTGGCTGATGAATTGGCTTGTATATATGAAGATCTTCGCCGTCAGTGGCGCCCTGGTCCTCGCCCGCTTCGCCACGTGGCGGTGTCAGCGACGAAACGATGACTGTGCGATGATTGGCGTGAAGATTCCACGCGTGCCAGGTCACTGCTCTGCACGTAATGGTGCCCGCGACGAATGATGACTGGGCGATGTTCTGCACAGACACAAGGGATTAGTTGTCTTGCTTCAATGTGCACTGCTGCCGAACTTTAATAACTCTATGGTTATTATAATAACCATAGAGTTATTATAATGTACGCTAGAGTTGAACCTCTAGCGTACATTATAATAACTCTATGGTCCACACCTATCCATATCTTATACCGTCGTTTTGGCATAACCTTCTTTATCAGTTTCACTATAAACATTTTGATTTAAAAGATAATAAATAGCGTGCTTGGAAGAGAAAAGATTTTGTATTTCGAGAATCTGTATAGCTTGGGTACCGAAAAATGATTTTAAGGAAACGCCATATGCTCAGACTGCAACCGACGAGTAAGAAGGAACAGGGCGTGGGCTTTTAGACCAGAATACGAAACAAACCTGTTGTAAATATCTTTATACATGTTTGCAAGCGTACGACTTCTATCCACCAAATATTTACTGCGGGTTTTGCTTTTGTTTCTATCACTATACTTTACATCCTCGCTAATGGAAAGTTCCATCTACGGTGTCGCTGCCCCGGAGGCCTGCCTCGGGAGCGCAAAGATGGTGATCGGATTTGCTTTCGTAGGCTCGCAACGCACGACGCGAAGGTTCGCGAATACCGCCAGAAGTAATATTAGGCGGCGATCATAAGATAAGCGGGTAATGTGACCTGATGCGACCCTAAGCTGCCCTACGGCGGCATCGAAGAATGCTCAGCCTGCATTCGCTCGTCACCTGACAAAGTGGTATGCTCCAGACGAGCAGCTACCGTCACCACTCATAAAGAATCTGTACACTGCCGTCGCAACGACATACATGGCGTCAGAGGCTTCCATGATACACTCTCCTTTCTACGGTGCCGCGGGTGCCTTCAGTCGCATCAAAGCTGTCTCTCGCTATTACTATATGTCCAGCAGAAGCTCTCAGCGAAAAAGGTGTATCTTTGTTTGAAATGTAATTTGTCGCTTCACCTTTTTCTGGTTTTTGCTCTCGAATAACGGAGATGTTGACACTCTCAACACATTCGCCGCTACGTTGTACCAATTGTTATCTAACGAAGGAAATAGTTATGTATTATCACGGACGATATCAGTTGAAACGCTGCTCTGCGTGGCGCGCGGTTCTGTCAGAGCTGTCTGTCGCAGTGTTCTACAAATTGTGATGCACTCTGAGGCGAGGACATCTTCCCTCCGGCTCTTGTTGCGAGATTCTGCAATTCCTTGCCCTCCCCAACTGAGACGTGAGTTCTTAACTGTGGCAGGACTGTCCAGATAGACGCCTTGATCGCCGGGTTTTCTCAAAGGTCAAGCTCTAATTAGAAATGATTTACCGAACACGGCTGCGATGAGCTAGCTGTTCTCCTTCCACCTTGTGCGTCGAGAACGCGTTTCGTGAGGTGCGTTCCCAGGTCGATCTTCATCTCTGTAGGCGTGAATTTTGCAATACACAGTCGCTAACTACCTTGTCTATATATTTTCATTTCCTGACACATTTTAATGTCCAGTTGACTGAGACACATATTAGCACTACCGAATGTTTGAAATGTGTATCTGGCGAATACAGTGGCACAGCCTTTGTTTCAGCAACTTGTTCTGTAGATTTGTCTATTATTTTGTCGTTGTTATTATGCAACCATTTTGAGCTGCTGAACTGTAGGGCACAGAGGCTTTCTCAAGCACCACCCCCTTATCTCTGTTGCCTGAAGGCTCGTTCACACAGACCCGTTTTCTTACGTTACGTTACAAAAAGTCACCGGGAAATCTGTGCTTACCATTAAGCGTGGCTACCAATTCAAGGAGGTAGCCTGGCACGCGACATTCGAGACGCGAATGTTTCGGTGACGACGAGCTAGGACGGTGAGTTACCGTGCCAACCAAGGACACAAGGCTCGTCGTAACGTAACGTAAGGAGTTGAGCTCGGTTCAACTTTTCACACAGCATTGTTTTCTTACGTTACGTCGAAGTCACCGAAACGTTTGTGTCTCGAATGTCGCCTGCCAGACTATCTTCTTGAATTGGTAGCCACGCCTAATACGAAGCACAAATTTCCCGGTGACTTTTCGTAACGTAACATAAGTAAACGGGTCTTATAAACGAGCCTTAAGGCCACGGTCCCACTGAATGTGGACGTTTAGGTACTTTTCGGCAGGCCATTACTCATCTCCTTTTAAATACTGTTTTGTGGGATTGATGTCATTTGAAAGGCAATGCAATCCTCTTTCATTTGATAATATGTATGTGTTGGTTTTTACTGTTCATGCGCATTTGTAGCGTTGCGAATATGATGGCGCGGACCCTCACTTGCTCCGCTAGTTCATGTTTTATGAACGATCCATTAAAGATAGCACGGTTTCAATATAGCAGTTTTGTTAAGATGATGTCGGAGCAGAATCTAACGATCCACTTTTTTGGTATTTGCACTACTTTGTTTTTTTCATCTCTCCAAATATTGCCCTAAAATTGACATTTTTCCGCACAAATATGTTTTAATGACAAGAGCTAGGGCAATGAAATCAGCTACAGATGTAGTGCTTATAATTGGTAATATGCAGAAAAAAAATTAATGTTGTGTAAATTTTTTTTGTTCAGATATTTTATATCAAACGTAGCACTTTTTTGTGCTTCGTGTCATGGTAGTTCAAATGCCGCTGAAGAAATAATTAAACTATGATAAAATCTTTTATAACATTTAGAGCTACAATGGTTGCCCAAGAGGTGGACGATGGCTTTTTTTCATTTTCAAAGTCATAACGCTCCAGGAGCCCTTCAAACTTACCTGTTTTTGACGCATATCTGTTTTGGACATCAAACAGATTTATTGGCATTTAATAACATTTATAGTTTGGAATAGATATACATTGCGATGTATTGAATTTTCCCAATGTTATTGCTTTGGTTTCTTAATAGGTGTAGAGCTTAGCTAATTTTAAAAACAATTAAAAACTGTTTGGGTGTTTTGTTGCGCTACCTGGCGGATGGCAGACAAACTTCTGATTTCTAATGTTCAAAAAATTTCCGAGGGCGGCGTTGGCGTCTGTATCATCATCAATCTCCGTGTCGTTTTACCCTCACATTTAAAAAAATATATCGGAAGATTTACTATCGATAACTGAATGGTTTAAGTACTGGGTCAGGCTAATAAATCTAAGACCAATATTTACACAAGCGTAGCGTGATATAATGTGTTCATTATTCGATATGATTGAAATCAATAAACAATGAAGACGAAGAGGAAAAGAATACACCCGAGTTCACTTTATGCCTAGAGTCACTAAATGAGCTTTAAAGTATCGGCACTCCGTTCCCCAAAATTGTTTTGGGCGCCGCCATTTTGGGTTTTGCTCAGAGCAAACGCAACTGCCGATCATCGTGATCTAAAAGTACGACTTCCTCAGCATTAGATGCGGTGCTAAAAAGTTGATGCAATATTGCAATGCTCTGTCGCGGGTTGACGTGTCAATATTCTATCAATGAAAACTTCCTCTGCAGGAATGCACGCTCAGAAGACTCAACCAGTGGAAGCGGACGTCGAGTAAACTGCTTCGCGATTTACGGTACTTACCTCACCATTTTAATGACGACTAAAATAACGTCACGAAATATTGTGTTTCACAGGGTCCGGAAGATGTTTTAAAGGTTGTTACATTATAGTTCCCGGAAAACAAACGCCGTTGCAATATTTTCGGAAGTACCGACACACATTATGTTGTAAGTACAGCTTAGGGAAACCCTCAGAAGAAATAGGAAGACGTTTATTTGCAATGAAGACGCTATGAATGAACGGCGTTTAGCGACGGCAAGTTATGAGCGTTCGGGAATTTATAAGTTGACGTGATTGCTAACCATGGACATGCGGACAATGAAGACCAGTTTTGTCGGGAGATGGTGTTGTGGTGATGACCGGATATCGGACGACTCATGGCAGACGAACAAGCAAGTTTCTTCTCAGCGATTGGTAAGTGTCCAGTTTCAAGCACAACACGTGGCTACCGACGTTGTCGACGTTTCGAACACTTACCGCTTTCGACAAAAGTCCTGGCACCTGGGCTAACTTTGTGGAAAGACTCGAACAGTAACTGAAAACGATCCACTATTCAGTCGGTGGGTGGCGAAACGTATCCACATCTGCGGAGTCATGTACGATGCGTACTCTAAGTGGCTGGAAGTTTACACGATGTCTACCACGACGTCCAAACACGTCATTGACGTTCTACGGCCTCTTTTACCTACTTTTGCCCTACCGAAAATACTTTTCTCTGATAACGCGCCAAATCTTGCTTCAAATAAAATAAACAAGTTTTTGAAGAAAAAAAAACGGCATCAGGCATCACATTAGTGCACCATACCATCCTGCAACTAACGGGCAAGCAGAACAGATGGTGTGCGAAACGAAAAAAAAATCCCTTTTGAAGCTTACGGAAGAAGCAGTTCAGTGAAGAATCCCCAGGTTCTTGTTCCGGCAGCACGCGTCGGTCTCATCTTACACGGAAAAAAACCCGCCGAAGCAATATTCGGCGGAAGAATAGCCACACCCCTCGATCTCATGATACTATCGCTTACGAACAAAGATCGAGAGATACCCACATCGGGAGTAATGGCAGTTTATTCGGTCGGACAACTCGCCTATGTGAGGAATTTCAGCGGAAGTCTGGCCTTCCATGTAAAACTTGAGTAGAAAAGGCTCTATGTTGGTTGACCAGGAGGTGTCATCTCTCTGAATAGGTTGGATATCAATGCCCTTAAGTGTAAATATAACTAAATCATAAACCTTTCTTTGTGTATTGTGTAACTGCCCTTGTATTTGATAGTAGAAGCTACGGTGGTGATCTGGACCTTTCACACCAGACTCCTTTTTCTTATTTTTCGCCTCATACTCCTTTGCGGTTTAAGTATGCTTCAAGAATCTTTTGGAACGGGGACACTTTACGTCAACGAGGCCATTTGTTCCAAGTAGTCAATCAGGGAATGCTGCTAGAAATCCGTCCCTCATATTAGCGAATAAGCCGCGCTTCTGCACAGTGCAGTTTTCCTGTTCCACGTACAGTTGTAAAGCAACATCCTCATTGATTCTACCATATACTGTTGCGGGTGAAGAAAGTCTTTGGGTACACGATACTTGAAACAAGTCTGGCACTGTACGTTGTGGTTCAACACCCATTAATGTCGTCGTCCTTATAGAGCCTCATCATTTAATCATTACCTCGTCACCTCATATTGCTCTTCATCAACAGTAAGTACAATAGGCTACCGCCACATTACAATCCAAGAATTGAAAAATTAAGTCGTTCAGTCCTTCAACCAGTTTATAATTTATATAATGTTATTACATTACATTACCTCGAGACGATCGACGTCCATTGGCGATCTTCAAATACTTGTACCTGTATATAAATTAGACGCACAAGGGGGGGGGGGGGGGGGGTTGGTTGCCGAGTGCATGGTCTACACTCTAAGAAATGCCTGCGCGTCAACTTACCCGCAAAACACTCAAAGAGCCAATCTCTGCGATCTACGAAATCAGCTCAGCGAACGATGAGGCGGAGCATCCGTTTAGACCTAAAAATGAAGTCTGCGCTGTGGCATTACGCAATGCAAAGCGTCATGATTGCATTGCGTAATGCTACAGCCCAGACTTCATTTTTAGGTCTAAACAGATGTTTCGCCTCATCATTCGCTGAGCTGATTTCCTAGATCGCAGAGATTGGCTCTTCGGGTGTTTTGCGGGTAAGTTGACGCGCAGGCATTTCTTAGAGTGTAGCGCACACCAGCTCGGAGCACTGGGAGCGAAAGCTCGCGCTGCAGTACCCACCCCGCCCCTGCCCGTTTCGATCTGGAAGAGCATCGTACCGGCGTGCGGTCGTGCATCACTACTGCGTGGCGCACGTTGAAGACCCCAGGTTTTCGGTTGTACCGCACTGGCTAAATTGCTCATCTACAGCTGAGACACCAGACGCCCACTAAGGCAGACTAACTTCCGGCTGAATAAACATACACACAACAATTTGCAATTAGACGCATAATAACAAAGAACACAGTGTGCCGCCTCTTTTCTTTGGATGCCTTTTTTTCTAAACCAGCGCAAGCTCGTGCGATCTCTCTTTTGAGACGGTTAGAACGGTCGCGTATAAAACCCGCGTTTGTCCTACCTGCCCGCTTCCTCCTCTCATTATGTGTATTTGGTTATAACTAAATAAGCTATAATAATGGTGTATTATTCATATTTACTTTTAGTTTCAGTCAGGGAAAAGGAGTTTCGCGGCAACTAGAGCCAATAAATGAGCTGCGCTTAGAGTATCGGCACTCTCTTCCTCGACAGTGTTGTGAACGCCGCCATTTTGGTGCTTGTGCAGAGCAGGCGCAACTGCCGATCGTCATGATTCAAAAGTGCGACATCGCCAGCATTAGATTCGGTGTTAGGAAGCTCATGTAATGTTGCTTTGCTTTGTCGCAAACTGTTTAAAGTGGGGGACGGAAAAGCGTTTCTTGTGATTTCAGATAAAGCTTCAAATAACTGGCAACCATAATTTTAAGCCATACTAAGGCCAAGCGTGGCTACTCCGAAGCGTAGCTTATTTAATAACACTATTCATGCTCTTGTTCAAGAGGCTTGTAATACCTAGGGTGCCTCAATGTCCTTCTGTTTAGGGTGATGCCACCCTCTGTAGTACCCGATGCCGACAGCACGCGCTCACGGGGAAAATACAAAGAAATCGACGAAAACAAAATGTCGCCATAGCACAATCAGCGCCACGAGCGCGTGCAGGGACACGCTCTTTAAAGCGCTTCTGAACAAAAAATAAAAATAAAAGAGGGGGACAAAATGGCCAGATGTCGTGCTCCACCCTAAGCAAAGGGCACATGAAGTGCTCCACCCAGTAATACCTGGAGGGGCCATATCGTAAGTACCGTGGATTCCACAAGCCACTACCTTTTTGACACCTGCCTCTTCTTCATTGTTCCCGCTTGTGCCAGTAAATTAGCTACGGTTTAGAGTAACGACACTTGGCCATATTGTGGCTTAAAATCATGGTTGCCAGTTATATGAAGCTTTATCTAAAATCACAGGAAACGCTTTTCCCTCCCTCACAAATGTTTAAACAACCCGCGACAGAGCATTGCAATATTGCATCAGCTTCCTAGCACCGCATCTAATGCTGAGGAAGTCGTACTTTTAGATCACGATGATCGGCAGTTGCGTTTGCTCTGAGCAAGACCCAAAATGGCGGCGCCCAAAACAATTTTGGGGAACGGAGTGCCGATACTTTAAAGCTCATTTAGTGACTCTAGGCATAGAGTGAACTCGGGTGTATTCTTTTCCTCTTCGTCTTCATTGTTTATTGATTTCAATCATATCGAATAATGAACACATTATATCACGCTACGCTTGTCTAAATATTGGTCTTAGATTTATTAGCCTGACCCAGTACTTAAACCATTCAGTTATCGATAGTAAATCTTCCAATATATTTTTTAAATGTGAGGGTAAAAACACACGGAGATTGATGATGATACAGACGCCAACGCCGCCCTCGGAAATTTTTTGAACATTAGAAATCAGCAGTTTGTCTGCCATCCGCCAGGTAGCGCAACAAAACACCCAAACAGTTTTTAATTGTTTTTAAAATTAGCTAAGCTCTACACCTATTAAGAAACCAAAGCAATACCATTGTGAAAATTTAATACATCGCAATGTATATCTATTCCAAACTATAAATGTTATTAAATGCCAATAAATCTGTTTGATGTCCAAAACAGAAATGCGTCAAAAACAGGTAGGTTTGAAGGGCTCCTGGAGCGTTATGACTTTGAAAATGAAAAAAAGCCATCGTCCACCTCTTGGGCAACCATTGTAGCTCTAAATGTTATAAAAAATTTTATCATAGTTTAAATATTTCTTCAGCGGCATTTGAACTACCATGACACGAAGCACAAAAAAGTGCTACGTTTGATATAAAATATCTAAACAAAAAAAATTTACACAACATTAAATTTTTTTCTGCAAATTACCAATTATAAGCACTACATCTGTAGCTAATTTCATTGCCCTAGCTCTTGTCATTAAAAACATATTTGTGCGGAAAAATGTCAATTTTAGGGCAATATTTGGAGGGATGAAAAAAACAAAGTAGTGCAAGTATCAAAAAAGTGGATCGTTAGATTCTGCTCCGACATCATCTTAACAAAACTGCTATATTGGAACCGTGCTATCTTTAATGGATCGTTCATAAAACATGAACTAGCGGAGCAAGTGAGGGTCCGCGCCATCATATTCGCAAAGCTACAAATGCGCATGAACAGTAAAAACCAACACATACATAATATCAAATGAAAGAGGATTGAATTGCCTTTCAAATGACATCAATCCCAAAAAACAGTATTTAAAAGGAGATGAGTAATGGCCTGCCGAAAAGTACCTAAACTGCCACATTCAGTGGGACCGTGGCCTTAATACTGCGTGATCATACGTGTCGATGGAAATTGTTTCAAGAAAGTTGGCGATAGATTTATGCAGAGCCGTATATGCAGAGAGTTTGGCCATTCGTTGGGGAGTATAGGAGACAAATCAGGAGGCGCCATTGGCCGAAAGCGGGCTGGGCGTGCTCCAGGGTGTCTTGGGAAATTGGAATGGGACCATTCAGAAGCCGAAAATAATACGCTGGCGGTGGTCGCGAGAAAGAAACCCGAAAGGGCCCTTAGGGTAAATGAATGCATAAATCGGAGTAACTCTTGTTGACTGAAATCATGGTACACGTGATGTTTCAATCACGCTCATCCAAAATGATGGTGGAGTGCGACTAGCGGAACGATCGACATATTGCTTACGCCAAGCGCCGACGGCCGGGAATCTGCTGTTTGAGCGGTCACACTCTATCCGAGCAAAACAGGGTTGAGCGGCGCATTCGTTTCTTACACCTTTCTGCATGATCATGAGTGAAACATCACGTGCACCCTATTTTCAACCGCAAAGAGTTACTACACTTCACTCTTCCGGGCTTAATAAAACCATGTAGGAACGTATACCTTTGATCAGAACTGTTTCTCGCTACCACCACTAGCGGATTTTTTTCGGCTTCTGGTTGGTCAAGAGAGCATGCCAAGCCCTCTTTCCGAGTCTCGTGCACGCCTTGACTCTGCCCGGCCCTCCCATTGACCAAACTCTCTTTATACATGGCTCTGGATTTATGCTGCGTCATCCATAGGTTTTAAGGATTGCTTAAACGAAGGGGTGTCACCTTCACGTTCTCACTAACAGACGACGAGGAAGTGTATTCTGGCGCCGCGAGCCCCAGAGGGTACTTGCCTTGGCCTCATCGCGTGCATCACATTTTGGAGAGAAATTTGGCAGGCAGCCTTGAGAGTACCGCGTACTACGCGGAGCGGCGTGCGCGCTACTATCAGCTCATATGGCCGCGATAGCGTTTCAGCACATCAATTAGTGTTAATTAATCTACCAGCCTCGCGAGATCTAAGAACCGTTAAATATGTCAATGGATTTTCACTTCTGCATGAGATGCGCGATGAAAGGCAGACACACTTTCTCTATCTTACGTCGAAGAGGGGGAAGACCACAAGCCCAATGGACAGCACGCACTGACCTCCGTCATGAGTTTATTCTAAACTTTGGTTCATTGCTTACGGTGGGCAAGTTGAATAAAATTACACCACAGACAAATACATATATTTAAATGCAAAAATGTTCCAAAAGCCGGGATTCATGATTAAAAACAAATACCTCCGACTTGTATAACAATACCAACGATTTATCAGACGGAATTGAAAACACACGTAAACAGATGCAGCAGGGAAGAACAAAAGCGAGTAATAATTACAAAGCAGGCGTGGTGACTATCCCTTATGTAAAAGGCGTCTCAGAATCGATTCGCCGGTCCCTGCTTCCACTAGGTATACGAACAACTTTCAAACCCCATATAAAATTACGTGACCTCATTTCGAAGCCAAAAGATCCAACCACTCCTGAATCTCAAAGTGGTATTGTATACAACGTGAACTGTCAGGACTGTGACAAGTGTTACATCGGAGAAACTGGCCGCAAACGGAGTACCCGCCTCAAAGAGCGCAAAAGAGACGTGGAGAAGGCAACACATGCCACAAGATCAAAAACTGAACTGGTGGACCATCGTTGGACGACTGGTCACACTTTTGACCTTGCGAGTGCTGTGACCCTGGCACGCGAACAACGGTAGGGCCCCAGAAGATTTCTGGAATCATGGTGGTATTCGCAGTGACCCATCCGCCTGCAATGCTAACCGCGGCCCCCTTCCGACGTATACACCGACATCCTAAAATAACTTTTCATTTCACTTCCCATCGACGACGGACGTAAAAGAAGTTGAAGCGAGTGCAGACGATGATAATGTCTCCCGTATGCCATGGACGAAGAAGTCGACAGAACCAGCGCTACGGATGAAGAGAAG
Organism: Ixodes scapularis; assembly: GCF_016920785.2. NCBI lineage: Eukaryota > Metazoa > Arthropoda > Arachnida > Ixodida > Ixodidae > Ixodes > Ixodes scapularis. The sequence goes on from NW_024609837.1 coordinate 78,818,373, forward strand.
GAAAAAGAAGCGTTGGATTGCTGGTAGCTAGTCGGGTGTTCCTAGGCCGCACTGATGATGTCTCCCGTATAGGAGACGAAACGTCTGATAAATTGTTGGTATTGTTATACATATATTTATTCACGTGACGTTCACTTTCAATCCAAAGCGCTGCCGTAAAAAAAAAATTCGGCCTTTCTTTGTGGCGCGAACGGTCTCATTCAGCTCTAGCTGCAATGCCGTGTCAACTGCGAAAATCTTTTTTTATATAAAGTCCATTCTGAAGTTCACACTTCCTTGAGCCTCGCTTTATCCTCTCTCGCAATCGGTGGTGAATCTTGAATTTTTGTTTACGTACCGCAACTGCGAACTGCCTATATATCGTTTCACTTTAAGTGCTGACGCAGCAGACTCTAAGAACTAATGGGAAACATTATACAGCGTCGAAAGGGCACCATCATGGTGTTCCTCGTGTTCCCGTCCGTGTTCTATCATCGCTGAACCAATGTTGAACAAAATAGGCCCAGTGACTCGCGCTTTTGACGCTCATTATTGGTCACATTACCTCGTGGCGTCGGCTGTGTACGGGCTGAAGGTGAAACGAAGTATAACTGGTATAGCCATGTAGCTCTCGAGTTTTGACCAGCGCCCCTGGCCAGAAAAATGAGATATTTCTTGGTCGCGTTTCCGTTGTGCGTCGTACCGTGTTCTTTCAAACACCCTGTTAGCACCCGTGACTGGACGCTGGCCAAACGCGTCTACACGCCGGTGGATCGTGAACGATGGGGACGCTAGGACGCAGCTTCACGACGACATTAAATGGTCCCGCATTGCAGACGAGGCGCCCCTTTTGTGGTCGCGTCATTTGGACGCTACAGGGCCTCCTGGCCGAGAAAAACAGGCCTATGTCGCCCTCCCTCTTTTCGGTGCAGAAAGCAAAACAAAGAGAATGAGAATTAAATCGAGCGTTTTGTTTAGAAGCAAAAAAAGAGCATGCGAATTATTACTGGTCACGTACACTTTGTAAAGCATGATCCAGTTGGCGCCATAACACATAATCCCAGAAAGCTCTTTAGTAACTGATAACGCTTGCATTCTCTGCAGCGTTATACATTCAACTGTTCTCCGATTTTTTAGTCCAGTCGCAACCAGACGGCATCAGCTGCCTTCCATTGAAAAGCAAGGGTTTAATGGATAATTACTCCAGTGTAATGTGACTATTTTATTGTCGTTCAAGCGACAGTGAAAAGAGGATCTAACATTCACCTTACTTGCCTTATAAGGAGAGAACACTGGCAGTGGGGCACACTGCACCAATAAACAGGCGCATGTTTGTTCGAAGGTTCTCCTGTTTTTTTCCTCTATTTTTAATGAAATTTTTTTTAGCTATGTGTTCGGCGTTTTGTCAAGCCCAAGAACGAAGCCTGGATAAAAGCGTGGCCGCGAGGCTCGATACTGATTGGTTGACTGTTGGGAGAGGAGGATAAAGGTGTTCGACGCTGATTGGTTAACGGGGAGGCCATGTTACCCAAAGGGTAGAAGAGGAGGAGTGAGGTAGGCAAGTACGCGCACAACCACCAGCGCGTACTGAGGGGGAGGTAGTCGTTTCGCTTTATTCTAGGGACTACTACCGAGTGTACACATCGTAGGCGTTACACCATATGATGAAGAGCGCCGTGAGCCTAGGCTTCTGGTGTCTGAAAACTTGAGACTATCGTTAAACGTTACTTATGCTACAACATTTCACGTGTGCCGCACAATTTCCTATCAATGTTTTATAAACTCCTTTTTCATTGAAAATGAACGTTTTATTGAGCCGTAAGCCAAACCAAAAACAACAAAATATTGAAGGGCTTAAAAGCTGCAAAATATTCAGAAAGTATGGTCTTGAAATAGGTTATTTCGTCCGCAAGTCTCTAAAACTGAGAGCAAGCAAAACCTTGAAGAAGACTTAATGGCTCATTGCTGAAGGGGTTGAATATTTGGCGTTTAGCAGGTACCGGAGCGAAACGTATTCGTACGTTAAGTTACCCAGAGTGCTGCATGAAAGCAATTAAGGTGAAACGATGGAAGTTTAGCGTGAAAGTCATAGTAGAGCCGTTTTTACGATGATAAATTCATGCAACTAGTACGTGTTGTATAGGAAACAATAATAAACAATATTTCTGACGTCACGGGTAACATTTTCCTTCGACATTTTTATTATCGACGCAAAAGGGGAAACCAGACGTGGACCTTCTCAGCTTATGACTCAATCACATTGGCGGAGCTATTTTTTTTTTTTTTTTGACAACAAGGCTAACAAAAACAAGATCATTCTTATCGGGCCACCCGAGTGTCATATTCAATGTTATATTTCTTATGCATATACCTTATCTTAATTTTTTTAGTTGCTTCTGATGAGTTTGCAATTAGGGTTTGTTAGTTTTGACTTGGCAGAGGGAGGAGGGCCTATCCCCACTTCTGCTAAAATGCGAACTCCCAGATACAGGTACAAAGTGCACATATGAATCACATGAAATACTTGCGAATCGTAAAATGAAGTGTAGAATGATATCTAGAGACACCGTTATCCCTTTAATATTCTCGCATTTCGTAACGGGAGTCAACCTTAATCGTTTACATTCCTAAGTCTCTTATTTGAATACAACCAAGGACGTCCAGTCCGAGGTAATACTAATGAAGACGATTATCACCATGACAGACAAAGTCTCGACATATCAGAGACAGCACCTTGGAAAAAGAACACTGGTTCTCGTTCGCCCGTTTTATGAGCGGAATTGTGATCTCAACAATATGGCGACAAAACTAAACGTGCGAATCAAGCACTTTTTTTTTTGTTTCTTTTTTTTTGTTTTTGTTGGTAGACGTGCGTTAAGGCATCTGAACTCCCCGATAATCACTCCCAATATTTAATTATGATGTCAGAGGTGTCCTTAAAAATGTTGATGGTGTAAGATAAAAAAGACCCGCATATAGCAATATGTTTGCATGCTTTTTGAATTAGCAGGTCACCATTTTTAAGCGCTCGAACATTTCAACAAGTCACTCACGAAGACATACATTGTCGATTCAATATTTTCTGGATGACGTCCGTTCACTCGGCTAGAACCCCAAGGCAAGCCACCGATAGATTTGGCTACTTCTCGCCCTAAAAGTAGGCTGTATCTGTAAAAATTAAAGGCGCTTGCAACACCCCGTAACGTCGAATTAGAGCGCAGCTCTTGAGGAGAACAAGGGAAGGGTACTGAGGGGAACGTATATCCCTCCTCCCTCCTCATCCTCCCTGCTACTCCTCCTCCCCTCCTCCTTCCCCTTCCTCCCTCTCCTCCTCGTCGTCCTCCTGCCCTTTTTCTCCTCCTTCTCCTCCTTTTCCTCTATCCTCTACCTCCATCCTCCTCCCACTCCTTCTTCCGCTCCTCTTCCCCCTCCCCTTCCTCCTCCTCCTTCCCGCGCGGTGTCTCTATGGGAAACGCCCCATAATGCAACGCGCGCGCCACCACGGTGCATTATGGGACGTTTCCCGCAATGCACCGCGCGGTTAGGCTGACCGGGACGCCGACGCGTCACGCCAACGCGTCACGTTGACGCGTTACAATTACGCTGACGCCAACGAAGACGCCGACGCGTTACGGTTACGCCGACTGCGACGGCGACACCGACGCGTCAAGACGACGCGTTACGGTTACGCCGACGGCGACGCCCACGCGCTCAAGCCGGCCCGCAGGGGGCACCTGTGAAAGCAGGTGTTTGGTGAGTGGCGTCACCATGTGGGTTCGCAAGGTGACCTGGGCGGGCGAACCCATTCGGGTTCGCCCGCCCACGTCTGGCTGTGCGTGGCTGTCCCGTGTCTGGGGAAAAGGGCATCCTGGTGGTTGAGCCGAGCCCGGAGTAGGTTTGGACCCTTCGGGGCCCCCCGGGCGAGGCAATACACCACTTCGGCCCCCGCTTGTCATAGACGGGAGACCTGGTAAGGCCCGGCCAGGATGATTCAGTCTAGTCGCCACTCCTTCTACTATCCCCTCCCTTCTTTCACCTTTGCCTTTTCCTTCTTTTCACTCTTCTCATTTCTCTTCTTTCCTTCTTCAACTCCTTTGGCGGTAAGGGTTAACCTTGGGTGGCGACAGACCCCTTGTCTAGATCCACACTTGGTTATAGTTTCTGGGTAGCGCTAATAGAGTAATGCTTCCAGCAAAGCCATATTTGTTATGGGGTGTTACCTATTCCCTCGTTGGGCTCCGTGGTGGGCGGCGCGCCACAGATTCCGAAAACCCTTTGCCTTTTTATGGCGCCCCTCTCTTCTCGACCCCGAGCAGAGCGACCCCCCATAAAGGGGGGTCGCTCTGCTCCTGTTTGCCTGTTTGCCTCTCTGTTCTGTTTGCCTCTCCGTCTTCGTATTCGTCTTTATTGTGCGCTTTCACTACTTTCAACATGCATAACCAACTCGCCTGCATCGCCACATTAGTATCCCATAAAGGGTTCGCCCCGCTCCCCCTACTTTCGAAAAAGCTAATGAACCAGAAAAATATCCTCGATTTCTTGTAGTTCACTCTACAAGTGACACTGTGCATTTGTCAAACGTTTCTCCCTTTGTCATTGCAAAGCATTTGGAACAAGCGGTTGGAAAATGCTATAAGGCAAAGAAGCTTGCTGGAGACCTCCTTGTTGAGCTAGAAAACAAGCCACAGAGCACAGCACTCTTGAAGATGACAAGCCTGGGAGACTACCCGGTTACTGTCAACCCCCACCGTGCCCTGAATACTGTTCGCGGTGTCATCTCAGAAGATGACCTCCTCGAATGCAGTGAAGACGAGATCCTCGAAGGTCTTCGCAAGAGTGCTGTCGTTGTTGTTCGACGAATCACCTTAAAACGTGACGGACAAGAAAAACGAACCCGCCATCTGATACTCACATTTGAGCTCCATGCTCTTCCATCCACCGTGAAGGCAGGGTACTTGAACTGTAGAATCCGCCCTTTCATCCCAAATCCTCAGAGGTGTTTCCGCTGCCAATGTTTCGGGCATCGTTCCCGAAACTGCCGCGGCCGAGAAACGTGTGGAAAGTGCGGTGGTACTGACCATGTAGGAGACATCTGCGAAGATGAAGTCAAATGTGTGAACTGTAGTGGAGCTCACCCTGCTTTTTCTCGCTCCTGTCCAAAATGGAAAGAGGAAAAAAGATGTCCTGACTTTTAAAGTAAAACATAACCTTAGCTACCAAGCAGCCAAAGAACAGCTTGCCTTTCAGGCAGGGGTTCTTATGCCCAGGCAGTGTTGAGGGGACCCCCACTGTCTACGGCATCTGTGGAGACATAGACTTCTTCGGAAGACCTTTCCTCTCCATAGGGGTCCCCTTCCCAACCTCTGAAGGTGACGCACACTCAGTCACCTGCATGTTCTAAGGGTGCTGTACCCTCCAAGGAGGGTACCACTCCCTCCAAGGTATCAGAGATGCCATCAGCGGCCCTAGCTGGCCCTTCTGGCAGGGGTCGAGGGCTCTCTTCTCGAGCTTCCTGAAGCCACCTGAAGCCCACGCGGACAGAACAACCTCCTCCTCCGCCCAAGGGCCCAACGCTCTCGCCGGATGAAAAAATGGACGAGAGCCTACCGCTCTCTGAAGACGACCAGTCTCCCCCTGAAACAGAGTCTCTTCCTCTGGTCTCCTCTGAGGTTTTAGGACGACCAAAGGACACTTCTAAGAAAAAAAACAATCCCACGTGTTAAAGCACCAAAAGCCCCGTAAATTTATGTTCTAGCTTTCTCTGGTACATATATATATATATGTATATATATTGATCTGACTTCTTTTTAAAATATCAATGTCCGTTTTTCCTCAGTGGAACTGTAGAGGCCTCCTTCCTAACTATGACGATGTGAGCCAGCTACTAGACGATCACGGCCCCATTGCATTTTGCTTGCAGGAAACATATCTAAAAGCGAGCCACACTAATATATTAAAGTACTTCCAAGTGTTTTGCAAGGACCGGTTACAAGCCGTTTATTAATCTGGAGGCGTTGCAGTTGTAGTGCAACGCTCAACCCCATGTAGCGAAGTGACTCTGCAGACTTCGCTGGAGGCTGTGGCAGCCCACATTTTGTTAGATCGTTTAATTACAGTTTGTTCCTTACATATACCCCCCAGTTATCAGCTAAAGATTGAAGAGCTTGAAGACCTTGTTAGTCAGCTCCCACCACCTTTTCTGCTTTTGGGAGATTTTAATGCACACAATCCTTTGTGGGGGAGTGGCAGACGAGATCCTAGAGGGGCTCTCATTGAACGCTTTCTTCTTTCCTCGCGATTGTGCCTAGTTAACACAAATGAAGCCACATATTTTAGTTCAAGAACTCACACTTTCACTTCCATTGACCTATCTATTTATCACCCATCATTATTCCGATTGTATTCATGGAAGGTCGTCCTGAACCCTCACGGAAGTGACCACTTTCCCATCATTTTAGAATTTAACCATCTTCCCATGACAGTCCCTACGCGCTCTCCTCGATGGAAATTTGAAAACGCCGACTGGTCAACTTTCAAAGAATCGTCTCTTTTGGCATGCACATCACTTGACGATCTTGATATCGATAGAGCCACTGAACATATCACTCACCACATTTTACAGGCTGCCATTCTTTCCATCCCCATGACGTCCTCGCATCTACCCAGGATACCTAAGACCTTTTGGAACAAAGATTGCCGTTTGGCCAAAAAAGAACAAAATCGAGCTTGGGGTGTTTTTAGGCGCTACCCTACAGCACACAATCTTATTGAATTTAAAAGAAAAAGGGCCCAGGCGAGGTGGATTCGAAGACAAGCAAAAAAAAAGGTTTTTGGGGGGTACGCTTCCTCAATTAACAGCACTATACCTGCGAAGGAAGTCTAAGATCGCGTACATAAAATTAACGGCTGTTACCGGGCATTCACTGTCCCACTCCTGAGTCGAAATGGAGTGTGTCCTGCAAGTCTTGAGGAACAGGCCAACATCCTTGGCGAGCATTTCGAGTATGTCTCCAGTTCCCAACGTTATACTCAGACGTTTCAGCGACACAAGATAAATGCAGAAAAGAAAGCTGTTAACACATCAGGTGGCACGCACGAACCCTATAATACTCTATTTACATTATATGAACTTCAAATGCCACTTCTTTGTCCCAAACAAACTGCCCCTGGACCAGATGGTATTCATTATAAAATGCTTCAACATCTTCATCCATCCACTATGGAGCTAATTTTGTACCTTTTTAATAGAGTTTGGCTCGAGGGCCGCTTTCCATCCTCTTGGAAGATTGCTATCGTTGTACCAGTGCTGAAGCCCGGAAAAGATCCCTCTTGTGCATCTAGCTTCAAACCAATAGCTCTAACTAGCTGTCTTTCCATGACACTAGAAAGGATGATTAACAAGAGACTGATGTTTTTCCTAGAACGATACAACTGCCTTGATAAGTTACAGTGTGGGTTTCGTTCAGCACGGTCCACTGTCGATCATCTCGTCCGCTTTGAGACCTTCGTACGTGAGGCGTTTGTGAACAGGTAACAGTGTCTCTCTATCTGCTTTGATTTGGAGAAGGCATATGACACGGTCTGGCGTTACGGCATACTGCAGGATTTGTTCGATCTTGGCTTCCGTGGCCGAATGTTGAGTGCTATACAGAGTTACCTGCAGCAGCATACTTTCCGCGTGAGGCTGGAAAACAATCTCTCTAAGGAATTTTTACAGGAAAATGGAGTCCCTGAGGGGGGAGTGCGGAGTGTCACTCTTTTTATCGTCAAACTTAATTCAATTGGCCGTGCAATTCCTCCTTCGGTACAGCATTCTTTATATGTTGATGATCTCCAGATCTCCGTTTCATCCTGTAATTCCTCAATTTGTGAACGTCGCGTGCAACTTGCGGTTAATAATTTGGTCAGATGGGCCGATACAAATGGTTTTCAATTTTCTCCCGAAAAAACAGCTTGTGTCAGCTTTTCTCGTCGACGGGGTGCTCTTCAGGAACCGTCTTTGAACATGTATGGTTCTCCTATTGTTGTAAAGAATGAACACAAGTTTTTGGGCCTTGTGTTCGATTCCAAGTTGACTTTCGTTTCACGCATTAAGAGCTTAAAACTCAAGTGTCTTAAATCTCTGAACATTCTCAAGGTCTTGTCACATGTATCATGGGGCTCCGACCGACTGTGTCTGTTGCGTATCTATCGGTCAGTCATTCGCTCTCAGCTTGATTATGGTTGTATTGTCTATAACTCTGCTCGGGCATCAGTTCTAAAGATGTTAGATCCTATTCATCATCAGAGACTGCGATTGGCTACAGGCGCGTTTCACACCTCCCCAGTGCTTAGCCTTTACGCGGAAGCAAACGAACTGTCCCTTGAGCATAGGAGGTTTTCCCTGGGTTTTATGCACTCTGTCAGGGTTCGCTCTGTCGCAGAGCACCCTGTTCGAGATAATATTGAGACTATCAAGTTCCAGCGTACATTTGAAAACAAACCTTCCATAGTCCCCCCTCTTTCAATGAGGAATAATGCTGCAGCACAATCTGTTGGGATTGATGCAAAGCCTCAGCTAATCCAGTACCCACCAGATACAGCTCCATGAAACAACTGCCACATACAATGCAACCTTACACTGACCAAGTATAACAAAAAGAATGTTCCACAGGAAGTCATAAGGTAGGACTTCTTTGAGCTTCAGACCAAATATCACGAGTATGCCAATTTTTATACAGACGGGACAAAAAAAAAACTCAGTAGTAGGCTGTGCTATGGTGGGACCATCGGTAAATCAGGTGAAAAGAATAAATTAAAAAGCTTCTATACTAACAGCAGAGATTTATGTTTTGCTGCTGGCTGTTGATTACATATTCAAAAAACGACTTTCTCATGCTGTAATCTACACCGACTCTTTAAGCTCTCTGAAGGCAGTCGCATCAATGAACCGTGCAAAAAAACCCACTGGTTTCTGAGTTAAAGCACAAGATTATCCTGGCTGCTAAGAAAAATCTTGACATAGTCTTATGCTGGGTTCCTAGCCATGTTGGCATTCCTGGAAATGAAGCAGCTGATTGCGCAGCTAGCTCTGCTAATGATCGAGAAATTGACACACACCAAATACCCTACAAAGATTACCACAACTCTCTGAAACGTTGCATCAAAGCAAAGTGGCAGGTGCAGTGGAACAGCGAAACCAGCAACAAACTACACGCAATCAAACCTTTTTTAGGCGAGTGGGAGAGTGCCCGACATCGGGAGCGCTTTTATGAAGTCATACTCTGTAGGTTATGAATCGGTCTAACTCGTCTCACGCATGGACACCTCTTGAGCGGGGAGGATGCCCCGGAATGTGTGCACTGTAACCTACCTCTAAGTATTATGCACATACTCATTGAATGCCCTATGTGTGACCAATTCCGGTATAAACACTTGTCACTGCTTTATAGAGAACACATTCCACTACACCTTGCCATACTGGGTGACGAACCGCTCATTCCATACAGTTGTGTTTTTAATTTCCTCACAGATATCGGCCTTCTACACCGACTGTGATTTTACTTTCTGTCCTAAATTCATTGTCATATTGTTTACACTTATACACATTCATGTTCATGGTTTTATCATATAGTACGCTACTATAGCTCTTTCCTCTTCTTAAACCAGAATGACAATAGTCTAAGCTTGGCGCAATATAGCCTTAGATGCTGATGCCCCATAAACCCCCAATCAATCAATCAATCAATGAATCAAGCCGGAAACGCTCAAGCCGCTCAAGCCGCTCAAACCGAAAACGCTCGAGCGCAAACGCTCAAACCGCTCAACCCGAAAACGGGCGCCTAAAAGCTGCGGTTAAAAAAAAAAAAAAAAGAAACTGGAGCCATACAAACTCAACATAATCGCAACCGTAGACAACTCGTGCCTATGTATACGTATTCTATAAGTTGCCTCACTTTATTATTTTAAACTAAAAGACAAGCTGCAAGCTCGTGTCGACGAGAAATTTATTAAATCAGTTTAATTATGTGTAAGTAAAACAGAACATTATCGACTCATACCTGGAGATTTAATCTAAGGATGAGAACCACAAAAGCATTCTAAAGGAATTTTTATTTAGTTCGTGTAGCTTTTACAAAAAAAAAATGGTCAAATTACCGGTAGCTACATTTGGCTATGCTTTTATTTTTATTAAAGGTAATTCTGAAATGCAAAGTCAATATTTGTACTGTCCGTGACAGAAGAGCAAGCTTCGTCATGTCAGAGCAGCAACGTGAAAAAGTGCTAGCTTCGTTTCGAATCCCAAACAAACAGGTTCGATTTTGGGACGCGACAAGCACTTCAAAACATCCTATGGTGTACGACGCCTTCATAAGAGAGAATTTTAGAAAACTGTTCTTGCACACCCGATAGGGTTCACTGGGCCCTCCGGTACGTCCTGCGCGTATGCTACCGGAGTACACTCGCACATGCGAAAGTTCGTTCCGGAGGGCCCATCGTACCGTATCGCATGGGCAACAACGGTCCCCTAAAACTCTCTAGGGATGCCAAATCCTGACCGAGCGCTTGCCAATTACACGTCACGTGAAGTAGAGAGTTTCAAGGAACCGTTTTTGCATACCCGATACGGTTCAATGGGCCCTCCGGTACCCACTGCGCATGAGCGAGTCTTCTCTGGTAGCGCATGCGCAGTTCGTACCGTGGGGCTCATCGTACTGTATCGGATCTGCAAGAACGTTTCCCTAACGCTCCCTCGTGTCTGGTGCCCGGTGTGATTCGGCAACAATGCAAGATATGCAGGACGTTTGATTTTAATTCCAACAAATAAAACAAAGGCGGGGTGGGGGGATAGACAAATGTAATATCTTCACCCTGTATTCAGAAGGCTCGGCGGATATAAGACAAGGAGATAACCCTCGTAATAAGTTGGCTAATGAATAAAAAAAATTATGTATTAACATTCCATTTATTAGTTTTAGGGGGTCATGTTTCCACTACGGTATTGGCGGTAATTACTATTAGAGGCCAAATCAATTTACAATATTCCGAAAATTCAAGTTTTTGCATAATTTCTGATAATTTTTTATGTTTGCTAGACCGATTTAAAAATTGCGCCAAAAACGAGAGCGTCAAGCTCTGCCCACAAATGACGCTTAGATGAGTGACGTAGTCGTTTTAGTGACGTCGTCACATATGTCGCCGGCGTACCTCGCAAGGACACTACGCCGAGGTAGTGACGACATAACAAACACGACTTAAACCTTATTTGTTTCAAAGTCTTTCGAATCTCAGTACAAAAATGATAGCCGTTGGATTGTCCGATGCTACAGAAATAGGAAAGATACCAAAACGACTCTATCTTCCTCACCGTGCCATGTTATCTCTAATCAAACGTCCCGATGTCACACAAAACTCTGTTGTTGTTGTTGTTGTCTTTTCTTTCTATTTTTGAGTTAAACATAACTTTTAACTTTGATGGTTTTATGACATAAGATTTAGTATGAAATACCATGCTTAAGTGAAGCAATTCTTCCCATTACAAATACACGACCTAGTCGGACTTTCGTGTATAACCCAATGTGGTTTTTGTGAAGCTGATTTCTAGACCACGTTTGAATCACTCTACCAGAAGGGTAGTCATCAACTCAATTTGTACTTGCTCATAAAAATAACAACTTGACAAGAAATAACAATTTCGCAAATTTTCGAATATCTAGTTAGTACAGAGGAAAAGATGCTTCGCCCAACTTGGACAACACCCTTCAGGCATAACCACACAAACTATAAACACGAGCAAGGAGCAGAAAACGATTACCAAAATACCAAAGGTGATTTAGGGGCGCCGCTTCAACGAGATCATAAATCATGTACGTTTGATTTACCTCCCTTCGAAACCAAACCACCGTTCGCACCGTGCCGGTAATTTGAATGCCGCTTGAAAGTTTTATATATGGAATATAAACCTTCTATTTGATATTGTTCGCATTGATTCATATGATACTTCTTACTGGAGGATTTCATGTCGTCAATCGAGGCAGTGTCTGCTTTTGATCACACTTAACTCCCAGAAGTTTTGTTTGTTGAACAAAAAACTTACTAGGCTGATAGTGACGCCGACTGTCGACTACTCCACACGCGTCGATTAGTCAACATGTGCCGACTAGTCCACAAAAGTCAGCTAGTCTATTTTGACTACCCCCTTCCATTGAGCGCTACCGAGTAGACGGCTAAACTGTCGTTGTGTCACCTGGTCGAGTGATGTTATCTATTCACTCTGTCTTTACTACTCGGTGAAAGTAACCGAGTCGATGGGTGTCAATTAGACTTATAGTGTTCACAACTGAAAACGCAAGAGGGGTCTAGAACACAGTCACGCTGATGCTAAAATTGGAATAGGCACAACGTCACCTTAATAGTTCACCATTTGCTTCAGTTAGGAACAAGGAGAGGCAACACTGTTCTTTCTGTGCTGACTGTCCTTGTCCCTAAGTGTTGTTATTTTTCTTTGATTCTTATATTTTCACCAACCCGCTGTTACTTCTTTGCTTCGGTTGGGAAATTTAAGTCCTTTGGGGCTTACTTAACACGCACCATTTCTGCAGTCAAGCGGCTCAGCAGGAGTCCTCGCCGCCTCCGATGCACATAAACAAGAGAGCCGTTTTTTTTTGTTTTTTTTTTGTTTTTTTTTTGTCTTTTTCTTAAATAACCGGGGCAGAGAGGCGTGCATGGAGAAACGTCGATGAAGAACCAGCAGGGAAAAATAAGGAAGCAGACAGACAAGGTAATGCTCTAAAATGAATGAATGAATTGGGTGCTCAATGGCGCAGATGCATCACTGTGCACTAAGAGGCGTATCAATAGCAATGTCGTGGGTTAAAGCCTTTGAAACCTAGAAGGACGAGCGTCTGTAGTGATAGCCGTCTTGTGCCTGACAGGAAACTGATTCGTCATTTTTGGTTGCGCACACCGGTCTACGTGCCTGATTACAGTTCATTCAAAACGGCTACCGACACGAAAGGCTCTTCGCCACGGTTTGCGGCGGACATAAAAAAAATGTTGGTAGACTCTCGATGCCATTTTCAAAGGCAGCAGTGAGACAGAATTCTTACAGGACGCTGCACTGAAGAATGAATGCGTCTGTGTGCCCTTTACGCGGAGTGGCGTAAAACAAGGAACCAGATATATTCTCTGCACGCATACACCAGCTGTACACATATATCATACTACATGAGCCGCTCTACCGATACATATTTGCTCTAAACGTAAACATTTTTGACAGAGGTCTGTCTGGTTAGGGAGAAATTGACAGAGTTTTTGCGGACTCTAACCAAAGTTAGAGTCGGGTTTATGTGTTTTTAAATAAAACTTTGGTTAGAGTCCGCAAAAACTCTGTCATATTTGCTCTAGGGTGCCTTCATGTGCGCTTCGCATAGGGTGATGCCAACTGCCTGTTTCCCTTTCCCACACCCTCGTCCACCGCCATTTTGTTCCTCTCATTGTTTCCCCGTGCGCCGGAAAGTGGCCTTTTTGTCCATTGGTAATCCCATCCGAGGGGGAAAATGCTAATCCTCCCTCCGTGGGTTCCACAACACTGCTCCGAACTTCTGAGATAGGGTGCTTGTTTCCGGGAGGGTTATAAGCCCCACGGATTATCGCCGAGGAACAAAATGGCTGCTGGTTTGTCGGCGAGCGGTATTACAAAGGATGGCATCACCCTAGCAAAGCGCACATGAAGGCTCCCATTTTGCTCACCTCCGCAGCACTGCAAACAATCTTGTGAGAAAAAAAAAAAGCGACTTCGATTTCAGCTTTTGGGTCTTTGCGAAGTCCAAACTGCAAATGTTTTCATTTCATTTCATTTATTTACGCTTAAAGGTCCTCTTTCGAGGACATCATATAAGGGGGGGGGGGGGATCAATCATATGTCAATCAACGGAAGAAACATCGAAACAGAAAAAGAAATAATAAAACAACAACTATTTCATCAGCAAACACGCACTCAATAATAATAAACCAAGGAACCAAAAATAGACAGCAAACAGGCAGTCATTATTTCCCTTGAAAATTCAAAACCAAAGAGGAACGGAAAGCGTCAGGGCATATTCTTGAGGCGATGCACTCAGGTAGTACATTCTATTCTAAAATCGCTAGGGCAAATAATGAGTTATTAAATGCGTTAGTGGATCCAGAGGTGCGCTGCACACGGTTAGAGTTCGTTAATCTACGAGAATATCGGGGACGAGGTTGTAAAAGCATCAATCTAATGTCCGGATGATGGTGGAATATTTTGTGAAATAGGCAGAGACGCGAGCATTTACGGCGGGTAACTAATGAAGTTAGGTTTAATTGGGACTTTAGAGCCGTAACGCTAGCAGTATGATCGTATACAGAGAGTATGTAGCGAGCGGCACGATTTTGGATGGCTTCAAGTTGGTTAGTAGGGTAGATTTGGTGAGGGCTCCAGATAGCGGCGGCGTACTCAAGTTTTGGTCGGACGAATGTCGGGTAGGCTAAAAGACTAAGATTCGGAGGAGCAGAGTGTAGGCAGCGTCGGATGTATCCGAAAGTTTTTGATGCGGCGAGTGAAAAGGATTGGATGTGAGCGGCCCAGGATAAATAGGAGGTAAGGAGTACACCAAGGTACTTGTATGAGGGGACGTCTTCAATAAGTTGGGTGCCAATAGAATATATGCATGACGAAACAGAGCGCTTGCGAGTGAAACGTACGAGTTTGCACCTTGAATAATTTAGGGTCATCTGCCAGACAGAACACCAATTTATTATGGTAGACAAGTCATTCTGAATGAGCACATGATCGTCCGGAGAAGCAATTGGTCGGTATAATACACAATCGTCTGCTAAAAGACGCACTTCGGAGGAAATGGATTGAGGGACATCATTAATAAATATTAGAAAAAGGAGAGGGCCGAGGACCGACCCCGGGGTACTCCTGACGTAACGTTGCATAAGCCAGATTCGTGACTGTTTACAACTGAAATCTGTAGTCGTGAAGAAAAAAACTTGTGAATCTATGAAATGGCCTCATAATAAGTAATAATAGTAATATTGTATGAGATCTAGAAACCACCAGTATGATTGACTGCAACCCGTAAAGGCATCGCGAGCGCTGGAACTGGTCAGAAACAGCATGCTCAATAGCTCTACCTATAAGCAAAACATTATTATATTTGTGATGTTAAATGAACACGACAAACGTCAGGTGGGATGCAGAAAATACGAAACACACAAGATGAATGGTGTTCCGAACAAAACACCTTGCACCGGGCGATGAAGGAACACCCCACGCAGTCAGAATGTTTTCCTTTGAAAACTCCGTCCCTTCAGTCAAGTTAGATAGTATTAGAAGTTCCAGTGCGAAGTTTAGGCACAATATTAAAGCTGAGGACGCCCTGGGTTGAACTGGTCCCTTGTTCTGAGTTGTCGTGTATTGTAGGAGATGATCCGGAATCAGCCGAGTGTTTTCATATTCCTCGCTGCTGTGTTCGTCATGAGAAACCTGGTAACACTAGGTATGAATATTTTAACATCGAATTAGGTCAAGCAAGGGTATCTGGCCTCCAACTTGTCTTTAGTCCTTATTAGTGTTGGTCCATTTACTTTTGTCTTCTGCTGCTCTGCTGATGTTTTGACTACAGGTTGCTGTATGTGGTTGTAACACATGCTAATAATGCCACTGATCGACCTACTACGGAAAGAAATCCAGTTTTAGACTGATCTATGAACACGCACTGCATCATGTTCATGAGGTCCGATTCTGTCCTCCATGATTTGTTAAGTGCAGATGCCCCCTCACCATAGGATCACCGGTGTGCGAAGTGTGAGTTGCAGGTTGCATAGAGATCACGAAACCTGTGCAGGTCTTCAGAGGACTTCGGTATTTCTAAATGTTTGAGTTGCACAAGGTTACTTGCACAGCACATAAGATATTTTACGCTTATCCATACAAGCGGTTTAAGAGCCTTCGTTCGGCTGTTAAATATCGGGGCACTCACTGACGGCCCATATAGTAGGGTACAGGTCTAGATGAGTCGTTCATCTTCGAGAAGCCTTAAGTAAGGCTTCATTTGAGGAAACCAGGATTGTCGTACCTTTGTCAGTGTGAAAGACTGCTCGATTCCTGATGCATTCCAAGAGCGGTTTATTTGCGTGTTACGAGAAAAGTCTCCATCAAGTCTTAAAAATGGTAGGACTCAAGTGGTTTGACAACACCTGTTCCCCTCTTGAAATCCCAAATATATTTCTTTTTCCCCACTCTTAAACGTCTATATCTTAGGTTTTTCTTTTGTTGCATTATGTTTTTCACGGTATAATAAAAAATAAAATATTAATATTTAGCTGATAATTTTGCAATGATCTGCGAATTGCAGGAAAATTTGAGATACAAATTAACATAATTAAAAATCGACACACAGTGAGCATGAGAAGGGACTGAAAGGGGAAAGTAAAACGTTAGGACCATGATTAATTTCATTACTTAAAGTAGTAAGTAAAGAGCGCTCTATCTAGAGTACATATCTACTGGACGGTCGCCATTACTTTGGTGCCTGGGATGCGTTTCAAACTGCTATGAATAGGATCCTACACCATCATACTTCGGGCTCCTTTCGAAATAGAGCGCAAGCGCCGCCCGGTAACTGTAAAGCCCAGGTCACACTGCTCGTGCATCATACAAAGGAAACTCTGCAAACACCAGTCACCGCAATATCTGTGGTTCGAATACCGCGTGACAAGTTCCTCCTTGAGCGCATTGCCATGCGGCATTCTAAGCACGAATCTCCCGGTGATTCCCGTTCGAATCTGTTTGCAGACTGTCTTTTGTAGGATTTATAAGCTGTGTGACCCCGGCTTAAGGGTTGTCGAGATCCTGGTGGTTAATTGTAGAAGCAGTTCTCAGCACAGCGCTGTCCCCGCGACGCCCCAGCTCGGGCCTGATTTAGCCTCCATTGACTAACGGTCTGTAGAGCGAGTGACATAAAATGTGCCTGACTTGACTAAAGAAAAGATCTTGGCGATTCGCAGCAGTACAGATATACAACTTGGTCACGAGGAAATCGAAAGAACATAAAAACGGTTTCGCACTGGCAGCGGTTAGCCAAGCGGTGCATACACGATGTGTCACTGGTTCCAGAACAAATCTGCTGCGGCTAACGCACTCAAAAAAAAAAAATTGAAAAATTAGGGGAATGTTAGATTCCATCCTAAATTGTACGCAGACCTTTTTTTAAAGGGGCGATGCAATGATTTGAAAGTTTCCGGAAGTCCCGCTTATGACGAATGTCAGACGTTAATGGAATATAGACACTTTTCACACGCGCCAAATTACAGCCGCCATTGCTGACCTTCCCTTGTCTTACCGAGATGCCGAGCAACTGAAACGGTAGTTGACGATCCTCTACAAAGGCCGATGCTTTAGAAAAGGAAACAATAGGATCTAATATTTCAATAACTTGGCCTGCTATGGTAATGATGAAGTGAAATAAACGGAATAAGAGGAAAAAAAATTTGAAGGTCAGTTGTGGCGGCCTCCATGCACACCTGCTGCAAAGCGTCTATAAAACACGCATTCGTTTTTCACCACACACAATAAAAGTCGCAGAAAAAATTTAAAGACAAACGAGCAGCGTTCAGCCCCTCAACTCGCAGCCGGAACAAGCGGCCGTGTTACTTGGAGCCGATCATCTGTCACCAAAGTTGACCATATAGGGTCATTTCATGCCAAAAGAGACGCGGCAAGAGACCTGTTGCAAAACGTGCAGCGCCACGACGGCAGGGAATTTCGGGAACCCTCGTTACAGATCACGCGCTTTCTCGTTGCGCCTCCGCGACTGCGCGAGCGTCCGGGGAGCTACCTGCAACGAAACAATTTATTTAAATAAAAACAAAAACTGTAACAATATTTTTTGTGAAAAGAAAAGTGAAAGCCATCTACAACTTCCTGTAACGCCGAATTAGAGCGCAGTTCTTGAGTAGGAGGAGGGAAGGGTACTGAAGGGAGGGTATACCCCTCCTCCCTCCTCCTCACCTCCTTATCCTCCCCTCCCCTCATTCTTGAATCTCCTCTAGGGGGGGTCACGTGACCTCGGGGGGGGGGGGGGGGGGGGGGGATCACGTGACCTGGGGGAGGCGACGTGACCTCCGGGGGGGGGGGGGGGTCACGTGACCACGGAAAGCGGGGGTTGACGTGATCTTGGGGGATGGGGGTGACTTGACCTCGGGGGAGCCACGTGGCCTGGGGGTCACGTGGCCTCAGAGGGTCATGTGACCTGGGGGAGGGGTCACGTGACCTCGGGGGGGGGGGGGGGGGCTCGCGCGGTGCATTATGGGACATTTCCCATGATGCACCGCGTGGTTACCCCGACGCCGACGCCGACGGCTACACCGCTCAAGCCGGAAACGGGCACCTAAGAGCTGCGCTCTGAAAATATTTTTGCTGATATCATGCTCTATATTTTTTTAATTTGTATAAAACCCGTGCAGGTAAACAAAATCATTTTGAAGAAAAAAATGGTTGCGTACCACACACATTTATGTGAGTGCATAGTTGCTTAATAACATGCCCCATCTTACAGTAAAATACAAATATTTAAAGAGCACATTTGAGTCGAAACAGTAGCTTCAAACAAAGAAGACACTTGATGAGATTTTTTTTAGTCAACTTGAATTTGGGTGTTAGAATCAATTTTTTTTCGCTCGTTCTCATAGAACTATAATTGAATTGCACGTGTTAAATTTTTAAAGCCTAGTTCTGTTGCGTTAAATTAATTGACAGATTCACCAGTTCATGCAGAAACGGCCTTATTGAGAGCCACAAAAAAGCAATGCGAGCATCGCTGCCTCCAACTTTCGAAGTAGCGAAAAGTTTAATCCACACTATCTCTTCAGCATATCAAAAAATTAGAAAAGTACTTTTCGTTTTTGTTGAGAAATTAGTTTTTAAAAATGAAGCCATCCCAGAAATTTTCGAACCGACTGCCTCATAGGCGACGCACGCCGGCGTTCGCCAACGAGGCGTCAACAGTGTGAGACCCCGTCGCAATGTTTGGCTGCAAAAGCGTCGGCTGCTACTCCAGGCTTTCAGAAGATTCCTTGTGAGCTACAACATGCCATGTAGAGGACATTCGTATTTCGCCTGAGCCTCAATCTAATAACTATATCAAAAACAGCGGCTCTCAAGACAGGAACCTATACTAACAGATGATAAGGTGTCATCTATGCGGCGACACCAACGTCCGACAGAAAGCCGCGAAAGAGGCCAGCGTGCAAGCCAATAGCGACCCCCAGGAGCTCCTGATATGGTTCCCGTCCGAGATCAGGGCCATGCCTCCTGAGTCCTTCTGGACGGCCGCCAGTCGCCGATGGCTCTCCAGGACGCGACCACGACGCGACCGCCGTGCTCGAAGTTCACAAGGCGGCCGTGGTGGTACCAGAATGCCGGGGCCTTGGGGGTTTCGCTGATGCTACAGGTCAGGTTCAGTGCGGAGCCGGCTTGCAAGTGCAGGTCGGGCCTTGGGCACTTCGGCGAAAGGGGAAGGGACGAGAGTATAATTTCATTGCCTGTTCAAGCACTACTGACATAATGCAGCGCCTGTCAGGACTCTGCTTTGTTTCAGGGAATAGCTTATATAAAATCGAAAATGTGCAGTTGAATGCACCGTACTTGATTGAATGAATCAGTGTTTCACAGAAACGCCGAAAGCCAAAATAAATGGCCCAGCTAGGATTTGAAGAACGACGGCAAGCCACAAAATAGAGAGCGCTTGCAACGAGTGTCGGACACCTACAGCCCAAATTGGTTGCCCGTGTGCATATGTGCATTGAAAGCGTGTCGAGGAGGATAATACTGAAGAGAGGACGAAAAACGTTTGGAGACAACTGACGCGTTCTCGCCACCTCCCCAATATTTTAAGCTCCAACCACGAGACTTTGATTCAGCGGTTGGAAGGACTCTCCAATCTAGGCTCACTAACTACTTCCAGCGGAATAGCTACCCCCTGGTGGATGCCGGTCGAACTGCTACGAGTACGTAGTTAATGCCGAATACTGCCATGTTGAGGAAATATGTGTTCTTAAGACCGTGATGTCAATAGGAGTTGAAGCGATTTCAAGGCGAGGAGTTATTAGCCATTTTGAGACGCGTTTGTAGCTTAATCCTTGAGTTGTCGCTAGCTGTCATTGTTGCGAGTGATGGCGTTACTTTATTTTCCTAGCTTAATCGCCACAGCACCGATAAACCACTTTACAAATCGGCCGAGTTGATAAATGTACGACCACTTTGCATCCCGAATAGCTCGCCTGCATAACTTCTCTGCGAACACTGTAGGCGCACTCAGGGAGACCATCTGCCTCACCGGAGGATTGGAGTGGAGCAGGCATTCGTAGTGACCCGCATCCCTCAGCTGGACGTCGTTCAACTGCAGCACCCAGTTTTTGGGGTTCTGCACGTGCACCGTGGAGAAGCGCTTGTCCAACATGTACCGGCCCAGCCCGACCGTCAGCAGGGGGAAGTTGTGCAGCCGGAACCACGAAACCTGCACACCGCACGTGTCGCCATCGAGGAGAAGACACGTCGTCGACGCCTCTAATCACAAAGAAAAAACCACTGTTGCTCAACAACTGTCCGGAAAAAAAATACTTTCGGCATAAAACAACTGTATTACACGTTCCAAAAAGAAATTAGGTGCAGCGATACCTCAATTTATCACATAGGAGACCTTCCAACGCTTGATATTACGTTTTAACCTGAGAGATACTCTTCTTGCGCGCGGCGAATCACCTCGTGACCCCTTTGTTCCAGGCCTAAAATATGAAGCGAGGAGTGTTCATAAAAAACAGGGTAACCTGAGTGAAGTGAAACTGTTCTATGAATCCGTTTACCTACGCCAAACTGAAGGCTATAGCAATGAGCGTGTGAGAGAAGTAACCACTTCATCTATAATCACGTCCAATGAATGACGTGATCTATAGCTTACGCTCCAATAATATAGTTCTAAGTAAATTAGAAGGAACTTCACGAGGCTGTAATGAAAAAGACGGTTCCCAAAATGCATTTGATCAGCCTCGATTTCTGGTGCTTCCAGTCACTGTAACAAAGGGCACAGCCTCGAGCTTATTATCCGTAAATGTTCCTTAGATTAGAGATAAGATGAATTGACCGCTGCAAAAAAAAAAAAAGCTGCTGGTTATTCCATTTTTAACGGTCGTCGGTATGGCGTGAACACTGAACACACGCTGGACTTTGTATTCATAAACATTCAAATTGTCTCTGTCCTATTTCAAACATATATACATTCAAATTGTCTCTGTCCTATTTCAAACATATATACATTCAAAGTTGTCATAACCATGCACGGGAACGAGAACATGACCCTTAGAGCTTCGTTTGTACCAGCTCTTAAGCAAATGGGACACTACATAAAGCTACTCGCTTGCAACAAAGAGGTTAATATATTTGTATACTACTTTAAAAAAGAAGTGTAGAACAACGTGATGAGTAGGTCAGTTGTATTGGATGCAACTAGTCATTGGTCTTTTGAATATATAGTTGATTAACCGATTCTGTCACCTCTGTGGTGCCGCATGTTGTATAAGAACCGAACACCTGTGTTTTACGCGCTGCTTTTTATTTTCAATTCTGAAAAGCATTAGATAATTATGCGACCCATTTTTGTCCAGCTGCCCCATCCATAAGACAGGCCAAAGGCCCATATTCTGGTGTTTTTCAAGCTCACTAGTTCACGGCTCGCACAAAATATACCTCGTTTCGGCTAAGACTAATGGGACCATTCAAGATAATGGCACCAATCAATCAGCATCAAAAGGGCAAGTCAATGGGCCATTTTGGTTTATGATTCGTCCAGCGAGTACAGAACACGTACAGAAACACGACGAACACCATGATGGTGCCCTTTTGACTTTGTCTGATTAGCCCTACGAGCACGTAGCGTCGGCTGCGTCTTAAAGGGCAACTCCACTCCAATTTTACAATTTTTGGGTTATGATCTGTTTAGTCGAAGCCGGCGGCCCAGAATCACGAGATATAATTTGTTTTTCGGTAGTGTGTATAGTTTTGTAGATATCGCGAATACAAGTATCGTTCCGGCGGCACGGCGAAACCGAAACTACCGGTTGAAGCAGCTTGGCAACACTGATACTAGTGGCACGTCGTCGGCATGACCTAGTTCTGGTCCCGCGCTTCTCAGCCGACGCGCCGACAAGGTCGGCTCAACCGCACGTGGGGTTTCAAAACAGAAGGTTAGATGCACATTTTCTCTTTTTACCGCTTCACTTTGTAAATATGCACCAAATGTAGTAAGTTTTAGTGTGTACTTATAAATTTGCCGGCCGAAAAGCGAATCCGACTGCTATAAATATGACGCGGTCGGTGCCGGCGCAGCGTGACTGTATTTGTTTTTTGCTCGCGGACCGAGAGAAAACAAAATAACGGGAGATAGACGGAGAGATCTATCCACAAGTGGTCTAAGTTGCTAAGCTAAGGTGCCTTTCTGTGCACGCTAGTTAGATCAGCCGCGACCTGCTGCGTCCGGCCGATCGTGCTGGAGCAGCCGGCGGACGGTACGCGAACAGCGACGGCACCGCATCATTCTTCAAAGACGCATGTTTCGTGGAGAAACCCGCAACAGTCAGCAGCCGCAGATCCCGTGTGTAGGTGTCTGACGTAAAGTGCTCGGAGCAGAGCTTCGCGTTGGAGCTCAGAGTCAACGGTCTTCCAAAGTCTATCCGGTGAACGGCACCGACCCACACCTTGTGCCTCTTACGGTCTTTTGGGAACTGGTGGAACCGCAGCTCCGGGTTGCGCACCGGGTTTTTGGTGCAACCCAGGCCACTACAAATCCTGCTCGACATTGCCCAACGCGAGTACGGCAAGTCTCTCCGGCTCCACGACGCGCGCGTGAGCGAGCGGCACCGCTTCGCTCTCTTCCGCGCTGTCGCGGAAGCAATGCTGGAGTTAAAGGAACTGCCTGGAGGCTAATAAAAATAGGGAAACACAAAATAATGTGGTAAACACCTCGTGCCGTCAGCAGAATCGCAGAATGCCACGGGAAACGAAGCGCTCACGGCGTCCGTTCGAGAGCGTAGGACTAGAACTACGTCATTGCCCAGTGTTGTTTCACTAGCTCACCCGGTGCCAGCGTTGCTCACCCGCTTTCTGGCCGCTAACCGAGCCGGGAGAACATTTTTAATATTGGTTTTAATCGATAACGGGGCGTCGGTTTGACGTAATATTTTGGGTATGACCGTATTTTGACCTCCTAAAGCGATATCAGTCATTTCGATACGGTCGACTTTTTGAGTGGAGTTGCCCTTTAAAGTAAGGTGAAGCGAAGGATAACAGCCGGACTATGTACCTTTACAATGCTTATCAACCGGGCGAAAAATGCTGAGTCACTAAGCTGTGAACGCACGCGCAGCGTCGGTTATACCGCAGAAGAGAGCAACAGCGCATGCTCAGAAGGTGCTCCACAGCCCGGAAAACAAAGATGGCAGCGCGCAGAAGGCGATCTTTGGAAATGTTTATAGACTCCTTTCCCACGTTACTAGAAGACTCAGTTCAGAAACTCGCCCTTAAAACCTGGGCCGTTTGCGTCTACCGATACCGAGCCAAATTCGATAACAGAGCCGCCCTTTAGCGACCAGTTGAAACATAAAAGTTGCTTTACATAGCTACTACGAGATGGCCCTGCGAGATGGCGCCACCGGCTTTTGCCCGACTCGACGTGCAGCCGTGCAGTTCCCGGAGTGGACGCTGCGGGAGAATCGGCGGCGTTGCGATCGCCATTCGCTCTGTTCTCGAGTACGGATCGGAGCCACTTATTTCAAGGAGGCTCTATGGCAGTTTCCCAACTGAGTGGTTCTAAATAACGTTCCTCCTTGCCGAACACTGCGCTTCGTTGGTAGCCGTGGAATACCTGTAGAATGGAGGACCAAAATCCTCAACGTCACTGCACGGTTTATGTCTGTTGGGTTGAATTAGAAGGCAAAAACACACCCACAAAAAAGTCTGGTGAGCGCAGTCACGTTGCACTTTCGACGTGGTTTTATTGCCCCATGGGCTCCTATAGGAGCCGACGAGCCAATCGCGGTAAACGCTGTAGCGTTGACCACGCTCCGACGTTCCCTATCTTAAGAAATGACTTGCACATTTCACGATGTCAGTTGTTCCGACATTATAGTGGTTCCGACCTTCTAATAATGGCACGTGACTTTCGGAAGGGGTTTATTAGCGGAAGGGAGAGTTAGACAAAGCAGGCTGAGGTGAAATCATCAGAAAACATTAATATATTCACGCAGCAATTAGAACAAAAAAAAAAAAATTACAGGCTCGATTTCTGAAAACAAAAAAGAAATATAACAGAAGGGTCAGTCTCACCATCAGAAGCAATCAAAATAAAAAAGAAATAAAATAAAACAAGCATAATTATTAAATTTCCTCCAGGGAAAGCGGTCACTGTGTCAAAAATGGGGTCTTTCGTAACGCGCGGGTTGCAATACCAAATACAAAAGGCAAATGGACCCAAAACTAGCAATTTTTAAACGGACATGTTCACAGAGGAGACGCGCGTCCTGCGTTCCGACGTCCGGTTGGAGTGCCGCTGGAGTGACCACGGAATACCACCTGACCTGCAAGACAAGGCCCGCGTCTCTCCCCACAAAGCGCCGTCGCTAGTGGATCCAAGCAGCGCCGCCAACCTTCCCTCAGTCTCACTGTCGACGAGTCTAAGGCCGACCTACATAGGGCGCATTCTCAACGAATTTACGCGCGTTTCAGCGAGCGTAATCACGGCATTCGGCAGGCAGTTTGTTTTCAAAGAGGGGACAAGGGGAGGGTTGCCAAACCACACGGTCTTTTTCGTCTGCGTCTCCTCGGCCTTTGGTGCAGTGTGGCCCGGCTCACGCTTTTCATGAAACGAGGCAAAGGGCAAATCGGCTGCGATATTATCGACTTACGCAAGAGGACAGAAATAACTGAATATTAAATAGCAACGAAAGCAAAATTCGCTAGCGCTTGCCTCAAAAATGTACAGTACCTTGCAATCTCCAAGTCGCTGACAAATCCCAGAAGAGAACGGCCGCGTTATCTCCTAAAAAAAGTTTTTTTTTTTTTTTTCGTAGTGCTTGCCACATATATGTTTTTTTTTTTTTTCATCTCAGTCACGTGCTCATCGCTCCTTCAAAATGGATCTGGCATTTTGTACAGTTGGCCGATAAACCGGAGAACGCGACAAGCAGCGCCCATATCAGCGGCTGAGTCAAGCTGCAGCCAGCCGACCGCAATCCTAGGCAAGCCGATTCTCGAGCAACTTCCGGCTGTGAACACGCGAGCTGATTGGCCGGCACCGCGTCGTGCATGCGCTTCCGGATACGCCACGCCGAAATATGCCGAAGCGCCAAGCTCTGTCTCGATCGGATCGTCGAATATGCGCGTATTTACGCCGACCTTGAGGCGTCGAGGAAGCGCTCGTCCCGACTTCCTCCCTGATTACGTCCACCAAAACCGTCCGTAAATGCTTTCAAGATATGCCTTACGTAGTTCGGCCTTTATACTTCGACGTCGAGCGCAGCAAACGCGGCGTAGAAGAGGGCGCCCACAGACTCTGATTTGACGCAGATATCTATACTTCCTGCTCGCCAGCCAATACCCAGGTAGCACACCGCGTCGGCCGGTATCGGGACTACGCCGGCCGGTCCTGGTAACAGGATGGCGGCGCCCGGCGATTGGCGCCGGTGAGCTACCGGCCCCGGCCGGCGTCGGGATTTCGTCTTGCTCACTGGCCAGTTCAGCCGAAGAAGTTGCAGTGACTGGCCGGCATCGGGTTTTTGCTGTCTTTGCTGGCCAGTCTTTCTATGGAGGTTCCAGTAACTAGCCGGCAGCGGTATTTTGCTGTCTTTGATGGCCAGTATTTACATGGAAGTTCAGTAACTGGCCGGCATAGGTACTTTGCTGTCTTTGATGGCCAGTATTTACATGGAAGTTCAGTGACTGGCCGGCATCGGCGCTTTGCTGTTCAGGCTGGCGAGCCCCGCCATGGAAGTTCCGTTTACTGACCGACATCGTTTTATTTTATTTTATTATTTTTTTCTTTTTTTTTGCCGTTTTACTATGCAGTCAAGTCATTCAGATTCTGACGAACTGCGGCAATTCATGAATAGCGAGTGGAAATATTCGCGTTGATCAATCCTTCGCAAATAACTGCCGACGCTGGTGTATTTAATCCCAGCATGACAAGGCTGACGTGTTTTATCGCGAAAACGCGAGAAAAAACAATGCGGCGAGGAAAATTTGCAGTTCAGGATTCGAGAATCTGTCCATCTAAGCGATGAAAAATAAATTACACAACGCCGAACGATACTTTTTCAGGACGCTAGTTTAATTTGATGTACAATACTTAAGGTCGGCGGTATACGCACGTGTTTGGCTCTGACAAAAAAATAAAATAAAAGCGGTATAGCGGAGAATCCGAATGAAGAACATCAACAACAACAATTAACATGATTGAGCACGTGCTTTGAGGTACAAAAAAAATAATACGCATTACTTTCCAGAATCTGGACAAGAAAGAGATGTGTGTATTGCTTATGACGCTACGAGAGGTACACAACTCTCCTGAGATCATATTATTGGTTAGTTTAATTGAGTGTGAAAATATGCTACTTCAGGCAAGAATCGACTGTTTTCGGTGGAAGTTACGACCATCTAACATAAATATTTCAAATATTCACATGGCCAGACGATCTGTCCCCCGATAGCTTGTGTTATACGACATACCGCACGAAAACAACGTAAATATAAAAACTTTTTTTTTTTTAGCATGATAAAACGGGAAACACCGATGCGTTGTTGATGTTTACACTGCCGGGTTTGTGAACGTGACCCCTTGACGCTACGAAACATAAATGTTATAACGCCGAACGATACCGTTTCTGAAAGCTAGTTTAATTATCCGCACTGTTCTTCGATCTCAGGAATAAAAACATGAATAGGCCTAATAAAAAAAAAAGTAAAACTGCGGAGCGCAACCTCGATAAGTAAAAGCAGACGGCAGGCGAGGGATATCACTGATGTGCCAGAACAAAATTAAGTACTACATTCCGGAAGTCAGAAAATTAAGAGATGTGCTTAATACGTAGCGCGCTTTGAGCTCAGGTAAATAACTGCCTTAAAATAACGGTATTTTTGTTTTAATAGTGGGTAAAGATGACCGCCTTCAGACAAACTTCGGCTGCATCAAGTTTGACCACTTACACATTTTCCCATTTTACTCTCAATACTCCCGTTATTATTAGCTTCTTTACTTCGTTGAAAGCACTTGCGCTGTTTGCGTACTACACCAACCCACCTACTAGCACGGAGGGAGAGATTTATCCCGGCAAAACAAGAGGGCCACGGTTTGTGCATTGCATCAATTCAAATTTGGGGTCGCTCTTTTTATTTTCACATTCTGCGTGATTTTTACCCTAAAGTAGGGGGCCGGACTACAAAAAACATAGCAAATGTTTGAAATAATAAAAACAAATAAAAAGCGCAATAAAAATATAATAATAAAAAAACTTCGCTCTATAGCCAACCGGCAACGGCCAGGTGGCGCCAGCAGGGTGAGAGCGCACGGTTATACCCTGTCTCGTAGCTTGGCAAAGGGTAAACGATAAGCCCCACATTGCGTGCCGGCGGCTTCGAAATGCGCGATTTATACGAGCGCAACGCACACATATTGGAGCATGACGCAGCGAAAAGCCTGATACCTCTTCGGAGTAGAGGTGTGCTCCGGTGATACGCAGTCACGTTCCCATTGGCCCGACAGGGCCGTAGCTTCCGCTCTTCTGGCACGTTACGCGATCACGGCTTCCTGGGATACCCAGTATTTCTTGCTTCAGACACTAGGCTCAGCGGCGCCACCAGAGTAAAAGCTCACGTTTGAACAATGAGCCGCCACTCCCAGGGTACCCAATATTTCTTGTTTCAGTCGCTAGATGGCGCCAAACCAAATTGTCTGTTAAGGCAACAGATTGATGACCAATACATAAAGACAGCTCAATCTCTCTCTAAAATCTACGATGAATTGTCACCTACTTATGCACTATTTACACTGCTCGTATGTCATCTTTATAGCCTCGTCCCACTAGAGCGACAGACAGCAACAGACGACAGCGACACACGACGCACGCTGTCCCACCTGGCGGACACGACGCAGGACACTGGGACAAGGAAAGTTCTTTCCTAGTGGGACTGGAGTTGTCAAGAAAACACATCAAAATACACAGATAAACAGAGTCTGGCGACGCGGTTTTCATATTTTGCTCTTTGGGCATTAAAAGCGCCGACAAACACGGTGAAAGTGGAGATGATTACTTTATTTCTTGATTATAGCTTCCGCTTCTCTTCATTTGCCGTTGGCGACTTTCCACAAACAGTCGTGACAATCGACACCAAACTTTTTCTGAACTAGAATACCCGAATCGTTCCTTTTTTTTGGGTCGCTCGAGGGATTCTAGGTGAGCACCAAGGAATTTCACCCCGATTTTGAGGATGTTTGAAACTTCATATCCGAATGATCGAGGGCAGGCATTTTATGGGGGACAATACGGCATCCCGATTATCACAGAACGTTATGACAAGTCTCGTCTGCCGGAATGGCTAGCCGCGGAACATCGTGTCCTACTTCGTGGTGAGCGGTCTTTGGTCAGTCCTCGAACATAGGTGTATCCATCCTGATGCAGGGGCGTAGACCTCAACGTCTTGAAGCACCAAATCGTGCACCAAGTTTTTGCGAGCAAAACCAGCCACAGACAACCCTTTCGCAACATGGCTGCCCAGCGCCAGCGAGCAAGCCGCGCCCGCGACCACTTGGTGCAATCGAGGGACCGGAACTGCGGGAACGAGGAGAAGCCGCCAAGGGCTTCTCTGAAGTTCGAGCGGCGGAGCAAGCCACGGGAGGAAGGGTAGAAGGGTGGAAAGAGAGGCAACAGAGGGCACAAGCGGGCGAGGACGATAAGTTTGTATCCGAGAGGTGTTCCTCGGTGGGACTGCTTGCTGCGCTTCAAGTCCAACAACAGACAAGAACTCGTCCGTTTGCGATTGTTTGTCGGCGATTGTCGCGGGCGTTGGGCCGTTGCAGTGGGACAGCATCGGCGACACGGAACATTGTGGTGTCGTCGGGAAAAAATCGGTGTTTGTCGCTCTAGTGGGATGAGGCTTTCAGAGAAAACGTGAATAATTAGCAGATACTGTGAAAAACATACAAGGGGATTATTTTAGGACTTTATTATTCATAATATGGGCGACCAATGTGTCCGCACATCCGTCTGTTACCTGAGCTGCTAAGAAAATCGTGTTTACAGTCTTATGCATATGGGTGGGAGTTAGCACATTCCACTTAGACCTGTTCGAACTTACGCTAAAGCTCCTTCCGTATTCTTTATTTTTTCCTTCTCCAATTTATGAGTTGGGAGTCTACACTCGTATGTAGTGTATGTATTCCTCTCCTTTATTCCTTTTTTTTGTCTGTTATTTTTCAGGGTGTTCAATCAGAATGAGCTCACACCCTTATTACATGGAAAGGCTGTTGTTAATTCCAAAGTGTCTGTAAAAAATCTAGCTGACATCTTTTGCTCACGCCCCGGTTTCTGAAGCTCACGTTCTCCGAACATAGCCTTTCTAATTTCTCTGATCCTTTTTCTTTTTTCTTTTGTGTTCAATAGATCAAGTCTGCGTCCTATGTGTTCCTGTCCTTTTGTCCTTGTCTTTTTGTGCACTTTTTCTTAAATTGGTCCATGATATTTTTTATCGTATATTCTAATCTGTGCTTTCATCTTTATACTTACTGCAGTCCTACCAAGTAGAAGTTCGCATTCACTTTCGCCATTTTGATGTGAGTGTCCTGAGACGACACAGAATGACAGCTTCCTCTGCTGAAGGCCAGGCTTCATGGAAGACTGCCAAGGCTGTTCATGGTAAGGTGCTCTATATATTGAGCAATATAATAGCAACTTATTGCTGATAGGATTATTTTTAACAAAGACTGTGTTTTATGGACTGGCCTTTAGCAATTCCGATTCCACTCACGTGGAATGAAATCCTGTAGGGGAACTGCGCATCCCATTCGTAAGCGGAATGCTGAGTTTACAACAGAAGTGTGTCTCGACTTGCTGCCAGTATTGCTGTGTGTGTTGTGTTTGTATTTTTATTTGTTTATATAGTGTTCCCAATAATGACTGAAGCATTCCCATTGTAAGTGGCAACACGCAAACACAAATGAATGGCAAGAGAGGTGAACAGCGCCACTCACGCCGCTCGCCACCGCACCCATTGGTTTTCGGAGAGGTTTGCAGTATTGGTCTCTATGGTATTTGGTCATATATCGCACATGAGCACAACCAGGGCACTGTGCCTACAATTCAGCACTCGCAAGATTTGCGTGAATACACCCTGCAGCTGGTCTTACTTTCAGAGTCATTTTAATGTTGCAGAAATGAATAATGACATTGGCATATTTCTCGTGCCGAATCCTTCATGCCTGTTTCGAAGTCTGATTTCCACGAGATCACTGTAGAGTCGTCTCTGTTGTATAGTAAAACCTCGTTAATTCAACCCCCGCTAGTTCGGATAATTTGAACTGCCGATCCGGTCCCGTCAAACGTATGTATTAGTCAGGGGCAGCAAACGTTCATTAATTCAGACGGAACGCGGCAAAATATGGTTAATTCGGACGAATTCGGCAGGTGGCGCTAGCTACCGTCTGTTCCAAAAGGTATGACCGCTATCCATTCAAAGTGCACACATGGTTTTTCCGGTTCTCCGTGTTTCGTACCAGTTTTGCTCTGGATCGCCGTGCTTCAGCGCGTTACTCTCGTGGCACGGCAGCGGCAGAAGCATTTCTGCAACGGAAAAAGGGTTGCACAAGTGACCGACGACCGGAATGGCAAAATCGCGACACGCAGGGCTATTGTTCCCGAGCGTGCCAATAGCGAGAGTGACAGTCACATTTTATGCCTCTACGTGGGGATCCTAAAGCCCGCCATTTTAACAACTATTTTATCCCTCAATTTTTCGCCGGCCACCCCTGCATTGAAAAATGCAACGTGACTGTCACTCTCGCTATCGGCGCTTGGGAAAAATAGCGCCGGGTGTCACGATTTCGCCGCTCCGATTACTGGTCAGTTGTGCTACTCGTTTTCCGTTGCAGCTGTACAGGGCTAAGAATTTAGCGACGAAAGTGGAAATACTGAGGGCCTTGGAGGGCGGCGTCTCTCGACAAGTGATAGAAAGTTGCGACGTCAAGAAAAGCACTTTGGCCACGTATGTAAAAATTGTGGCCGATATCCTACGGGCTTTCGAGAGCGAGAAGTTCAATGCGAAAAGAAAGCGGCCTTGGAAGGTGGTGCACCCAAAACTAGAAGAGGCCTTGCTGTGCTACATTCTCAGTGAACGGGATGCGTAGCTCCGACAGTGCGAGTGCGGTGGAGCACTCGACCGCGCTAAGGAAAGTTGCCGTCTCCGCCCAGGTGTCGTCCAGAAAGCAGGCGGTAATAACAGATTTCTTCTCAAAATAAAGGTATGTCACAGGGAAACGTTTTCGCGCAGCTTTCTTTGTCCTTTCGATATTTCGACTTTTGGATAATTCGGAAATTTTTGCCGGTCCCACGAGATCCGAATTAACGAGGTTTTACTCTAGTGGCACGGCGGACTCTATACTTGTTTTGCTTCAATCTTTGTAAGGGGGACGCTGTAATCCAATTCTACTCATCTCTGGTGTACTAGATAGCACCATATTAGCAGAGATAGTCTTCAGATTTTGTAGTTCCATCGAAATATATTTCAGCTTATAAAATATTTGTTATTTGGCTTGTAGATTTTCAAGCAGATCTAGATTGAAGGCAGCAAATATCTTACCTGCAGTCATGGCATGTGTCCGAAGTGTATTGCATTAACATAATTGACCCAACCTCTGATTTTTGTTTTAGTGCCTCTAGCGAATTGTGGATGCTAGGATTCCTTTTGTTTGTTTCACATAACCTACAACACTTTTTTCACCTTTATATTCAGTGCAGCCCTTGCCGAACGGAAGCTAGCATCGACTAGGCCAATTCGTTCCTGCATCACCAGCCGAGCCGAGGATCAGGTCCATGGCAGTCTCCCAAGGTGGTTGATGGTAACCTGGCTTATATATACAGCTGCGTAATAGCAGCTTGTCCTGGGTGACAATTTGAAATGCGTGTTTATGTTTAGAAAGTGAAATTTCCATGGGCATACTTGCAACGTGAAACATTACCAAGCCTGTTTTGATCTTTCATCCTTTTGAGATATCAGTACAGCCGTTTCTGCTGCACACATACTGCCTACTTCGGCCAGGTAGAGACTTGATCCATATGAAGGTAAGCAGGTGATCATCAACTGCTCAGTGCTGTCCGTGGTGACATTCTCTCCTTATCAGATGACTCACCATGCTTGGTTCGCAAGGCATTTTAAAAGGAGAGCAAGTCCGCTGGTGCATGATGCTCCCAGTACTGAGCAGTCGACGATCGCTTGTTCGCACTCGTAGAGATCACGACTGTACTTCAAGCTCGGCAAGTGTGACACTTATGTGATTCAGCCTAGCTGTGGTGTGCTGAGCGGTATAAGTAGAGCTAGTTGACTTGTGCACACACAGTGGCTGTGCGGTATAAAACGCTCCCAATTGGCAACTTTAATGCAGTCTCGTGTAGTCCCATTGATGTTTTCTTTTGGTGTGCATGATATGTGTTCACACTTTTTTTCCTCGCTTACCGACAGCTCTAGCTGTCTGCAGAGAGTGAGTGTGAAACATGCCAACAAGCCTCTAAAGCAGTATGCAGTGCAATTTTGGTCTATTGTGCAAGCGAGGAAGAAGACTGCTCGTTTGGCTGTTGAGGCTGCGACATAGACATTAGATAGTTTCATCTGAGCATTGCTACGACCCGTTCCACTCAAAAGGAAAGCACGTGCATGCTCACAACACTCAGTCAGCAACAACCAGTCGGAGCGCAGATGCCGATGGAGCAGACAATTCCTGCACCCCGATGACCACTGCCGACTGAGCATTACGTGCGTGCCTGGTTACTTTCCCACTCAGTGGCTGAGCGGAGCGGGCCGTAAAAAGCGCTCAGCTAAAACTTTTTCTGATAGGGGGTGGCTAACGCATAGATATTTCAGGCAGAAGGATGGCCGACATTGCTCACATCAATTCTCAGTATGAGCAGCTCTCATTGCAATACGGAAATTATGATTCAAACTTCCTCTACCCCTTTCTGAAGGTTTTGAAGGTGCTCCTAGCAGTATTGTCGGGCTAGACGTAATCATACCCAGATCCACTCCGATAAATTCTAAGAGGATGAAGTCAGTTGCCACATAGCTTGTGCAAAACTAAATCTGGAACTCACTCCTACTTCCTGTTTTTCACTGTATTGAGAACCTTGTCTCAGTATGTGATGGGTCTGTGAAAAAAATACCAGATAAACAATATTATTTAAAAAATAGATGTCCCATACATATTAACCTGCACCTAACAGCCACTGTACACCGCCTCACTGCTGATTTGTTATCTTTCTATTGATTTGCCTGAACTGTTCGCACCTGTAGACATTAATGATGATCACGAGGGAATGTTTCTTGTCATATGGTGTCACATGCCTAAAGTAAGTGAGGCTTGCGGGCATTTTCAAGGGCTACGGGGCATGCCGATGGTAAACACTCAATGTGAGTTTATGGTAGACGCTAATAATATGTACTATACCCGTTTTCACCTCAAGAAAAAAGTAAGTTTTGCACATTGTTCATACGCTGCGCGAAGTAGTTCTTACGAGATTTGTTTGTCGGAGGAAAAAAGCGGTGCTTTTGACGTTTGGAACGTGTGCGTCTTGATAAGATAACGTATATCTAATCTAAAATTCACCTACATATATCTTAATTATTCGCATAAAGAGGTAAATTAGTAATGCTCCGCGAGGAGCCGGACTTGTTTTACTGCGGTTATTGAGGTGAAAACGGGTATAGTTTCTGTGTAAGTCGCTATTTTTTATATGGTGAGGTCTGCAGATGGAGTTTTAGTCAGGTTGCCATTATGTGGGAACACAGGGGCCATACTCTGCAATTTATTATATGCTTACATGTGTCTACCCAATCTCATTAGTATGTGTACAACAATGAGCTGTATTCGTGACTCCAACGATCTATAGGGGGCGCCACCACCAAACAAACATGGCGGCTGGGAACAGGTCACGTTGGCTCGGCCGGGCCGCCTGAATGGGTAGCGCATTCGATTTAACAACTCTTCCTTTGTTTAATGCCCTATTTTATAGGTATTTCAACTGCGACGGTTAAGTGTAGCCGGTGCACATAAACTTGCAGAGCATAGTTTTGTTTTCCAGGTGCTTTTTGTTCTTTTCATGTCAAACTTTTGTTTCGGAGGTTCCGTTCAATACCGAAACTATGGGCTCCGGAGAGATGGTAATAGACTCTAATCAGTTTTGATCAGGTAAGGAAAGCAGCGATGACTACAGAATTGTTCCACCAACAGTAATTTTCAACTAACTCGCATCCCTCGACCATACGCCTTATCTGCCGGCGAAATCGAGCTTTTGTGCGTATTAAAAAACAGCTCCGGTCGTCTGCTTGGTCAGCAACACAGGCTGCAGGAAAATTATGAAAATTAAGGAAGCGCTTGTTGAGCCAAGCTTGAGCTTCTTCAGCCCCACTAAGCAGCTGATACTCGTATTTCAACTCAGGTTTTAGTGACAATCGAGAAGTCATTTTGACGAATGTGCTGGTTATGCATTATATTACGTACCATGTCCCATTAGTATATTATTTGTGCTAAAATATGAGCTTACGTGACTAGCTATTAGGTGAACTGCTGAATCAAAGTAAATTTGACAAACAGAGAGATACTACCTAAACTCAGCCATATGCTTCTAGCCGGCAGCACGGAGATGATTGCGGACAAATTTGAAGAGAGTCTTCATCGGAGATTCACGCAGAACCCCTCTGGGCATTAAACTTGACTTCAAATCCTGAGTGGAGAAATAGAGTATCTTTTGTGGCCGGAAAACATGAACAATGTAGACGAATATTGCTGCTGGCTTCAACGAGGGTATATTGTAAATATTGGAGGCGCAATAGATCATAATGTCATGACAGCTTCTAACTTTGCGAGACGCGTCCCCCACCTTTTGAAAGCAGACAATATCGCTCATTAATCGTATGCTGCGAGCAGGTTTTCCCGAATCAAGTAGATGCGAAATCAGCCCAACTTTTTCGGTGTGGTCCAGAGGCTGTTTCGGCAAAAAGCAGTCAAGATGAATAGCCATTGCACCGACCAGTGTGGGTGGCTCAATCTTGACGCTAATCAAACACAACTAAATTCAAGAAAAGCAGCTATTGAACCTTCCCATTCACTTGACTGCAGCATTGGGGTTCCTTCCAGTGAAACATTTCGCCTATCGTCCTCAGTCCACTGTTCTACATACCAGTTGTCAGTTACCGAGTAGTCGTCACTTTGAATGTCATTCGAGACAGGGAAGAAATCAAAACGTTTTTTCCGTGATACCTCCCCATCCAAGAAATTGACCGCACGCTGCTGTGTGTTGTGTAGTAAACAGGCTTTTAAACACGTGATAGAAGAAACCAATTTACCGAGGCTTCATCACCCTGATGAACACTCAGGCAAACTTGAGAAATATTCGTACCTTTGTCAAATTACATTGTTCGCCACCGCGTCGACAACAGGTAACCGCGAAAGCCGCCCAAGACGTGGAGAGGCGCAGAGTGACCTGTTCTGGCTGGTTCCCGGTTTTCCCGCTTGGTGCTGTCCGTTTTGCTGGAGTCGCGAATATGTCAAGTATATGATTTGTCGTTGTCTCAGTAAGACTAATGAATTATTCCTAATGAATTATTTATATTTACCTAAACATGCTGGATTTCTCGCACCTATCGGGACAAACGGCAATGTTAAGCTACATGCCAACTACTCCGCCGAGTTTGCCCATCTCTCGACACGCCCTTTTGAATTAAAGTAGATGATTTCCACGAGCCTTTCTCTGAAGTGGGCCGTTTTCGTGCAAATAGCTGACCTTGATAATGAGATAACTGGGCCATTTTTGCCGCTCGGTCATCCATTGTGTTGTAACAGGTGTCCCTTACGGCAATCAAAGTATTTTTGTTTTGATATAGTTTCCAGATAGAAAATGAAATGAAGACATTTAGTGCGTTAGTTGCAAAAAGTTTTTCTTTTACATGGGCTTCTTGTCTCATGCCCCTCATTTTCTGGCCACTTGATTAGCTTTGTTTGTCTTTTTAGAGGTGATACTTCGTTTTTGTCTTTTGTTTTGGGTGTTTTTCAGGCTGATATTCTTCTTTTTGTTCTCAATAGTGTGTATATATTGCACCGTTGAGTTCAATAAAAATTTGGCTTCGAGTCAGCGCTTTGTCCGTGTCCTTTACCCTGTCCGTCGTCCTTTACGTTGTTTTACCTTTTAAGCCCTCGCCCCAGTTTGGAATTTCTGGATTATCATGTGCAGCTGGTATTGATTTACCCTGTCATTTTACTGTGCTGTTGATTCTCTTTGCAGGTGCTCTAATGAAGGACTCCCTTTCCTGGGTGCATGGTCGACTTGCATCACAAGCTGCACGAAAAGTGTGAAGAACATTTCCTAGGCCCGTGACATGTAGCCTCTTTCATCCAGCGCACTCCTCTAGCGACATGCCCATCATTACCAGCCAAGCTGCAGCTTCACTGGAGCTGAAAATAAACAATTACGGTAACAATTTTGTACGTTTTATTTGCTACCATGTGTATGAGCGACAGATGGCTGTGGCAGCTGCTTTACCAAAAAGGTGTACACCTATGCCAGAAATTTACTTTCATGTACAGTGCGACATAATTGTTTACACTCATTTGTTGTTAAAATTACCCTTCTTATGAACTACATAATTTCTATTCAGGTGTAAATTGCACACAAAACCACATGTTAGGCTGTAAGAGACCGGGAACTGTACGATTTTAGCCCGCTAGCCTGGGGTCTTGCTGGCATCTTGCGGTACTGCTGGTAGTGCACCGGGGATTTGTGCTGGCAGCAGCCCGGGAACTCGCTGGGACAAAACAAGCCTGGGAACGGTATGGCTTGAGGCCGCTAGCCTGGGGTCTGCTGGTATCTTACCGCGTTACTGGTACTACGCTGGGGATTTGTGCTGGCAGCATCCCGGGAACTCGCAGGGACAAAACAAGCCCGGGAACTGTATGGCTTGAGACCGCTAGCCTGGGGTCTTGCTGGTATCTTGCCGCGTTACTGGTACTACGCTGGGGATTTGTGCTGGCAGCATCCCGGGAACTCGCTGGGACAAAGCAAGCCCGGGAACTGTATGGCTTGAGGCCGCTAGCCTGGGGTCTTGCTGGTATCTTACCGCGTTAGTGGTACTACGCTGGGGATTTGTGCTGGCAGCATCCCGGGAACTCGCTGGGACGCCCAGTGCCGGGCGTCCCAGTCAGTTTCAGTCACTGGCCGGTGACTGGCAATCTCACTGGCCCGTTGTCGCCCCGCGGTGCATTTCCAGCGTCACCCCAGTAGGATCTTACCGGCAGACCGGTACCGCCCCAGTTCCAAACCGGCGAGTTGTGCTACTTGGGTAAAACCCGCACGCTCTGCGTCAAGCCGCGTTCGCTGCGCTTAACGTCGGAGTACAACAGAGCCTTGAGAGCGTATCGCAACGGGCGGGTGGTTCACAGGCGTCGACGCCAAGACGAACTCATATTCGCTGCTTTGCGGCGGCTGTTGTTGAGCTTTAACGTGTTTATTGCTTGGGGCGGATAGGAGCTCAACAAACGATGCCATCAAGCGCATGCCTTGTCTTCAAGGTGCTGTTGGTGTGACGCGTTCTCCAAGCTCTCATCTCTCCATTTTCCCGCTAAATGTTTTTGTTTGTTTGTTTTAAAGAACGCAATGCGTTTCACACCCCTCCCCCCCCCCCCCCAGTAATCCCAAATTCTTGTCCTTCGGACTGTCCGTCTGTCCATGAATTTCCCGCTAAATTTAGCGGGGAAATTGATGTCACGCGAAATGTACGGGAATTCAGTTTCTCAGCTAAATTTAGAGGGAATATTGACGTGTCCTGACGTCACGGGACACACTGACCAATTCAGTTTCCCCGCTAAATTTAGTGGAAAGATTGTCGGCTTTTGACCTGTATACCGAATCGGTTTCCCCGCTAAATTTAACGGAAAAGTAGCGTCACGAGACGTCTGCTGACGTCACGTGACCTATACGTTACGTGGTGCATGTCAATCGACGACGCATGACTGGACGTCACGTGACCTATACAACCATACAACGTGAAAATATGTGTAATGTAGCACATTAATTCCCTTGCCAATTCCCTACAATGCATTTCATGCATTATACGCGTACACAGCACGTTGTGCCGGTCAGGAAAAAGAACACTAAACAGTGCACTCGTTGGGTGACGAGGGAGATTTTACGAGCAAAACGCCAGGCAAATAGGCCAAACAAAACACGTATAAACAAAACAAAAGTAGCTGTGCTACGTAGTAAACTTCAGTCGTTAATTAAGAAAATCCAAGTATGACCTTCATTTTGGAGCTACTTGCCGCGCTCGAGACAACACGTAATCAAGATTGAGAACTGTGGAAGAGAAATAGTTGGCATATCAGTTATTGCTAAAACATTCAATAACTATTTCTCGTCAGTATTTATGACAAACGACGAAAGTTTCCCGGAATATATACAGAATGCGATAGGTGGTAACCGATGTTCAGGTGTCACGGGAAGACATTTTCTAAGAACTTAAAAATTTAAACACAAAAAAGTAGAGCGATCCAGACAATGGTTTTAACGAACTCTTGGAAAAGTTATGCGGAACGTAATACCAAGTCATAAAGTAACTAGCATACTTCAAGTCTATAATTACAGACCAGTTTCTCTGCCTTGTTCATGCAGTAAGGTTCTGGGACATTTTTTTTTTATTTATGCATCTCGTGACTCATTTTGAGGCAACTAACTTCATATCTGATCAACAGCATGGTTTCCTGCACAGCTTCTCGACGGTTACACAGCTTTTTCGTGCTGGGAATGAGTTTGCTAAAGTTATCGACAAAAGCGGCCAGATGAACGTTATCTTTTTATATTTCGCAAATGCCTTCGTTCAAATACCACATCAAAAACTGTGGACGAAACTTAAAATTCTACTGAGAAATGGGAGACTCGTGCGGTGTTTGGATTCATACTTAAGCAATTGTCAACATTTTGTTGAGGCCGGCGGTATAATTTCCCCGACTGTCCCGGTGATTTCTGGATCATCTCCAAAACCGTGCTCGTGATTTTTCTTTTTTTTTCTTTTAGTTTTTATATACAATTTTACTGTCGATAATAGCATACAACGTTGGTGTTCCGCGGACGACTGCGTGTTGTTTTCGAAAATTTATTTCAAAAGCGATCAGGTAAAGCTTTGTAACTGCTTAAAGGGATGCTGAACCAAAATCTGGATTCCACAAAACACGCGGCAAAAGCGTGCGACGGGATGCTACACACACCAAAACATCACTCATACAGGGATATCTCGAACGAATGACCGTATTTTTCAAGAAAAAGATCCTCATTCGACAGAAATGTTCGCGTTAGCTTTTCCCAAGAGGAGAGGGAACGTCCTCGCGTCTTCTCCGCCTCGCCGCCTTGAGGGAGCGAAGCGAAGAGAGGAGGAAACGAGATATCTCTACGTCACGCGCCTCGTCGGCCTGGTTCAATCTCGACCTCTTTTTCCGAAAATGCGACCGTCCATTCAAGAAATCGCTTTACGAGTAGTGTTGTAGGTATTGTAGCGCCCCCGCTTACTTATCCTGCATTCTTTTTTTTCTGAAATCCAAATTTCGGTTCACCTTTCTTTAAGCAGCATAACCCACTGGTGTACGGACTGGCAGACGTCATCAAACAATTCTAAGTGTGTGTACATGTGCGTCACACATAAGAAAACTTCCCTTGGTTTTAGATACGCCATCAACATTCATTCCTTAGTAACTGTCAATGAATGAAATCATTTCTGTGTTACAATCACGTCAGAACTCAGCTGGAATAGTCATGTAGCATTAATTGTTCAGAAGGCAACGGCGAAATATTGGTTCTTAAAATGGAAACTTTGACATTGCACTCCACAAACAAATTTAACAGTGTACAGTACTACCGTCCGTCCCGTGCTGGAGTATACCGATGGGGTGTAGGATCCCACTTTCAAAATTAGCATAGACCGAATTGAAGGGGTCCAGAAGAAAGCGCTACGATTTGTGCACAACGAATACAGAAGGAAGAGCTGAATCACAAAATTATACAATTTATCAAAAATACCACAGTATGAAACATGACGCAAAATAAATCGTGTTAAAATTCTTCATAATATTGTGAACAACTATTCGTGAAGGTCATTGAAAAATTACATCCAATACAAGTCAGGTAGGCAAGCGCGCCAGAAGCACTCGAAACATAACGTGGTCGCTTACTGCAGAACTGGCTCTCTAAGAAGTAGCTTTTTCAAACGTACAAATAATGAGTGGAACAGTTTACACAAGTGTGTAATAAATCCAACCACCACCTCATAATTTGCCGTAATGATAGAACAGCTTTTTCGCAGTGATCTTCGATTGTTTTACAGCGAAGCTGTATATGACTCGCTGGTCTAGTTTATGCGTTTCCGTCGACAGAACGGTAGTCGGGAGATAAAATAGTCGACAGAAAACCCACGTGCGTGCCTTATTACCGCTCCCGCGTGCCTTACTTCGTATTATGTTGCTTTTACACTTGTTTCAATAAGAACATAAAGAAAAAGGGTCAAAACAACGTGATAGATGGTAAACAGGTAGCGCTCTTCTCATGCGTTTCTCGGTAAAAATTGCGGTTAAATACACTGCCGCGGCAGCGTATATCCGATCGCCTGGACCACCAACGCGGCGAGAGAAAAAAGAGAGGGAGAGGACGACACCCTAGCAACTGCGTTCATGCCGGATTGACTGATCGGCAACGCGCGATAAGTTGGATTTCGGATTCGGACAGCGCGTGTATTGATATGGAGCGTGTTAACCCAGCGTTTACGGCGCTTCGCGGCGATATTATTAATTACCATTAACCCTCTTGGCCCCCCTGGACACGCCACTTCGCAGCGTCCAGCCGACAACCGAAGCCCCGCTGTTCCCCATGGACCTAAGGAAAGGGTGTCCCATACCATTTAGTTCAGCGAAGTTTCGTGGACAACTTTCCCTTTTTTTCATTGCTAACCGTAAAAAAGAAATGTCGTAAATATCGCCAAATGCCTCGGCAAAAATAAAATGTTTGGGAAAGAAAATAAAATGTAAGCCCACACTCTTCATCAAATCGGGGTCCAGCGATGGACGGAAACACCTTACCACTAAGCTACGCTACCGCTTGAGAAACTCGTTGTAACGCCTGCCTATGTTGACGGCGGCAGCGTCTACCTCTACGAGCCAGCCAATCCGGCTTCAGCGCCTTTGCTAGGGTGTCTACCATTGCTAGCGTGTCCTCCCCTCCCTCTTTTTGTTTTTTTTCATCACCGCGTTGGGGGCTAAGCCGATCGGATACACGGGCCGCGGCAACGGCAGAATACGAACGGGGGAGCGACGTCACTAGCCCCGCTAACAATGCGAAGCACGTAGGGCTGACCGCATGCGTTTCGCGGTATAAATTGAGGTTCCATATTCTTTGATAAAAAAAAAGTTATGGTACAGTGCAGTTACTTTTCTTTCGTCAATATTTTGGTGTAGACCCTTTTTCTGTTTACAAACATGAACGCCGCTCGTGTCCTACGCGACTTCCGGTCGCACAGTCTTTGCAACCTGTTATGCTTGCTTATGTCGCCAGTGCTGGAACGCACAAATGCTACATAAATAACAAAGTTGGAGACCTAACGAGTGCCTTCGGCTGTATATATTACATCTTGGAGGACGCAAGTTAGTCTACAAGAATAATCGCCACATTTTAACATACATCGCAGATGATTCAAGAACCCCGAGACTGCAGGTAATGACACACACACTCAAAACTCTCAAACTGAGGCTTTTAAAGGGGAACTGCGCCGATTTCTTCATGGTCCCCGATTAGCTTGAAATTTTGCTAAACTCGCCAAACAACATCGCCAAAATAGTATCCCAAATATTAGGTCAAAATAATTTTTTTTCACGAAGTTATTGAATTTACAATTTTGGTCCTCACCGTGTTTTTCAAACTGAAAGTCTCTACTGGCAACAATGAAAAAGTGACGTCAGTGGAAGTGCAGGGGTTCACTCTTTGGACTGTAGAATTTGTTCCCAACTGATTCGAAGCAGTTTCATGGTGTCAAATGAATGCTTTGGAAGCTCGCTCCAGTCCCCGCGCTCCATCACGGAACAAATGATTGGCATATTTTATTTTTTAGACTGCTCGCCCGACTGGCAAGCTGACCTTCCAATGACGTCACGGCCCTGAAAAAGGCGGGTATATTTGAATGTTTGTTTTTGCATGATTTTCATTTGCCGATTTCGCAATAACTATTATGAATTTCACGATACTAAATAGCATACCAGAAAGGGTAAAGGCCGGGGAGTCAGAAAATATAGTTAGTTGAGGTAGCTCAAAAATCGGCGGAGTACCCCTTTAAGTGTGTGTTGTGACCTGCAGTCTTGATTTTTTTAATCATGTTTAATATGTGACGGAATGTATTCCCGACTTATTCGGTGCTGTGCGTGCGGCCACGTGTGCGTGTTTGTGTGTGTCCCATCGTAGCGTTCGCGCCAGATT
This sequence comes from Ixodes scapularis, assembly GCF_016920785.2. Classification (NCBI taxonomy): domain Eukaryota; kingdom Metazoa; phylum Arthropoda; class Arachnida; order Ixodida; family Ixodidae; genus Ixodes; species Ixodes scapularis. The sequence continues at coordinate 78,861,168 of NW_024609837.1, forward strand.
ACGAAGGATCCTCGCCTCGCGGCCAGCGGAGAAGGAAAAAGAAAGAAGAAAAGGGGCGGAAAAAAGGGCGGTTAGCCATCGCAAGCCTTCGGACGAGGTAAATGTTTTGTAGCTGTCTGTGTCGGGCACTCAAACCGAGTTTAGATAAAACCACATGTGCCGGAACTAGTACTGGGTACTGCCTCTCCTCGACGTCGGACCCCCCCGACGGTGTGTGTGCAGCTCCTAACCAGAGTCTTCACAAATATGCGCCAGCTGGCTTGCGCCCTTACATTTATTTCATATATCCTTCATCCTTCGTTCTTTTGGCGTTAACCTGGAGAGTTGGTTGTTAAAAGGATCATGTACATTTCAAGCAGCGGTGCTCATGTGGCCTCGTTGCTGTGAAACTCGTCGTTCATTTTTTTTTATAAACCGGAAGCTCTCTGGGACGTCAAAGACTGGAGCACCTCCTGGTAGCGTTTGCCATACAAAGGGTCTATAGTGAAGTGAACAATCGTTGAAGGTGATTCCACAGCTCCGCTGCCTAACCACCCTCACAGCGTGGATTGGAGCCTCAATTTTTTATCTTGTATTTTTTTGTTTTGTTGATTTTTGTTAGTACACATTTGTCGGCAGATGAGTGTTATAAATGAATCAGTGTTGCCACCTTTTTGTATCACAACTAAACTGTTCTGACTGTAAGTGCCGACGATTGGTGGTGAATTGCTTCCTGTGCGTTACGTTATTTTATCCCCGCCTTGGCAGCCAGTTGGCGGCTGGCAGTAGGTCAAAATAAGAAAGTAAAGAAATAAAAAAATTAAACCTGTTAAATTCCGAGATCCAGAGATCTTGTGAGGTTAACCGGGGCAGTATCGACTCATGAAACAGTGATATTGTCACGAAGGACACGTGATGAGGCTGCGAATAACGGAGTAAACTCAACGTTTAATCGGGCGAACTTGTGCCCAACAAGTAAAAGAAGAAAGAAAGATAACAACAGACCGTCGCGGGCGTCGAAGGCGGCGAAGCAGCAAGTTCGAACACTGGGGCGAAACTGACTCAACAAGGTCGCGGGCGGCCTCTTATCTAGAGCGCGTCACTATCTCGAAGATTCGGCGAAAGCGGCTCGAGCGACGCGTGATCGGGCGAGAATGAACACGCACTTTCTAGAAAACAAAAGCAGGAATAAATGATGGAAGTTACGTGCGGTACATGAATAAACAAGAACTTTCTGGAGGTCTGTGACCGAGCGTTGCTTTCTCATCCCTGGGCGCGGCATTATCCCCCCCCTTTAGAAGTGCATCGTCCCGATGCAGCACAAAAACGGAAAACAAAAAACAAAAGGACAGCAGAATTGCTAGCCGGAGTTCACAGTCCACAGTTCACTCGTCGACGAGAGTGGAGAGTCCTATCGTTCGTAATACGGCTTCAGCCGGACGACATGCAACACCTCGGGTCGCGGCTGACGTCTTGCAGATGGGCGCGTTCCGTCAGGTAGAACTTCGTAGTTCAGATCGCCGAGGCGTCGGGTGATCTTGTAGGGCCCAAAGTAGCGCTTCAGGAGTTTTCCGCTGAGACCGCGACGACGAATCGACGTCCACACCCAAACTCTGTCTCCGGGCTGGAAGTTTACGTCGCGGCGACCAAGATTATACCGGCGAGTGTCGACATGTTGCTGGTCTTGAATTCGTAGTCTGGCTAGCTGGCGGACCTCTTCTGCACGTTGAGCAACCACCTGGACGTCATCGCTCCCGTCGTCGACTGACTCGTGCGGCAGAGAGTCTAGCCTAGTCGTCACCGCCCGGCCATACACCAGCTGGAAGGGCGTCACTCCTGTGGTCTCTTGCACTGCTGTGTTGTAGGCGAACGTGACGTAGGGCAGCACTTCGTCCCAGGTCTTGCGCTCCACGTCGACGTACATAGAGACCATGTCGGCGATTGTTTTGTTGAGCCGCTCCGTCAACCCGTTGGTCTGCGGATGGTATGCCGTTGTTCGACGGTGTTCCGTATGGCTTAGACGCAGGATCTCTTGGGTCAACTGTGCCATGAACGATGACCCTCGGTCTGTGATCAGTACTTCGGGGGCGCCATGCCGGAGGACGATGGACTCGATGAACAACTTGGCGACTTCGACAGCAGTCCCCGAAGGAAGGGCTTTCGTCTCGGCGTAACGAGTAAGATAATCGGTGGCGACGATTATCCAGCGGTTCCCCATCGTCGACGGTGGAAAAGGACCCAGCAAATCTATTCCAGTTTGCTGGAAGGGCTTGGTTGGCGGGGTAATCGGCTGAAGGAGACCTGCTGGCTTTGACGGTGGTTTCTTGCGTCGCTGGCACTCATGGCACGATCGTGTGTAGAGATGGACGGTCTTCGGAAGTTTTGGCCAGTAGTACTTGTCACGAATCCGGGCAAGGGTCCTGCTGTAGCCGAGATGTCCGGCCGTTGGGTCGTCGCGGCACGCTTGAAAAATTTGTTCTCGGAGGCTGGCGGGGACAACCAGTAGCCAGGGGGTTTCGCTGGTTCCGAAATTCTTTCTGAAGAGCACGCCTCGCCGCAGGACAAAGCTCGGTAGGTCCCGAGAAAAGACCCGTGGGACAAAGCCTCCTCGACCTTCGAGGTTGTCGATTACGGAGCTAAGTTCCGCGTCGTCGCGTTGCAGTGCCCTCATGTCGGTAGCGTTAACTGCGCCTAGAAAACGGGCGTCGTCATCGTCGTCATCGTCGTCCGCGCCGGAGATTGGGGGTTCGACTGGAGCCCTAGACAAACAGTCAGCGTCATTATGCTTGCGGCCGGACTTATGCACAATGGTTACGTCGAATTCCTGCAGTCGAAGGCTCCAGCGGGTGAGGCGTCCGGACGGATCCTTGAGGTTTGCGAGCCAGCAGAGGGCGCGGTGGTCTGTGACCACGCGAAACGGGATCCCGTACAAGTACGGGCGGAACTTGGTTATCGCTTAGACGACAGCAAGACATTATATGTCGGTCGTTGAATAATTTTGTTCTGCCCCTGACAGCTTCCGGCTTGCGTAAGCGATTACTCTCTCTGCCCCTTCTTGTCGCTGAACGAGTACCGCACAGAGGCCGGTATTGCTGGCGTCCGTGTGGATTTCAGTCTCCGCCGACTGGTCAAAATGTCCGAGGATAGGGGACGACTGGAGCCTTCGCTTGAGTTCGCCGAACGCTTGCTCTTGCTCCTCTCCCCGCTGGAACTGCACGTCGTCTTTCGTCAGATGCGTCAGCGGTGCAGAAATTTGCGCAAAGTCACGAACGAAACGTCTGTAATAGGCGCACAGCCCAAGGAATCTTCGAACGGTCTTCTTGTCTGATGGCTTCGGGAACTCGGCGACAGCGGACGTCTTGGTGGGATCAGGGCTTACACCCTGAGCACTCATGACGTGACCCAAGTATTTCAGCTCACCATAGGCGAACCGACACTTGGAAGGCTTGAGGGTCAGCCCAGCAGCTTTGAAGGCCTGTAGCACGGCTCGCAGTCGTCTCAGGTGCTCGTCGAATTCGCTTGTCAAGACCACAACATCGTCGAGGTAGACGAGACAGCTTTGCCATTTCAAGCCGGCAAGGACGGTGTCCATAACTCGCTGGAAGGTTGCCGGCGCTGTGCACAGCCCGAACGGCATTACTTTCAACTCATACAGTCCGTCCGGCGTGACGAAGGCCGTCTTCTCACGATCTCGTTCGTCGACCTCAATCTGCTAGTACCCGCTCTTCAAGTCCATCGACGAAAAGTATCGGGCGTGGCGTAACCGGTCCAGGGTGTCGTCGATGCGTGGCAGCGGGTAAACGTCCTTTTTTTGTTACGGCGTTCAGTCGACGATAGTCCACGCAGAACCGAAGAGTCCCGTCTTTCTTTTTCACCAGGACTACTGGTGAAGCCCACGGACTGTTTGAGGGCTGAACGATGTCGTCGTTGAGCATTTCTTGGACCTGCTTCTGGATGGCTTTCCTTTCTTTCACGAAGACCCTGTACGGCGGCCGATGCACAGGGAGCGCGTCGTCATCAGTAATTATCCGATGTTTCGCAACCGTCGTTTGGCGCACCTTCGACGACGCGGAGAAGCACTCACTGAACTCGGCGAGAAGATCACGAAGTTGTCGTTGTTGTGGGGCTGGGAGGGATGGGTCGATGTCGAGCTCTGAGGACGTGATTGTCTTGTTCTGCGTCGGAGAGGCGTCTTCTGAGATCACGGCGATCGCGGCTGAGTCTTGAATTTCCTCGACGTAGCCCACAGCTATACCCTTTGTAAGGTGCTGCGACTCTTGCCGGAAGTTGGTGACAAGGGCTACGGTACGCCCGTCCTGGAGCTCCGTTACGCCTCTTGCAATGCCAGTCCCTCGTCCGAGGAGAAGTTGGACGCTTTCTTCCAGCAGCGCTACACCGCAGGTGGCTCCTTCGGTCCCGACGGGCACGAAGACACTCGACAGCGGCGGCAGGTTTACGTGGCTGGCGAGGACTCGCACTGCAGCTAACGTCGGTTTGGTATTTTCCACCGATGGGACAAGCTTCCGAAGCGTCAGCTTGTTCTCCGCAAGGTCGATGATGGCGCCGTATTCACACAGGAAGTCCATTCCGAGAATGACGTCCCTCGAACAGTCTTGCAGAACGACGAACTTCACAGGGCATGTTTCGCCGTGAATCTCGACGCGAGCGATGCATCTCCCGACTGGTGTAATCAGGTGTCCTCCGGCGGTTCTTATTTGTGGTCCATCCCACGGCGTCATGACTTTTCGAAGGCGGCGGGAGAGCCTCCCACTCAAGACTGAGTAGTCTGCTCCGGTGTCCACGAGTGCCGATGCGTCGTGGCCGTCAATGACGACGTTTAGGTTATTGGACACCGCAGCAGGGGCGTCGTTTCGGTCTCTGGTAGCGTTCGAGTGGGGGCCCTCCGACGTTCGTGGAGGATCTTGGCGTCGGTTGTCTTCGGCAACTCCACCTCCAGGGGTTGCCGCGCCTAGTTTCCCCGGCGTGGAGCGAGGGGCGACAGGCTTTCACGTCGGGGTCGGTGCATCGGCGAAGCTGGACGTCGTGGCGAAGGCGACCGGAACACTCGGCGGGACGCAGGCTCGGGGGACTGGGGTCGTCGCAGGTACTCGTCGATCTCCCGAGGGCGTTCGCCATACCGGGGGCGCGGGTCGTTTGGGTGGAACCCCCGCAGCCCGAGTCGTCGGTATGGGCAATGGCGGTAGTTGTGGTTTGCTTCTCCGCAGTGGAAACACAGTGGGCGTCGGCCGGGCGTTCGCCACACGTCGGTCTTCCGAGGTGCGTGGGGCTCTTGGGCGGCGTACTGCACCTGGTCGTCGCGGCGGTGGTCTTGCTTCGGTGCAGGAGAACGACGTCGGGGCGGCGCAACATAGGCTAGAGGAGGAGGTGGTGGCCGTCGGGCCACTGCGGCGTAGGTCAGGGCGGGCCCTTCGGGTGGTGCTACGCAGGCAGGAGCCTCCGGTTGAATTGCCCGCTGGACTTCTTCGCGCACCACTTCGGCTATCGACAGCTCAGCCGGCTGGTTGGCAGCAGGCAGCAGCTTCCGGAGCTCCTCCCGGACGATGTCGCGGACGATTTCCCGAAGGCCGTCGACACCGGTGGCGCTCAGGTCTAGTCGGCAAGATGCGGCGGTTCGAGGAGCAGGCACGCCGGCGAGTCGATGGTAATGGCTTGCTCGGGCCGACAGCGCTCGCTCGATGTTAGTGGCTTCAGCCACAAAACCGTCGACGGTTGTCGGGGGATGGCGGACAAGGCCCCCAAAAATTTCAGCCTTCACGCCACGCATGAGGACGCGAAGCTTCTTCTCATCGGCTGCCTCCGGATCGGCTCGGGCACATAGGCGCATGACATCCTCTACGAAGCTGATCACGCTTTCGTTGGGGCCCTGCACCCTTGTTTGGAGAAGGTCCTCCGCTCGCTGCCGACGGTGGTGGTTGAGGAACGTTCGCTTCAACTCCGCGGCGCAGGACTCGCACGTAGTGAAGGACGCTTCATGGTTTTCAAACCAATGCCTCGCAGTTCCTTCAAGCGCGAAGTAGAGATTGTGGAGGCATTGTTCAGTCGTCCATCCGTTGTGGCGGGCTACACGTTCATAGTGTTGCAGCCAGTCTTCAACGTCCTCGTTGGCGTCTCCGTGGAAAGGCGTTGGAGTCCTGGGTGCGATCGGCAGGTACACAACGGCAGAAGCGGCCGGGGTCTGCACCTGGTTGGCCATCGTCGTCTTCGGCTTGGTCGTGGGTGGCAGAAGTCCGTGTTCCGGGGGTAGACCTCGGATGCGGCGACTTGACCGGGTCTCGATCTGGTCTTCGTGGGGTCCTCCGGAGCTTGGGTTCGGGCTTGTACTGCGGGAACTTGGAGGGGAGCGCTGCACGGCCATGCGACTACCCCGCACCTCCACCAAAATGTCACGAAGGACAAGTGATGAGGCGGCGAATAACGGAGTAAACTGAACGTTTAATCGGGCGAACTTGTGCCCAAAAAGTAAAAGAAGAAAGAAAGATAACAACAGAGCGTCGCGGGCGTCGAAAGCGGCGAAGCAGCAAGTTCGAACGCTGGGGCGAAACTGACTCGACAAGGTCGCGGGCGGCCTCTTATCTAGAGTGCGTCGCTATCTCGAATATTCGGCGAAAGCGGCTCGAGCGTCGCGTGATCGGGCGAGAATGAACACGCACTTTCTAGAAAACAAAAGCAGGAATAAATGATAGAAGTTACGTGCGGTACATGAATAAACGAGAACTTTCTGGAGGTCCGTGACCGAGCGTTGCTTTCTCAGCCCTGGGCGCGGCAATATGGTTCATATGCATTTTGCGTGACGGGGCGTCGATCCCTAACCGCGCAGCGCGGCCGTAAATATATAGATAGATGAATACCACTGAACCCAATTAAATGCGCTGCGGCTTGCACTGCATTGGCACTCTTTTCACTGCAACAACCAACACCTATCGGGTACACACAACTTCACGGTCTAGCCATTGAATGGTGTTTCTATACATAACGTATTCGTCTGAAAGGTGCGGCTCTCTTCATGTATTGCCTTGATGACAATATTTCCAAAGGATGTTTGTTCCGCTCATAACCTTGTTTCTTTTATTCAATTTTTTTTTATTATGACTTGCGGGCAACAATGAATATTTATCCTTTTGTATGTATCAAAATGTCTGCTGGTTGTTTGAATTTCACACGTGCGTGTGATGCTTTCTTATAACGGTACAATTTGTATCCACTATGTCACGTGAATAAATTATATTCTGTTCTATATCACACTCTACGGATCATAAGAAATAGAATAAGGAAACAATCATATTTCAAATAACATCGTTTTGGTCGTCGCCCCCTTCCCGACCGTCTAGTTTTACCTCCCTCTCTTGAAACTCCAGTAACCTTAGTAAGCCAATTTTAGCAACTACATCATTTAGTTGCCAGCGCCATCTGTCACAATGTTTAGCGAGTTTTAAACCAAGCGCTCCACTGCGCTACCCATCGCAGGAAATATTACCGCAGACTTCATCAGGCAGCGTTATTTCGAAGATTGCCACAGCATGGCGCAATCGATTTTATAACACTCCAGTACTTAATATTTAATACCGTCTTTTCCAGACTCTAATACGCAGACTATACAGGTTTAAATGTTGAAATATTACCCAGTGCCGACTATACAACTTTTTTTTATACCTTAGAATGCGATAAGACGTGAAGAATTTTATGAATAACAGAGTATCCTACAGTTGATTTATGTGTGATACAAATTTCCTTGTGGGCTAATACAGGATGCACTTGTCAAGGTGTTCTCCACATATATGTGGAATGCATATAGTCCGCGCTTAATGCCTAAACTGAAGGTAGACATTATAATGTCTACCTTCAGTTTGGGCACCAAGCGCGGACTATATGCACTCTAAAAAATATGGTTGTAAAATAACGCTTCGGCGTTCTTCGATTTGTTCCTATTTTTGGACCATCAAAAATTATTCTAAACACCCCCGCATAGGATTCTTCGGGAAAAACATATAAGGGTTCTTTTAAGCTCCTTTTTTAATGAGAGATAGTTCTTCATTGCGCAGTCGCCTTTCAAGTGCGCCAAGGGGCGATAGTTCTTGAGGCAAAATTGTTTTTCACGAGCTGAAAGTGTCTTTAGGGAGTCGAACAACCTTTCCAGAACGTAGTTTTTTTGAGTATGCACGGCGTGCGGACTATGCACCACCTGCGGACTGCCTAAGCAAAAACTAATGGCTCTCCTACATTCACCACTGCGGGATGTACACCGATACAAAGGTGATATGATCGCGCGGCTTTTCATAGTCGTGTAGAAACTTGACGTGATCTAGAGACAAAAAAGGTAAATTACGAAATAAGGATGAGGAAGTACACGATTTGAGCTGCAAGTACAGATTTCCGCGATCTGTCTAGACTACGGCGGTGTTTCCGAAACTCGAATATTGCGATGCATTAGTTTCGATCCATGCAACGTTTCTCCTTTGGCTTCCTTCTAAACATCAGTTTTCGATTCAAGGTAGCGGAAGGAAATTAAGCAATAAACACGGTTGCTCTCTCTCTTGTTTCGAAAGAATGCAATGAATCTCGCTTCGGCATGCACCACGCGCCTCATCCGAGCTCATTTAATTTCTCCCCGAGGTACCACCCGAGCTCGAGTTCTTTGCTTTATCTTAATTCACTGATGGGGAAACCGGACGATGCTCTCAAGTTAATGAGCTCCCTCAAATGTCAAAGTTGAAACTAGAGAACCTGCTACTTGAAGACAAACAAAAATGCACTGCTGTTCTTTTTTTTTTTTTTCCTAAAATAAACAATTTGAAAACACGACTTTTTGCCACTCGAGACACAAATAGGAAAAGGTACTTGATGGCAGATCAACTGCATTGTTATAAAAAAGGGGAAGGTTCTTATTAACTAAAAGCTAATAACTCACAACATTCACTAGGTTCTTAGTAACTGCAGTAAGAGACGGTCAAGCAAGTAACGTTACTAGGTCAAAACGTCAGTGACGGTAACTAACCTGATCAGTAGAGCCTAGTACCCTTTACTACCCTTGACTACATTCAGCTAGTAACTGGCACTAACTCTAGCAAGACGTAGTAACCGCTACTACCACGAAATCGTCATACAAAATTAATATTGCTAAGGTAGACTGTATTTCCACGCAGCGTTGTACTACATGCATACTTGCACGCATATATAAATAACACAGGAAAGTAATGCCATACATAATCGCGCGCACGCACACGCTCATCCGCGCCAGCGTTTGCACGCAACGACACGCTAACCGAATTGCTGACCCCAACGGATACCCGTGCATCTTTTGAACGAAGTCGGTTGGGCATTGACAACGCCGTTTATGAACTACGTTAAAATACGATGCTGCTTTCGCAGCAATATTGTTCGCCAAAAAGGCTAGTGAACATTCCAAGGAAAGATTTTCTTACAAAGAAGTAACGGTACGCACAGTAATTAATTGCGCCAGTCGATAAACAATCCTTACCACAGGTTCTCAGCAGCCATGTCCTCGCTTCCGCGAATAGCAGCTGCCCCAACTAGTGGTGGCTACAAGTTCAAAGTTTCCAGCTCGTAACATCTGCACTTACTGCCTCTCACGCCTTTGGTGTTGCAAACTGGTAGTCAAAAGATAGTAACGGTCAGAAGAAGGTAGTTTCTGCTGCAATTACTATAGTCGGTGACAAGTCAAGAATGACGTGGAAGATCTTCCCAGCTCTTTCCAATTCAACAGAGGGATCGCTTGAGAGGAGGTCGCCTCTCCAGCGATCGCTCTGCTCATGTGGAACGAGGTGTTAGGAACTTTCACGTCACTCCTAACCTGTCACCGACTACAACTTTTTACTAGCTTTTTTCTCAAAATCTAAACTTCGTTGGAAGGCACTTGAGAGTCAACAAGAAGCCAGGTTACAAAGAACCGAGCGGAAAAAAAGTATGTTTTTTTATCAAGTCGCGCAACACGAGGAACTTTTGTTTCGTTTTGGGACAAACGCCGATGTTTGTATGGCTGGTGAACCTCAACCATTCGAGTCCCAGAAAACGTACACGCAACAATCGCTTTTCGCAGAGATATGGAGACATATAAACGAAACGGGCGAGCCAGCTTTTTTTGCGCTTCAGAACACCAACTGCTAACAAAACAAAACAAAACAAAAATCTTGAATATTAGTAACAGGTATTGCCCTGAGCTTGTTTCAGTCGCCAAAACGTTTCTTGCTGCAAAATGTGTCTTATTTCCTTGCTTTCCACCGTGACGAGGTCCTAAACAGTTGGCACCGGTGAACGGACGGCTGGTTGGACAACTGCCCCCTTAATTTGACGGTAACTTGAACTACCTAGCTGGTGTTTTTAAAAACGATGGTCAATTCCCGTCCACTCCGTCATCAAAAAGGGAGCAGTAAGTGACCAGAGGTGGTTAGTTAGAAATACAAAAATTGGGGTGTCAGCATGTTTATACAGCGTGAACTTACTCTGCCTCAAAGGGCGAATTGTCTCTCAATTGTAGATGAGCAATTTAGCCAGTGTAGTACAACCGCTAGCCTGGAGTCTTTAACGTGTATCACGTAGGAGCAATACACAACCGCACGCCGGTACGGTGCTCTTCCAGATAGAAAAGAGCAGGGCTCTGGATTAAACCCAGATCCGTTTTACGTTAGCGTACAATTCTGCCTATCACATCTATAAACGCAAACAAATCTACCCGGTTATTTTTTTTTCTTGCTAAGCACGAGTTTGTTTAAATAAATGTTTTGGTCTCGTTTCCTCAACAAATTTCCACTCGTCACATGTCATAGTATAACCCAGAAAAACCTGCATGAGGTTACGTGACTTTTTAGTTTGCCTACGAATTGGGGGGAATAAATGCTAGTCCTGATGTCCACATGTTTTTTTCTAGTCAACAAGGAGAAACCTTAAACCCGTATTGGAAACCTAAACAGATCGATTAATTTAACGATAAAATGTAAATTTCAAGAATTCTGTCCGAGCAGTACTCAGTTAAAGTAAAGTCGCTTCATGACCGTTTAGATATTTCATTATGCTATAGCAAGACAAAAGCAAACGAAGATTAGAGATGGCTCCGTTGGCTTCCTACGCGGACATGAAATCAATCTTCGATATAATGCATTTTAAGAGAACTCATAGCGGCAGTGCGAGAGCACACGAGACAAACGCAAACGCGCACAAAATCACACAAAACCACAGATTCCACAGGGCGTGCACTGACACAATCTCGCGCACTCCAAGACACGGGACACACGAGACCCTTCGCGTCGCTTTCTTGAAATGCGCAGTTAACACTGATCACATATTATGTGCATAAGCCACGCAGTGCTCGCTGGCGACATGACAACAGAATTATTTTCGGACGTGCCTTGAGAATGTTCGAGGCACGTTTCCTTCCTACACATGCCTGTTTCGGACACGTTGGTGGACTGTGTTTGTCTGACCAGTGTGGCCGTCATACAAGGAGGAAACAGCCCTGAGTAAGTATCTGTAAACAGTTTTTTGTACGATGTTTTAGCAGTGTGACGGCGCCTCAATGCAGGCATATATCTCTTCGCATGAAGCCGCGTCAAGAAGTGGAATCGAGTCGGTAAAGAGGGCACTGAGGTGACGTTGACCGGCGGGAATGTGTGTGCGGAGAAGCGCACGTCGCCGGCGGTATCCAGCGCGTCGCTCGCGCCCGTCTCGCTTCGATGACCCCCAACCACGCAACTGCGCGCACATCATCCGTGTTTAATGACCGGCCGGCCGTCACCGCTCCGAAGGGCACGTCACGGCGTGAGCGCTCGGCCCTTGTAAACCAAAGGACGGCCTCCGGTTGTCAACGTTCGTCCTGGACGTGCCCAGGCACTTCTAACTTCTCCTCAAATATTTCATGGATGCCGTTCATGATTATGACCGTTCATTTTCTTTGAGGGCCGATAGGTGGTCGTGTAAAAGTAAACAATAGATAGAATAGAATAGAAATATCAAAACATGAACAAAACTTATCTACATTTCAGCAAATGTAGAAGTAGAGTTACAATAGGGCACTAGGTATACTCTGTGTTCTAAAAACCCCATTATTCTGCATCGAATGTTGTACTGATGATACAGTGCGGCACTTGCTACCCTTCTTCACGAAGGACAAAAGTCTTTCCCGCAAAGGGCGCAGTGCCATTAGAATATAAAACTCGGTACCCAGACTAAATAATAAACGTGTTCCTTAGCCTTAAATGTGAAAAAGGCATTACCCTTCGGTACTCGCTGCTTTCCGTCAAAAGTACTGTTATTCACTTACAGAAGGGCGCTTCATTGGCGTTAAGATATGGCTCTCATTAACGTGACTCGCAAAGTGGCGATCGTACAAAAACCTTGATCCTCGTTGTGCTTCCCTTCAACTCCTCTTTTTTTTTCCTGCTTCCCTAAGAGAATGAGGGGCGGGCACTTCCCGTTTTCCCCCGGATGCCGTGCTTTCTCGTTGCGCGTCGACAGAGGCTAAGATCGCTTCGCTTCATGGAAGTCCGACTTCGTTTGACTAATGCAACCCCTTTCATGAGGCTTTCATACGTTTGCTTTCTTGGCGTCAATCTCCTATTTCTAATGGAGTAAGCAGACACGGTGATCCTAGTTGGATGGAAGTACTACACATAAAAAACAAGACCTGTTTGTTTTTCTTTTTTACTTTTTTTACGAAAATACGATTGCGATATCCGAACTCACATTCGATAAAAACGTTGGCAATAAATTAAAAAAAAAAAAAAGTTCGAGCAATCTATCTCAATTTATGGACGAGTCTGGTTCTGCTGTAAAAATGTGGTATAAATATTTTGAAATCGCCAAAGGGCGTACGTTGAAGCTAAAAAAGTTTGTTTTTAACCTGTCTTAATGTAAGATAGGGGACTGATGCTTTTCTTAAGTCTGCAGGTAGTAGGCGCTCTCAAACTATAGAGGGAATCCTTCCATTAGCTAGACTCATTAGGGTAATTACAGCTGGCTTTAGAGGGGGCACGCTTGGGCGATCTAACAGAAGTTAATCAATTCGCGCACGAAAGTGCATGGCCTTTCGACGCAGCGGCGCGGGGTAACAAAATTACAAAGACGTCTTCGATGCCATTGATCGTCGAGGCGTAGCGTCGAGCACGGCACAGGAGAGTTGTCTGGTCTAATTGTGCATTTCTCATCTTATTATTAAAAACAAAAAATTAGAAATCACGTACACAGAAAATAAGTAAATATTACACTTAGCGTGTCCATTTTATGAATACAAGTTACCTCTTTTGTTACCCCTTCTTTTCCAACCATATTAGTCTAATCGACGACGCCAACCAAATTGTGATAGCTATCTAGCAGACGACAAACCTTCAAATGAAAAGCTCGCTCGCACAACCGATACCTACCTATAAGGCAAAGGCCCACGCGCGACGTCATTTTTGATAGGTAACCGACCCGCTCCTAGTAGCATACACAAAGAACCTAAACGACAGACGCTGCAAACAGGGAGGTGCGTCTGTTTTAGCGTTGCTGCGTGCTAGCGTAGCGCTCGTTGTGAGATGTTGCGCGAAGTGCTAGAGGGGAAGCTGACGCAACCTATGCAGAGCGCTAGTTCGTTTGCTTCCTGCGCAGTGGTTGCAGTGACGTCTGGACACTGAGCTCCAATTGGCTCTGTAGGAAGAATAGTGGGTAGACTTCAACGCTTGCTGCCTTATGGTCTGCCTTCTATCCTTCAATCAGAGCCAATGAGCTCGGCATGTTCTGACGCCACTAGAACCACTCTGCAAGAAGCCGACGAACTTGCGCTCCGCATAGGCCGCGCAGCACAAATCCAAAAGTGTTATTAAAAAAAAAAAGAAAACAAAACACTGACTAGGTGGCGCAAGTCGCCGCCCAATTCTGGCGATTGAGCCTCATCCGTCCATTGATCCATACAATGATTTGTTTCATATATTTTTATGTGGACTTGTTTTTAAGGTGCTATTGACAGAACACAGTCGACCATACTTTGCCTCGCCTTGACGACGATAAATCCAACGTCAAAGCTCATTCAAATTTTGAAAATAATTAATGCTAGCGTGCGCTCAACTTTTTGGCGCTCGCGCCCACGAGCCCACGTGTTACACTTCTCGCTTTCTATTGGTTAGAATGTCTCACACCGCCGGTTTTGGTTCATTCGGAGGCTTGTAACTTCTGTGTGGAGGCCGCCGCGCTCTTGGAATGGATTTCGATTACTCATAGAAGGCATTTCGCCGCAGCAGCTATAAGCTCGCCGCTCCTTTTTTCTGTCTCTGTCTTTTCTTATCTTTTTCTCTTACTCTTACAGCCGAGCCCAGCCAAGGACTGGCCAAGAAAAGCGGCAAAACAAAGTAACAAAACTTAATAAAAAAAAAACACGCAAAGGCGGTAATTTGATTCCCAATGTGATTCTCAGAACGTAAACTGCTGGGTCCCCAAAAGATTTCGTGTCTGGGGCAGACGCATCGGAAGAGACCTGGGGACCGATTTGGAAGAGAAGCGACGGAAAAACGTAAAGTCCGAGCAAAGTCAGTAGAAATACAACGTAGATAAATCAAAACCGGGGTTCATCTGGGTTTAATGTTCTCCATCCAACTTCGTGCAATACACGACTCTATGCTGACAGATCAGTGATCGTCACGCATCGCTCAAATACGTGACGGAAAAGGAAAACAAAGCAAAGGTTTTGTTTTCCTTTGTACAGGGTGTTCACAAAAAAAACATGTACAGGGTCCTTTTCACCGCAAAAATAAACCATGCATCACCGAACGCTAAAGGTACGAACCAAATGACGAAGTTTCTGCAACAATCGTTATATCACTCAAAGATATAAGCGATTTTCCTAACTTGTTGGATGCAAAAATGGCGGTCGATGAATCATTTATGATATACATAGCTCTTTGCCAGTTACTGAAAACAAAATTCAGATCACTCATAACTTTTAATAGGAAACTGGTCAGTCCTGAAAGTTTGGCATCTGGTTCGGAACTCTGGTGCTACATCTGGACGGAGAATGAGTGTTGGATGATGCATCGTATATCTCGCCACAATTGTAAACGTAAAACAAAGACGTTATTACTATGTTATTACAATAATCTGTTTTTGCGGTAAAAAACGCAAAACACAAAAAAGTGTAAATTGTTTGGGGGGCCACCTTGTACATTGGTTTTTAAAAGGGCCGTGTCAACCAATAAAAAAATACCACTCTAAACATTCCTGTACAACGATAGCGCGGTTTTCTTTTCTTTTTTTTGTTTTTTCATTCTTGCGGAAGACATTAAACGCATTATTTAAGAGCAAATACGTGAAACCAAGTGACCTCTTGAGCTGTATTCTAGATCACAGCACGCTACCAAGTGTCGCAGTCATCCGGCAACCCACGACATAAGGGACTTTCAGCAAACCGTTAACATGTTCCGAGTACCGCACTAATAAAGCCTTTGATGCATGTTTTTAATCGCTGCCCCCCCCCCCCCCCCCCGGTCACAGTATTACTCCGGTCACGCGCTTCAAAGCATGCTGTAAAGGCTCCATTAGTGCGGAACCCGGCACGCGGTAACGGTTTACTAAAAGTCCTTAATATCACGATTCGTGCTAGGAAGCAATTTTCCTACACATGCTCCCAATCCTTAACTATGACACACAACACACTGGGGGAAATAAAGTAAAGACTCATTTTTATTCATGCCTAGTCTGTCATTTTCAACACATTATGAATATCCGATTCATTTTTTTTTTCGGTCATTTTAGTAGCATTGTCCTCCAATGCGTGAAGCCATTAGTGGCGGGCAGTCGTAAAGCATTCAATATTTCCAAATAGAAAACACGGAAAAGAATAAAAAAAAACTACAAGAATTAAGGTGATGCGAGGACTCGGCTTGCAACATAGTAGCAAAGCCCTCGACCAATCAGTAACGTGGCGCGTACATAGAGAGGAGCAAAGACGGCGAACGGAAAAGTGCACTCTCTAACGATGGGCTCGTACGACGCTCAGACCAAATAAACAAAAGCGAGGACGCAGCGCAACTAACACAGAAAAGAAACAACCGAAGAAACAGCAACGAAATCATAAGAATAATTTTCCGCCTGCGAGGTTCATCCAACACTTTCTCTATGCGCAAAATGTTAGTCGATAACAGAACTTACGGCGCGCGTACCATATTTCATAAACAAGTACCTTGCTAGTTTATACAGTAGGCGGCGCTGAACCATTAACCTAACTCTGAAGCACTTTGCCCACTCAGTAATGATTTCACACGGAATGTGTTTTATCAGCCGATTTCTTCGGCTCCAACTGTAACGGCCGGCTGTTGCGGCCGGTTGTAACGAGAAACCGACACCTAAAAGCTATGAACCCCTAATGTGCAACCCCACCATTAGTTAGTGTGATTTTGAACCAACAAACAGCAAAAAATGGAGTGTGGCAACGCTCCGGTACAGTGTGTGATTTGTCTATGTGCTGATATTGACATCCCTGGACCTTCGTGTTTTTTTTACTCTGCTCTAGCTTTCTGCGCAACGCGCACGGCTGCGCCAATTCTCGTGCAAGGGGGCCAGTCGCCTACGCTCCGAGCTCACGTCTCCAGCAAATGTGGTCAGAACAAACCGTGCAAATCAACCTGAGAAAATGGCGAGAAACCTTCATAAGAAAATGACTGACGCGTTGAAAAATGTAAAATTGCTTGTGCGCAATTAGCCCACCGCGAATTTCGGGGGCCAATGTCACATATTTCAGTGTGGACACATTTATATGACGCACCGGCCGTTTTGTCGTGCACGTGTTTGGATCTTTGGGGATTTTCAGAGGAACGTGACGACGTGAAAGACGTAGTGTTCCGAAATTCTAGAATAAAAGATAAACACCTCGAAAATGAAAACAATAAGCTTTTTTTTCTTTTTTTTTTCTGGTTAGGTATCTTAATTAGGTCGCTGGGGTGTTTATTTCGACGAAGGCCATGAGACACGGAATCAATAAAATATGATTCTAAGGTGTAGGTATACGCCTCGCAAGTGGGCTCAATTTCGTCTTCTGCGCATGAGAAAGGAAGTAGCGGTGACGTCAGAACGCCGAGCCCTGATTGGCTGATCGCGACCCCCTATCTGAGCGTCGTCTGCTCCTTTGCAACCTCGTCTGCTCGCAACATCGTCTGCGTCTGTCTTACCTTTCCTGCGACTTTGGGAGCGAACTCGACTGCGCCTTTAAGAGAGGGCACACGAAATAACTGGAGCGGTACGTTGTTTTTGCCTAACAACTAGCAGACGCGCATCAAGGAGGGAAGTCAAAGCACTCACTGGCGAGGTGTCCCGAGGCGCCGAGGTTTGTTTGCTAAGAACCGAGAGTGAGCGTGTCATGGTCCGCAAGTTCCCTCCTAAATATTTTTTCCCTCCTTTCGTGTGCGGCAGGACGCCTCATTCTTTAACGGTGTCGGCGGGTTGGCGCAGTTAACGTGGTCTGCATTACGTCTGCTAGTCAAAGCGATGACTGCTTTACCTTTCCTGCGTCTGACGGAGATTCGCCACTTTTTCACCGGCAAGAGTCACCGTTGCCTCGGGAAAATTGAGGTCAGCAATCAAAGTCTAATACGGGGAGGGTTCACAAGGGTCGTGCGTGCATATTCCATTTACCACGCCAGCCGGTCGTGGGCAGACTGTCGCCGAGTCGCGGAGTGCCCGCTAGACTTAACTGCCGGGCTCGCCTGGTCGCGTTCGGTGGAATCGTGGCCGTTGGAGTTTTTCCCCGGTGTTTGTGGATCCAGCGTTCTTGTTCGTTGTGGTCTGTTTCAACTACTTTTTACTTTTTTCTAGCTGCTTGAAGTCGGGACGCGTGAGAAGCGCACGTAGAAAAATAAACGTCCGTGACTCGTCGCGACCTCGACGCTGTCGGCCATGCTGATTTGATCGTAAGAAGTGCGTAAGACGGCTTCGGAGCTGTCATAGAATTTCGTCGTAACCTGCGCAAAACTTCTGAAAATTTTTGTTTCGTGAATACGAATTTGCTCTCACGTTTTGTCTTACGCATATTTTTGGCGTAAGATCGTTTTGTGAACCTGGCCTCTGGCCTCTGCACTTCCGAAAGTCGCAGGAAAGGTAAGACAGACGCACACGACGTTGCGAGCAGACGACGTTGCAAAGAAGCAGACGACGCTCAGATAGGGGGTCGCGATCAGCCAATCAGGGCTCGGCGTTCTGACGTCACCGCTACCCCCTGCGCAAGAAGCAGACGAACTTGCCCTCTGCATTGAGTTTGGTAAACCCAAAGGAGAACTGGCACTGAAGCCTAACGCTTGCTTTTCTCAGCGCGAGTACATTGGCATAACAGAAGTAATGCCGATTTTAAATATTGAATCACAGCATTTAATGATCAGAATTAGTTTTAATACGACTTCCGGGATAAATAAAACGACTGTCCAGGCAAAGATTTTGTTATGTGGATAGTTATTGCACAGAGAACCAATTTAAAATTCTTAATTTGGTTGTGCAAGTAAATAAATGGTATAGAACAAAAAAATAAAAATATTCAAGGGGTGGAGTGTGATGTATGAATTATGGTGCTAGCACGCACAACAAACGCTGATGAACGCTGAAACAGCGCTACATTTTACACTAGCGTTGAGCGTATCGAAATTTTATGGTGTATCGAAAGCTTGGATATACACATTTTTCAGGACGTAACCTTTGAATGTTCGTACTACCTCATTACCTCCAGGCTTGATGTAAGCTGTCTCCTAATTGCTTGCAATAGAAAATAAGAAATACCCTAAATCTGTGTCGATGGAACAACTCCACCTGCTGAGAGCTACTTCTCACCCTGGCTCCGATGATGGGTATTCTATTCACCGGCTGCCAAGGGTTTGCAACAAAGTGCGTGATGACAGGAAGGTTTTGCCACGTGATTTCATGCTGTCTCAGCTCGCCTTGGAAAACGACATTGTTTACCTAAACTAAAAAAAAAAGTGTTTATGTGTATGCTTATACAGCTTGACGGTAGTCTGCCTTAATATGACTAGCGACCTGTCTCTCAGGTGTAGGTGAGCAATATAGCCAGTGCAGTACAACCGCTAGGCTGGGGTCTTTAACGTGCACCACATGACTGCACGCCCGTACGACGCTTATCTATACGAAACGGGCAGGGTGGGGATGGAGTTTAGGATGCTGGGTTCTGGTGCGCGAGCTTTTCTCTCCACGTGCTCCGAGCTGGTGTGCGATAGACCACTCGGCCACCGATCCCCCGTTTACTTAGACTAGCAACAACATGTGCAGTGTGTTGATTGAGATGCACATGACCAGTGGCATTGTATTTTTTTGTTTTTGTTGCAATCAGCGAAATTATTTGCTACTGGATTACCTAGGTCTCTAATCATAGCCCCCTCTATACTGACAAAGCCTGGCAGATCGTCACGTGACGCGGCCGCGGAAAGTGAAAAGGAAGAGCGGCAGACAAGAGCCGCAGCGGGGCGCAACGGGCGCCCCGCTGCGGCGAGACGCCGAAACACACTTGTCTCGAGCGATGGAATGTCCGCTCCTCCTTTTCGCGTTCCTCAGGCTACCGCTTCTTTTCTCGTCTAGTTTGAAAATCATGTTTCGGGTCTCGCCGCGGCAAAAGCTGTGCGCTGAATACCAGACTCAACGTGAAATGCTCTGTGCTACCAGATCCTCGCGCTCCAAATCTGCGACCGGGCACTCTGCGGCTCCGTTATCGAACTGCCAGGCTTTTGTGAGTATAGAGGAGGCTATGCTCTAACACATGTCGCACACAAAAAAGAATTAGCTGAATCGCAGTGGGAGTACGAACGAAATCAATAATGATAAGCAAGCGTGCAGTCACCTGAAATCTGAGGACTTTGCACATATGCAGAAGGTAAGGTTTGTTTCACTAAATTTTTGGCTTTACAGTATTTCCTTTCAGCATACGTGCGAGCGAAGCGGAGCCTGCAAGCAGGAGCATATTACCCTGAACTACTCTTCTAGTGAACAAGCGCATGTGGCCGGTAAAACCGTTCAAAGCATGGAGCTCGCTTTTAAAGCTTTTGGCACACTCAAGTCTAAAGTGATTCAGGCGCGAACTGCTATCGCATTTCAAAGACAATTGTAATAGCGTCTCTTATTCCCTGTTTTCTTAAATTGATTGCGCCAATGACTTTTAGAGCGCAGCTCTTAGGGGCCCGTTTCCGGCTTGAGTGGCGTCGCCGTCGGCGTAACCGCGAGGTCACGTGACCCCCCCCCCTCCCGAGGTCACGTGACCCCCTGATGTCACGTAACCCCCGCAGGTCACGTGACACCCTGAAGTCACGTGACCGCTGAAGTCGCGTGATCCCCTCAGGTCACGTGGCCCCCGCTGAGGTCACCTGACCCCCCTGAGGTCACGTGACCCCCTGAGGTCACGTGACCCCCTGAGGTCACGTGACACCCCGGAAATAACGTGACCCCCTGAGGTCACATGACCCCCCTCCTCCGAGGTCACGTGACCCCCCTGACATCACATGACCCGCCCCCCCTCTGAGGTCACGTAACCTCAAGGAGTCATCTATCCCTCAGTGCGCTTCCATCCTCCTCCTCAAGAGCTGCGCTCTAACCGGCGTTACAGGGTATTGTAAACGGCTTTCACTTTTTTTTCACGTTTGCCGTTTTTGTTATTTAATATTTTCCCAGAAATCCGACAACTCTACTCCTTTTCATCATCAATAAGAGCTGCCTAATCAATGATGTTAACTAAAGAACAAAGCGCACGCGTACACATTAAAAGTGCAATGTTACGGCCCATCCAAATTTAGACGTTAGTACTTTAGACACCAGGAGCTTTGTACGGCGCCATTGTTACCCGCTCTAGATGGGAAATCTAGCCACTGCAGTAAGACTGATAGCCTGGCGTCTTTAACATGCATCATATATACTTTATCTCAGCAGCTATGCACAGAAAATGCAAATGCATGGGCACGGAAGAATGGCTTTCAGATTTGCTTTCCTTTCACGAGTGCTCGGGAAAGGGAAGCAGATCTGAAAGCCACTTGCTCGCACCTGTGCTTCTGCCTCTGCTGCACTCAACTCATAAGATGAAGTATAGAAGTTATACACGACCGCACGCCGGTGCGATGCTCATCCATATGGGGGATTAAACCAAGGGCCCCTGCCGCATGTTCTGCAGCATGAACTCCGTGCTTTGAGCGGAACTCGAGCTCGTGCATTTCTCTACGTCATCTCAGCTGCGGTGCGACAACACACCCGGCCACCGATCCCCCACCGCGCTTGGTTTAGCATAGGGCCACTAAACAAGCCACGCTTCAGAGTAACGACACTTGGCCATATTGTGTCTTAAAATCATGGTTGCCACTTCTCTAAAGTTGTACCTGAAATCACGGAAGACGCTTTACTGCCTTCCAAAAATCTTTAAACAGTTTGCGACAGTGCAAAGTAATATTACACGACCTTCGTAACAGCGAATAAAATGCTGAGAAGGTCGCACTTTTTAATCATGATGATCGGCAGTTGCGCCTGCTCTGCATACGAGCCAAAATGGCGGCGCCCATAGCAATGTCGGAGAACGGAGTGTCGATGCTTTAACCGCAGCTCATTCAGTGGCCTAAGCTTAGCCTGATCGCAGAGGCACAGAAAAAGAACGAACCGCATAACCTTGGTGCTGCTTCAATGGCCTGATCAGCCGGTGGCGTTAAATTCACTCTGAGCTAAGCTAAAACTACGCAAATATTAAGATCTTATACGTTTTTACAATCCAGACTAACGATGGCACGCTCCAGCAAAAAAAAAAAAAAAAAAAGAAAACCGAGGGGTTTATTTTGAACAACTGGAGACTTTTTGACCTGCGACCGAAATCTTAGTTTGACCTCTGCCAAATTGCGGGCACCACGGCGGGGTATTCAAACCCGGCAAATAAAGATTCACAGCTTTTGACTCAGAGCCAATGAGAAGTTTTAATACTTCGTGTTTTGTTTCATTAGCATGGGCAGTTAAAATAGAGCAGTGTGGCTATAAAACAAATTTTTTTAATGTTTATCAAATTTGCTTAAATAAAGCCGGGAAATACACACCAAATCGGTTTGTTCAAGGGTGAGTTATACGGCCAAGGTAATACTATAACAGGCTAAATGTCAAGTTAATTCAAATAATTAAGTTATATGTGTTAATAAAGCTTGTTCAACTAGTGAGAATAGACATATTGTTTCAATTAGAAACTTATTGAAGGTCATTGAAAACCACTAAAATAGTAAATTCGAGAGATACTTTAAGCGAGCGGGAGGCGCAGTAGCACGCTAAAGTGCTACAGGCACAACGATAGGGCTTTAATAAGAGACGGAAAGACCGTGCCGGCGTGTTATTACGCGGTTAGCCTTGCTCTTGTTATACAAGTGGCATCTTTAGCACTCTTTCGTGCTTTCCACCTGCTACAAGTCTTCCTAATCTTGACAGATCTAATGGTTTTTGGTTACGCTCAGCTAGGTTCAAATTAGGACCATACGATTTGCACGTGCTCCAAATATTTCGAATATTTCGTTACCTAATGGTTTTCGGCGACGCTCAGCATTTTTTTATATTAGAACCGCGTATTTATTTACGATAATTAAAACATTTATTAACAAATTTTAGTTGATGAACCAGTTAATCGTTACGATTAGCCTCCTTTACTATGTCGCCCTGAGAAACTCAGCTACACAAACCGCATTAATGTAACTTTCACGGCATTTCTTTTTTAAACAAATCTGTGCAGCTTAAAAAGAAAGCACCTTGTTTAGTCGAACCACTACGACCGGAGGTAGACTTAGCATTTCCATTTTTTTAGCGGAACTTGAGGTTTTAGTGTGTGTGTGCGTGCCAACTGACCATGTGTCAGTTGCCACATGGTCAGTTGCCATGCAGAGCGGAAATTGGCCGCCAAAAAATTCCTGCTGCCATTGAAGGCCCACTTCGCCTATAGGTAACTCTGCCTTTGATTCCCACAAGCCATAGTCTGCTTTAGAAAATTATTTCTGCAATTGAAAAAAAAAATTGTATTGGCATATGTGGCGGTATCGCAACTTGCGAAATTCTTTTCATCGCCCAAATTTTATTTGGATCGCCCCAGGCATGTATGCTGACAGCGGTGAAAGAAACATTTAGGTGAAGACTCTCTGTCCGACTCGGCGACCACATTATGTTCGGAGCAACGAGCACTTCACTCGCACGGGGACAGGTGGCGCCCAAGTATCGGGTCCCTTCCAAACCAACCGCCCTGGTTGTTTCTCCCCAGCGGTGGTCCCGCATTCCCTTGCTCAGCGCTTCTTGTTGTACCTCACCGCCGCCACGCCGCCACCAAGTCGCAGAATCCGTAAATCTGTGTTCTCTTCCTTCTTCTTCGGGCTATAAGACTCACCTTTGTGCATAATGGTGGCACCTGTGATCGACACAGCACCAAAGCGAAACACGAGGCCAGCCACCCTGGCCGCACACCACCACCACACAACCACGCCGCGAACAAGGCGACCGCGCTACGCCGTTGACACCGTGGCCCCCGAGGAGGGAGGTCACAGCTCAGCGCCCACCGCGGCG
The DNA here is from genome assembly GCF_016920785.2 of Ixodes scapularis. Taxonomy (NCBI): domain Eukaryota; kingdom Metazoa; phylum Arthropoda; class Arachnida; order Ixodida; family Ixodidae; genus Ixodes; species Ixodes scapularis. Next base: position 78,884,688 of record NW_024609837.1, read on the forward strand.
GCGCGGAACTAACTACTCCTGATTCGAGGCTAGCTCCGAACACGATCTCTTGGAATACATTTTAGCGCTCAAAAAACAGGGACAAAGAGGCGAAAAACAGACAGCACAGTGCGCTATCTGTTTCTCGCCTCTTTGTCCCTGTTTTTTGAGCGCTAAAATGTATTCCAAATTCCAAAACCAACTAGCCCAACAATCTACTCACGATCTCTTCGCTCGCTCTCCACGGGAAGAGCGGCCAGAGTCATCACCTAATTGTGTTTCTTCACCGACCAACTCTCTACTTACGACTACTCCACCTGAGCGCTTTCTGTGGAAGAGCCTGCTCCCGGCTGTATGTGTGTATGTATACTTGAGGCGCAATCTCTTTGTATCGAGAGTCTTGTAAGACACGCCAATAAAAGCAAAAAAGAACCACGACAGGAAAAAAAGACAACGACGAAGAAGATATGGCCACACTCTCATGAAAAACGGGTGTAAAATGGTGTATCGTTACACCCTTTGTCCCATATAATACACCCCAAAACTTCAATTCCACGTACAGCGCCCTACAGTCGAACAGAGGGCCCGAAATTTTACGAGGGGCTTGATAGCCGTGTGGTACAACTTATTAAAATAGCTAAATTAAAATAGGCGTAATCGGGGTTTCCTTGGTCCCACTGAAAAAACTCAGTGTTTAATTTATGTGGTCTTTGATACGTACTTTAGCTATTTAAAAAGTAACATCGCACCGTTATCAAGCCCCTCGTAAAATTTGGGGCCGTCTGTTCGACTATAGGGCTCTGTAAGTTGAAATGAAGTTCTTGGGTGTATTATATGGGACAAAGGGTGTAACGATACACCTTTTAACACCCTTTTTTCTTGAGAGTGCAGCACGTGTGACCAAAGTTCGCCAAACGTTACTTTCGCACAGTCAAAGTTATTCAGTTCACATGACACCGTCGTTTTAAGTGAGTGTTTGCCCCTCCAGCCAAAAGTAAGGCAGCGGCTATTGACCATCTTGGTCACGCTCCCGATTTTTCAGTCAAGTCTGCTACCATGTTACAAAATGGAATCAGCGCGCAAACTACGAAGACACAAGGAAGAGAAATTGACAGGACAAGCGCTGGACTTCAACTGAACGTTTAATGAAAAAGAAACTAACGAGGAAAACAAACAAACCACCAAATCATCACCCCCTCAAAACGTGCTCAGAAAAGCTACCTCTCTCTTAAGTAAAAAAATCGATGTTTGGCTGACGCATTGGGCACCTTCCTTTCCTATCTCAAATGCTTCGAGCAGCTCGCGTGCTGTCTTATCGGCCCCTCTTCCCAAAATCGAGATGCGATCAAATATCGGCTCGCACGAGCAAGTGCTGCAGTGTAAAGGCAAGTGACCGCCCGAGGTTGATCGCAGCGAAAGCGCGTGTTCACGTGCTCGGTCATTAACACATCGGCCAGTCTGGCCGATGTATACTCGACCACAGCTTAACGGGATCCTATAAACTACCCCCATCGCGCACTCGACGTACTTGTTTCTGTGCTTTACGGAACATCTATTCCTTCCCGTTCCCCTGTCCGCCACTCTGGGGCATAGCTGCAGCATCTTGCTGGGCGCCGAAAAGACAACCGGTACATCATAGCGCCCCGCAATCTTTTTTAGATTGTGGGATACCTTGTGTAAATATGGGATTACTTGCGGTCTCCCATTTGGCCGGTCTCTTGGTTGTTGGGGTCCCGTCTTTACCTTTCTTAGTAGCTTTTCTGCTACCGCCAACAGAACTGTCGCTGGGAAGCCCGCGGAGCTAAGCCGATCAATCTGCTTTTCAAAACTCTCCTGCAACGTGTGGAGGCAAGATTTTTCTAAGGCCGCCTGCAAACAAGATGACGCGATGCTCCTCTTAACCAACTTGGAGTGTGCGGAATCAAAGGGCAGGAGCCCTTTCTTTGTGCGTGGATGATAAAGCCAACACACGTGCCGCTCGGTGAACTTCATTTTCAAATCAAGATACTGCAGAAACAAGCCGTTTTGGCGCTCATGCGTAAACTTCAATCCCCCAGAATGACGCGTGAAAACGTCCAACACTGAATTGACAACGATGTCACCCGAGTTCCCTTCAGGCCTGTTGATCATCACCAGGTAGTCGTCAACGTATCTAAATACCTTGGTGACCAAGCTCGAATCTAAATTCTCGCTAATGGTTTTGTCTATCTTCGCCAAAAAAATATCACACAACACTGGAGCTACGCATGCGCCTATGCAAATGCCCCGTCTCTGCAAGTAGTACACGCCGTCAAAGAGAATGAAGGTCGACTGTAGATAAAATCTGAGAAGTTCCAAGAAGCTATCAACTCCCACACCGCTAGCATTCTGGAAACCAACCACCCCCCTATTTTCAATACAATCGCGTACCGACGTGAAAAGGCCCCCATGGGGAATAGAGTAAAACAAATCCACTACGTCTATAGAAAACGCAGTCGTATTCGTAAGGGTACCGGTTCTTAGGTAATCCACCACCTCCTGGGAGTTTCGCACCAGAAACGGGTCACTTAACCGCAGAGAAGCCAACTGCCCCCGTAGGTACTGGCTCACTGACCGTTGCCAAGTCCCCCTCTCAGTGACAATGGTCCTAAAAGGTGAGCCCTCCTTATGAGTCTTGACCGTGAAAAAGGCCTCCAAGTGCCCCACCTTGCTTTTCTTAATTTCCCTTTCTAGGCTGTGCAGCTCAAGGCCAGCGCACAACCTCAAAGCAGCACTCTTAACCTTCTTCGGGTCGGGCGACATCGCAAGGAAGTTCTTAGAACACGTGACGACTACCTGGTGATGATCAACAGGCCTGAAGGGAACTCGGGTGACATCGTTGTCAATTCAGTGTTGGACGTTTTCACGCGTCATTCTGGGGGATTGAAGTTTACGCATGAGCGCCAAAACGGCTTGTTTCTGCAGTATCTTGATTTGAAAATGAAGTTCACCGAGCGGCACGTGTGTTGGCTTTATCATCCACGCACAAAGAAAGGGCTCCTGCCCTTTGATTCCGCACACTCCAAGTTGGTTAAGAGGAGCATCGCGTCATCTTGTTTGCAGGCGGCCTTAGAAAAATCTTGCCTCCACACGTTGCAGGAGAGTTTTGAAAAGCAGATTGATCGGCTTAGCTCCGCGGGCTTCCCAGCGACAGTTCTGTTGGCGGTAGCAGAAAAGCTACTAAGAAAGGTAAAGACGGGACCCCAACAACCAAGAGACCGGCCAAATGGGAGACCGCAAGTAATCCCATATTTACACAAGGTATCCCACAATCTAAAAAAGATTGCGGGGCGCTATGATGTACCGGTTGTCTTTTCGGCGCCCAGCAAGATGCTGCAGCTATGCCCCAGAGTGGCGGACAGGGGAACGGGAAGGAATAGATGTTCCGTTAAGCACAGAAACAAGTACGTCGAGTGCGCGATGGGGGTAGTTTATAGGATCCCGTTAAGCTGTGGTCGAGTATACATCGGCCAGACTGGCCGATGTGTTAATGACCGAGCACGTGAACACGCGCTTTCGCTGCGATCAACCTCGGGCGGTCACTTGCCTTTACACTGCAGCACTTGCTCGTGCGAGCCGATATTTGATCGCATCTCGATTTTGGGAAGAGGGGCCGATAAGACAGCACGCGAGCTGCTCGAAGCATTTGAGATAGGAAAGGAAGGTGCCCAATGCGTCAGCCAAACATCGATTTTTTTACTTAAGAGAGAGGTAGCTTTTCTGAGCACGTTTTGAGGGGGTGATGATTTGGTGGTTTGTTTGTTTTCCTCGTTAGTTTCTTTTTCAATAAACGTTCAGTTGAAGTCCAGCGCTTGTCCTGTCAATTTCTCTTCCTTGTGTCTTCGTAGTTTGCGCGCTGATTCCATTTTGTAACGATGAACCAACTCGCCTGCATTGCCACTTTGATTCTGCTACCATGCCTCGAGCCTCCGCTTGGAGCATACTACATGGGTGTGTTCGTTCGTGATACCTAGTGCCTGTTCCAAGCTGGCACCCACGATAGGCGTCGGGTGTAGAACCCTGCAGGCAAGCAGCCAGGGGTCGATTGTCTCTTCGCCCGCTTCACACGCACTGCCATACCGTTTCAGTCACGCTTCGGTATAGACGGGTACGTAGGGCACCACCACGGGCCTCAATACGCAGTTGACTGCCCAGCGTGTTCCCGCAGAAAGTCACCGGGGCAATCTCCATTTTCAGACAAGCGTACATGTGTATGGAAGGGTGTTGTAGCATGCTGCCCATCCAACGGTCCCTCTTAACCCTCTCCACTTCCTCCCCCACTGTGCTTATCCACTACTTTTCTGGTTGAGGTACAGTGGCCAAGCTGAAGATCTTAAACGTTGTCCTAAGACGAGTGACTCGCTTCGTCCCCGTCGAGTTGATATGCTTTAGGTGAATGTACATGAAAACTTGCCTAGCCCATCGGCCTCCGTCCATGTACCGGAGGCGTGTGCAGTACTGAAGCTTCCTGTTGGCCTCCACAGCTTCAAAGGAAGAGCAGCCGACGTCACCTTTGACCAGTTTATTGGTTACTTGTCCATGACACCCTAGTGCCTGTCGTCCGACCTCCCTCTCGCGCCGCTCGAGATATGTGCGTAGCTCACTAGGAACAGTTATGACCACGTTTCCAAAAGTCAGCCGGGCACAGCCACAGCCATCCAAAGTTCTCGGGTGACAATGTATGGGTCACAGCTTCATGGAGTCCAACTTCGCACTATGTTCCGCTTACTAACTGAGCATTTCCTTAGGCCCTCATGGTGCTCAGTCAAGTGGTCCTCTCTAGCCGACAGTGTTATTCCGAGGTACCTGCACTCGGTGTGAAAAGGTATGGCTGAGCCTTGCAGGATGATCGATCTAAGATTACACTCCTCGCCAGAAAAAATGACTGTCGCTGACTTGCCAGCATTGAAGCGTAGTCGGAGCTGTTCTGTTGCAGTTTCTCAGGCGACTGGAAAGCTCCTCATGTCTTCCACATTGTCGGCCATCAGCACGAGGTCATTAGCATAGGCAAGGCAAGGGAGGCGCCACGCTACAATATCACCATCTTGACGGTATTCCAGAGTGAAAACAATGCCAGTATCTTCAATGCCCTTTTTAATGCTAGAGGCATATAGCATATATAGCGTCGGCGACAGCGGACAGCCCTGTCGTAAACCTTTTCCCACTGTTTCCTGGCCTGATGTCACGCGATTCACAACATTGGCGTCGTATAACCGACGGATTAACCTCACCCATGTTTTTGGCATATTAAGGCGTCTCAGCGTCTCCAGCAGCATTAGGTGAGGGACACAATCATAAGCTTTAGCAATGTCCTGAAAGCAGCATATCAGAGGTCGCCTCTCCGCTCGCGCTATCTCGATGCGTTGGGTCAACGTAAAAAGGGTATCGTCCAACCACCGGCCAACTCGAAACCCGTTCTGCAGTTCCGTAAACACGTCGGCTCCCTCAGCCCATGCAGTGATCCGCCAGTTGATGATAGTCGCGAATACTCTGTATGCAACTGCCGTGACGGTGAGCGGACGGTAGTCATGCAACAACTGCTTGTTTCCACCTTTTTTTGAGATGAAGGTTACTCGACCGCGCCTCCAGTCAGTGGGGATCGTGTCATCTTCGCAGCATATGCGGCTGAACAAGTGGGCAAACTGCTCTTGAGGGTCGGGTCCCAGACTGCTGAGTACCTTGGCCGGGATTCCTTCCAGGTCCTGCGCAGTGCCACAGTTCAACGGCGCGAGAGCGCGTGCGACCTGCACTATTCCCACGATGGTGGTGTTGTCACTCGTCAAATTAGGTAGTGGTGGATCTTTGATATACGGACCTCCTGCTGACACGCTCTCAGCACGGTGACAATCCTGTGTCGTCCAAGATTGTAAAGGTGTTCATCCAATAGTGCTCTAACGCTGAGCACTAGTCCTTCATTTTAGGCATCGATCAGCCGGGGAGAACTATCTCTTCCATGCAGTGTTCCAATATTGCGTCAGAATGTCTCTCCGACTCTTTTGCCACCCTTCCTAATATCTGTCATCACCTTGCAATTGTGTATCTGTTTTTTCTCCTCGACGATAGATTGTGTTATTGCCTTGAGCTTCTGGTACTCCTTCCAGAATCGCAGTCTCCGGTGCTTTTCCAAGCGTCCGCAGAGCCTTGCGATGGTCTCGGTTACCGTCTTGCCTGCGTTGGATGGATCTTAGGATTTCAGCATCCCACCCCGATGCAAGCCTTCTTTTTCCGATTGAGCCTCTCATAATTGACCGTGTGGTAATCGCCTGCCGAAGCGCATGTGCATAGTCATCATGGATGAGGGCATTTATGCGCTTATAACTTTCTTCAAACTCCTGACATACTGTCTCAATATCACATTCACGTAGTTGAAACGTTAGTTTACGTTTCGGCTGGGTGCGGTGTCGTTGGATTGCGCCAAAATAAAGTATGATACTGTTATGATCGCTGCCAATAGTTTTCCCACCTACTTTCTAAATCACCATCCCCTTGATGCCGTCACTTCCCCTTACAAATACCTTGATATTAAAATTACAGCTGACCTCATCTGGAGCACTTACATTTCGTATGTTACTAACAACGCTAACAGAATGCTTGTGTATATCCGACGTAACTTTTCAAAAGCCCCTTCGTCCTTAAAACTTTTGTCCATTTAAAGCACTAATCCGTTCAAAACTCGAATATGCTTCATCTGTGTGGGACCCTTACAAAGAAAACTTAATAGGTTAACTTCAAATGGTTCAAAATAATTCAGTTTGTTTTATCCTATCTAACTAATAACAAAACTGCCAGCATAAGCTCAACGAAGTCTAGCCTCAACCTACCAACTCTAGCATCTCGCCGTAAATTATTTGGACTATGTCTCTTTCACAAGTTTTTTCATCACCCAAATTAGCGCCACAATTTTATTTTGCCTCCTCCGTAAATCTCATCCAGGATGGATCATGCTTTTAAGGTTGGAATTCCACTCTGCAAAACTAACGCTTTTTTTCAGTCCTTTTTCCCACGCACATCAGATGAGTGGAATCACCTTCCCGCACCTACGGCAGCCATCGAAGACCACAATCTTTTCAAGAACGCCTTAGCTATCATTATATGATTAGGAGCCTCTTATTTGTCTTTATTAATAACTGCACAATGTTGTTCTGTCATATGAAATGTAATCCACTCCCCTCTATAATGCCTCAGGCCCTGAGGGTAAATAAATAAATAAATAAATACTCCACTCTCCATCTTCATCTACACTTATTTTTTGAAGACGATGTGCGAGCCTCTTTGATGCCAGGACGTAGTCAATACATGTTCGTCGGTCCCGGGCCATCCATGTGTGTTGCCACTCACATTCCTCTCTGAGGTTTAGAATCTCCATATCGAACTCCACTGACCGCTGTCTCAGCATTCGGCCGTTGTCGTCCTCACGAACGTCAATCTCAACCAGATGGTCATTAATGTCCCCCATAAGTAACACAGACAATCTTCGATCTAGGTTTTCGATGTCACGTTGAACGCACTCCACTATGACCTTATTCTCCTCATCCGTGGCATTCCCCACGGAAAGGTAAAGGGTGCATACCGCTGTCGGTATGTTATCCACCTGTCCATGAACCCACACGTGTTCGCAACACGTTTCAGATATCCTTATTCATGCTTGTCCTTCACTTGGCCAAAGGAGGCCGACACCTCCTCCCCGTCGGTCACCCTCCACCCTGTTACAACCAGTCCAGCACCAAGAGGGTCTACTGGGGGTTCCTCAGCGCCACGCAATTGTGTTTCAGCAACCGCGAGCAAAGAAAAGCCTTGTTCCCGCAGTACTACAGAGAGCTCAGTCCACTTTCGTTGACGCCTCGCACTATTCAAATATAAACACCAACGACAGAACTGTCTCTTTTCCGTGGTGGCCCTTGCTGCCGCCGCGCCAGAAACTTGGTCAACCCGCCCGCTGAAGCTGCTTGGCTCCTAGTTGCTGTCGGATGAGTTGGTTCACAAAGTGCGTCAGCCCTTGTGATGGGGCACATGTGGGGTGCTGAAGGCATTCGGCCATCGAGTCCTTCAGCATTGGGTTGCACACAAGAAAGATCTGCGTCACAGTCGGCCCTAAAGCAAACGTTCCTTCCTCACTGCTTGTCCTCGATGGGAGTGTCCCACAGCTTTGTCCTCGAAGATGTCCGTTGGGTGGTATGAGGAGCGGGGGCAACCATATTGTGTGCAGAGGTAACGACTGTGGCGGATGGTCCCTCTGGCGTTGTGGAGAATACACAGGAGCGGGAAGGTTTGGCACTGGCTGCAGTACAGTCTCCTTTGATATTGGAGGCGTGTTCACCACCCGGTGTGCTCCACTCGTCCTGGGACCAGAAGAGAGACCTGGGAGGTCGTGAGCGTGTGCTTTCTTTTCTGCCTCTGGCCTGTTTACTACTGTGGGATGCGTCCCGTACCGTCCCCTGTTGCTCCCAGGATGGCCGCTGAAATTGTCCCTTCTTTGCAGTCCTCTAAAATGAGTCACCAATGAACCCCCCTGGTTGGTTACCACCTGGCTACCTTCTGTGCGGTAGTGAAGTCCGTACTTTTGCATTGCTGGGATGCTGGCAAGTTCTCGGCTGAGGTAGATAAACCTTGCACTAATTCTTCTGCACAGCTGCTTAACATTTGCATTGAGGAGCATGTTCGTAGCGCGTAGTTCCTTTCCTCTGCCGTCTATTTCAGGCACTGAGCAGATGGGTAGTGATGCCTTACGTTTGGCACACTGCAGCACCAGACGGTCTATAATTGTGTCATTTTGCCCGCCCTTCAGAACGTCATTCAAACCCACGTGCAGTATATACATGCGTGGTACATTCCTCGCACTTCCTTTTTTTTCTTTTTTTGAGGGGCGAGTTTTAGCGCCGCTTAGTGAGAGGCGTTCTCATTAGGTGGCACAATAACTCGGTCTTCCTACCTAAGGCTTTATGGCACATTGATATTTTAGACCCCCATGTTGTTGTAAAAAAACTATCTACAAACTCCGGTCTAAAAACATGCTTTTTGTGCAAGGCTCGTCAAATTATGAGGCGCTGGAGAAATGCATCATTTTGCGTTAAGTCCTTATTTCGAACTCTTTTTGTTCGTCTACCGCCCATTGAAAATCATGCGGGAAGGACCTTAGAACGCACCTGGTATCGCTGCGGCGCAGCGTTTTTCCGCAACATAAACTTCGTCTGCTTTCCTTGCTGTCCCTATGGCAATGAACACCGAATAAATGGAAGCACGCACGGTACTGCCGCGTGAAGCCAGGAACAGCTGACACTATTTTACGAACGCCGTCTGCTAGCTAAAGCCGAACGCAGTGCGTCAGATCAACTTCCTCCGCCGGTAGGCTGCTGGCAAAGATGACGAAGTTGAGACACGCCGAAGGCGATTGAGCAAGCAACAGCACCGCGGGATGACTGCAACAGCGGCATTTATCGGGATCAAAGGCGCGAAATAAGCAGGAAAAATTTTGTTTGAACCATAACACGCGATATTTAAGTTGGGGACCACATACCTTTGCTGGTTCTTTCCTGTGAACTTCTTTACAGAGACACGAGGTGCCGCATTCAGAAAATAGCTCCGTTTGCAAAATATGGGGGCCCTGAAAAGGCCCGTTTAGACCGCCACCAGAATCTATAACTTACCTAACGAGCACATGACAAGCGGTTGATGCATAAGTCGTCTTTGTGCACGCAGGCGGGCGACGGGTTCAGCGCAGCGGATCACTCGAAGTCACCGCGGCCGTCAGAATATCGTCCTCTCCACTATAGGGAAGGTCTCTAACTGTGTCGGGGCTGTAGATTTTGGCGGCCGCGGCGACGAGCGACTGGAATCTATCAGTGTTTCCGCTTGCCTTCTCTTTTTCAAAACATGAAATTTGCAAGGTGACCAGTGAAATGGTGGCTATCGCACCTTTCAAAGGGAAGAGATATTTTTACGCGGGCCCAGGTGCCCTCCACCGTATTGGTGTGCGCACCAGTGTTCGGGTAGACAAAGTGCAGCTTGTGGTTGACGGTGAGGTGCGTGAAGCGAGCGATAGCGGCACGCTTGCGATAGCCAGCCCAACAGGCAGTTATTATTCTTGTTCCAGGTCAGACTCATTCGGCTATAGCCCTTGCAGGGGTTTAGCGTCACGGGTCTCCACGGGAACAAGAAAGCAGCACCCGCTCCCACGCTCCACACCGCCGAAAACCCACTGGCCAGGTCTTAAACACCCGCGATGGAACTTTCGCCACCCGAACATACTCTCGCTTAGTTCTACAGTCACGTCTTCACCACAAATCATCGCTGAATGCGTAAGGACGGCATCTACCACGACCTCCCGACGAAGGCTCGTACAATCTGTTATTGTCCTACTTGCGACATCAGTCTCCCGATGAATGACGGCGCACGGTAGGTTCTGGCAGCAGAGGTAGATGATTTTCATGAGTTGGGGAAGCGTCGGGTGCAACCCCTCTAAAAGGAAACCGCTCCGTACCGAGACCTCGCCCCTGCACTGAAACTTGACGGGCTTTCTCTTGGGCACCACACTAGTGATCCACACACCGCACTTCCACGAGTAGCCATCCGCAGGTTCAGCGCGGACTTGCAGCGACATCGCAGCTTCCCACTCTGGGCACGCACGTGAACCCAGGAGCAGAGCCATGCCCTGAAGCAAATTAATTGTTTCAAGAGGGTCTTTCATGGCGTCATGAAGGCGGCACAAGTTAAACGCCATGGCACTGCTGTTACTCGCCTCTGGAAAAAAAAAAAAAAAGCCGAGAGGGAACTGCGCGCTTCTTTGCATTTAAAAATGTTATTTTATCCGCCATTTTATATGTCGTGACACCAATCTGACAAACTCATTGGATAATCAGTTGGACCGCACCATCGTGTGACAAAACAAACGCCAATCGTATGACCAGAACGGTTGCCACTGTCGGCATCGTTACAAAGAAGAGAACAGTTGGACCCAAAAACAAAATTAAGTAACAAAGTGAATAAAAATTTAAAAAAAAATTAAGAAAGGAGTCGTTCTCGGGCGGCGTGTTCTTTGATGAGAAATGTTGTTTGCAATGTTTCTTGTTTGTTTTCCTTTCTGTTACTTTACCCTAGAGCAGTGGTTTTCAACCACTGATGTTTCGCGGACTCCTTGAGGATCGGCGGAGATGTTGGAGAACATCTCCGCCGATGCAGGGGTTCGTGGTGAGGGGAGGGGAAATATATAGGTTAATTATGATAGCGATTTCATAAATGGATATAACTAAGGGCTAATGTGAAATAGACTTTTCTTATTGACATATACAGGAGAAAACTCACGCGAAACGTTTCTTCTCAATCTGGGAAAAGACAACTTTTATTGCCGGGCTTAACTGATGAGGCTGGACTTCGCGGACCCGTAGAATGCCTTCGCCGACCCCCTTTTTAGAGCCACTGCCCTAGAGGATGCCACGGGCCTTATTTGAAGCTGATTTGTTGATCCAAATAGCAAACAGCGCGTTGGAACGAAGGAGGGAGGGAGGCTTGACGTGCGAATTCGACGTAGTCTAAAAGAAAACAAAAGTAAGAATACACGACTGCGCATTCTTACTTTTCTGTACTGTCATAAGCGAGACAGTTCGTATCAAATCCATCGGTAACTGTATTAGCAATGCTTCGATGAAACTAGGAAGTAGTTCCAAGAAGCTTCTTAAAATGTAATGTTTTTTTTTTTTAATAGTTTAAGTGAACGTGCGATGAGTCATTTTACGGGCAGGAGTTCAGATGGAAGTCGTATCAGTTCTCGTTTAGATGAAGAAGAGCCTTTCCATACTCCGGCTGGAAGGGAAGTGGGTCCGTGTGTTTGCTTTGTTGTGTTTGTTTTGTTTAAGGTCCTAAGCTGTCAGTTTGGGATTGAGGTCACCGTTTACGGTTGAGGTGAAGACCAGTGTGGGTAGGATTTTATAGATAACACAGGTTGACCTTGTGAGGTCGGTGGTCGGTGGTTAGGTCGCGGATATATAAGACATTGAGGAAATAAACGCAGCAGCAGAGTTTGAGACGTACTTTTCCCCTGTCTTTCTTCTTCGGCCAAGTTTCTCTGCTTTTACCGCAGTCTCGAATTGTCTACATCATGATCAATATCCACCAGCTCGCCTGCGCACTCACTGTTTTTTTCAAGAATGCACAATATATACCGTATCCCCAAGACCGTTATACTCCGCACTCGGCGATGCCTCATGACGCCGCCGACGACCGTTAGGCTATTTATTTTGTTTCTTTTGATTGTTTATCGCGACGACTACTCCACCGTGCCTCACAGCTTCTAGTGGAGGTCCGGCGGTTTTTAATAATTATTATTATTGGCGTCGAAAGCTCGCGCTGCAGAACCCAGAGATCCTCGGTTCGAGCCCCCACCCCTGCCTGTTTCGATCTGGATGAGCATCGTACCGGCGTGCGGTCGTGTATCACTACTGCGTGGTGCACGTTAAAGACCCCAGGCTAGCGGTTGTACTGCACTGGCTAAATTGCTCATCTACAGCGTGTGACTCGTCGCCACTTTAATGGCAGACCAACTACACGCTGTATAAATATCCCCACAACCCAATTATTATTATTAATATTATTGGCGTTTAAGGGCACCTTGCTATGCTGCTTCGTCTTCGTTCCTGACGTCATAAAAATGTGAACAGGAAACGTATGCGCCACGTATAAAAAAAATATAAATAGTTTAGTTAATGGTCGGATTGGTTTGTGCATGCAATTAGTCCAATAAATAATTAGTCGAATTATTTAGCTTTGTTTTTAGCATATTTTTTGTTCATGCGTGAAACGCAGCACCCAACAAGAAGTCATGAGAAGAACGCTGCAACTGCTGAGAACACTTGGCGGTATCAGTGCATCGTTTTTAAAGCGCTGAAAAACACATCAGGGACACTGAACTTCTGAACCAACTGAGTGCGTGCGCGTGTGATGTGTGTGTATGCCATTCTTTCCTTTTTAGATCGTAGGCACGAAAATCTACACGGACTAGGGCTTGAGTAACGCAGGGTCTCGGCCAATATGTGGGTGCTGTTACTCAGGCCCTAGTCAGTGTGGAGTTTTCGCGCCTATAATCTAAACGGAAAGAATATTTTTATGGCGTCAGGAGCGAAGCAGAATAGGAAGAGTGCCCTTCAAACGACAATAGTAATAATTGTTCAAATCCGTCGGACCTCCGCTGGGAAATCCAAGGCACGGTGGAGTAGTCGTCGCGATAAGAACTCTTAAGACACAAAATAGATAGCCTAACGGTCGTCGGTGGCGTCATGAGGCCTCGCCGAGTGCGGAAGATAACGGTCTTGGCTCATGGTATTGCGCATTACTTTTTTTTTTTAGACTACGTCGAATTCGGACGCCATGCCTCCCTCCCTCCTTTGTTTCAACGTATCCATAATAACCCTGAGACGAAGGAAAAATAAAAAAACGGACAGTACAACGAAGTTGTACTGTCCGTTTACCTTTGTTTCCGTTTACCTTTGTTTCAACGTGTTGTTTGTTATTGAATTAACAAATCAGCTTCAAATAAGGGTCGTGGTAGGGTAAAGAAACAAACAAGGAAGATTGCGAGCAACACCTCTCATCAAAGAAAACGCCGCCCGAGAACGGCTCTCTTCTCATTGTTTTTAATTTTTATTCACTTTGTTACTTCATTTCGTTGCTGGGTCCGACTGTTCTCTTCTTTGTAACGATGCCGACCGTGGCAACCGTTCTGGTCATACGATTGGCGTTTCTTTTGTCAAGCGATGGTGCGGTCCCACCGGTTACCCAATGAGTTTGTTAGAATTGTGTCACGAGGTATAAAATGGCGGATCAAATAAAAATAATAAATGCAAAGAAATGCGCAGTTCCCCCTCGGCGCCTTATTCTTCCAAATGGGAGTATCACAGTGCGATGGCGTTTAACTTGTGCCGTCTTCATGACGCCATGAGAGACCCTCTTGAAGCAATTAATTTACTTCAGGGCATGGGCCTGCTCCTGGGTTCACGTGCGTGCCCAGAGTGCGGAGCTGCGATGACGCTGCAAGTCCGCGCTAGATCTCCAGATGGCTACTCGTGGAAGCGCGGTGTGTGGATCACTCATGAGGTGCCCAAGAGAAAGCCGGTCAAGTTTCAGTGCCGGGGCGAGGTCTTGGTGCAGAGCGGTTCCTTTTTCGAGGGATCGCACCTGACGCTTCCCCAATTCATGAAAAGCATCTGCCTCTGATGCCAGAACCTACCGTGCGCCGTCATTCAGCCGGAGACTGATGTCGCAAGTAAGACAGTTACTGATTGTACGAGCCTTTGTCGGGAGGTTGTGGCAAATGCCGTCCTTACGCATTCAGAGATGATTGGCGGTGAAGGCGTGACTGTAAACTAGACGAGAGTATGTTCGGGCGGCAAAAGTACCATCGCGGATATTTAAGGCCTGGCCAGTGGGTTTCCGGCGGTGTGGAGCGTGGCAGCGGATGCTGCCTTCTTGCACCCGTGGAGACCCGTGACGCTAAAACCCTGCAAGGGCTAAGAGCCGAGTGGGTCCGCCCTGGAACAAGAATTATCACCGACTCTTGGTCTGGCTATAGCAAGCTTCCAGATGACGCTCGCTTCACGCATTTCACCGTCAACCACAAGCTGTACTTTCTCGACCCGAACCCTGGTGCGCACACCAATACGGTGGAGGGCACGTGGGCCCACGTCGAAAACTTTCTTCCATCTGGACGGCGCGAGAGCCACCATTCCATTGGTCACCTTGCAAAGATTATGTTTTGGAGGAGAGAAGGCGCGCGGAAACACTCATAGATTCCAGTCGTTCGTCGCCGCAGCTGCCAAAATCTACTGCGCCGACGCAGATAGGGACCTTACCTATAGTGCGGAGGACGAGGATTCCGACGGCCCCGGTGACTTGGAGTGATCCGCTGCGCTGAACCCGTCGCCCGTCTGCGTGCGTGAAGACGACAGAAAACGGAGATGTTTTCTGAATGCGTCACCTCGTGCCCCTGTGAAAAAGTTCACAGGAAAGACCCAGCAAAAGTATGTGGTCCTAAACTTGGATATCGCGTTTTATGATTCAAATAAAAATTGTTGTTGCTTATTTCACGCCTTTGATCCCAATAAATGCCGCCGTTGCAGTCGTCCCGTGGTGGTGTTGCTTGCTCAAACGCCGTCGGCGTGTCTCAGCTTCGTCGTCTTTGCCAGACGCGCACCGGTTGATCTCATAGAGTTATTATAATGTACGCTAGGGGTTCAACTGGCGCTAGTGTCTATGCGACTTCCGTGACGCAAATTGAAGCAGACGGCAACCAGTCTACCTTTGCGGTGCTCCTGTGCATTCCTATGGGAAAACGCGCGTGTATTTTGTCTCTTCGGCGGAACAAAAACACGGAGTACGTTGATTATTTGTGTTGTATCCGAATAGAATGTACCTTGATTAACACTGTAAAAGTGTAATTGCTTTAATTAGCGCATTTCGTTTTTGATGAGTGAGCGATGTTTAACTTCGCTACGTTTCAGCCCCAAACGTGTGCTCCGCAGCAGGTGTGTAAAAACAAGCGATGATTATAAGCAAAGTAACAATCGAGAGGGATATAGAGTGTGTTCAAGGCTCGCCAGCATTCCGGTGACGCTTATACATTGATGATATGCCAGATCCGTCACTATATGGAAATGACCCCGTCGTGCATGAGCGGATAAAAACATTAAACTTGTAGAGAATAAAGTCCCAGGGGCTATGAAAAGTGTCTCTTCGTATTGTTTTCTCTGCTAGGCAGCTTTTATCGGGCACTTGTTCTCAAAGATTTCGAGCGTGCGGGTAATATTTTGAACGTAAAACAAACATCTTCGCTCACAGCAGAAAGAATAAAGCAATACTCACCTATATTTAGAATCATAATAGATTTCGTGGCCTTCAATTCATTTTGATCGTACGTGCACGGGTAGTTACTGATCTATTGTTGCTGCGTAGTTCTTGCCGTCTCCCTTAATTTCCAGATGTTCTTCGTTCGTTTGGAACGTATATATCTCATGCTGAAAATCGCCGACGCCGCGTACGCGCTAAAGCGTGTTTCACATGCAGCGATTTTGACCCTAGAGCGGCGCGATTTCTGCCGTCGCGGCGCTCGTGCCGCTCAACCGCTGGTGCTGGCAAGAGCTCCGCGACGGCAGAAATCGCGCCGCTCTAGGGCCACAACCGCTGCATGTGAAACACGCTTAACAGTGTCCAACCATGCACATAAATACACGTACGAAGCCGTTTTAGCGCCGTTTTTAATGCGATGAATTTGAAAGAAAAACGCCGTCGGGCCTGACTGAGAAATGTTCCAAGCTACTATAGAACGTACGAATTGTTTGAGATATTTGCTCATTTGATCGAGCGCAGGGAGAAAATGGGCTCACTTTTTTCCATAGATGTGCCTTACCGGAAGTTAATTTTTGACTGGTTGCTGTCTGCTTGAGTTTGCGTCAGCACACTAGCGCCACTTGAGCCTCTAGTGTACATTATAATAACTCTGTGGTTGATCTGACACACCGCGTTCGGCTTGGCCTATAGGAGGTATTCACTGGACAACATATGTGAGGGCGATGTTTAGAGCGCATGCTCAGAACAAGCTCACATTAATAGCCTGCTAAGACCTGCAACCTTGATGGTGCTAGATGCACGCTCCGAAAGGACTGCGGAAGCTCGCCGTCAGCACGCGTTCAGCAGCAGCGCACACGGATGTGGCCACCAGGAGGACAGACCGTGACGCCCCAAGCGGTTAACCTAACAACTACACGGATGGGGACAACAAATACAATGACGCAGCGTTCGGCCGACATAACCGAACGCGGCGTCAGCGTTCGGCTGGAGTTCGTGTTCTCCGGCGAGGAGGAGGAGGGGCTGTTTTGTTTCCACTACGGCCTGCATGAACAATGCAGCATGCACGATCCCAGCTCAGCACAAAAGCCGAAGTGGGTCAAGCTCGCATTCTCTGAGGATAGATCCGGCACTTAACGTCGCTTCGTCGATTGTTAGTATTTTTTACATTAAACTGCGCCCCGCGCTCTATTGTAGAAGATGACATGGCCATGCCCATAAGGCCTGTCGGCATGTGCACTGGCCTTGTGTTGAGTAAACACCAAGCGTGGGGAAAACAAACGGGTCAGAGCGCCCCCTATAGTTCCATCTCCTGCCCAATAGCAGACGGCGTTCGTAAAATGGCGTCAGCTGTTGCTGGCTTCGCGCGGCGGTACCGTGTGTGCTTCCATTCATTCGGCGTTTGTTGCCATGGTGACGTCGAGGAAAGCAGACGAACTTTGTATTGAGGAAGAACACTGCGGCGCAGCGATAGCAGGTGCGTTCTAAGGCCGTTACGCATGATTTTCAATAGGCGAAAGGCGAACAAAAAGAGTACAAAATAAGGACTTAACGCAGAAGGCAGCATTTCTCCAGCGCCTCATAACTTGATGAGCCTCACACGAAAAACGCGTTTTTTTCGGCATACCGCGTCTATATTTATTTATTTGTAGCATGGGTCTAAAGTATCAAACTGCCGGCTTTATTCCCACCCCGTCGTGTTCTTCTGTCATCCGTCGGTGCGTTCCAGCTGATCGCGCTTTCTGGTTTCAGGCGCGTTCCCGCTGTAAAAAAGTATTTCTCTATGTAAAGAATACTGAAGGAGTCAGATTCGTTAATTAGTTTGCTTTTTATAAGTTTACGAAGCCAACACCATATGGTATTTGCTGAGCCCGCGCGCCGCCAACACCATAGAGGCCAGCACAACCTGATGCAGCGCGGAAAAGAGTGGGGAAAAAAAATAAACGAGTTCCAGGCCCCGCCACGAGGCGCCACTTAAACTCGGCCCTCCTAAAGTAGAGTGCCTTCATACACAGGCGCGCTTTTGCTTGAGTGGTGACATCTGAGCCATTTTTCCGCCCAATCGTTTTTTTATGCATTTTGAAGTGCGCGCAATCCGGTGTCACTCAGCTCGAGCGCGTAGCTTTGGCTAATGCATAGACGCCATTTCACGGCCCAAGTCACGCACCGAGTGCGCCAGAGCGTCACGCGCTGGCACATTCGGGGCAACAATGGATGTCTTCACCCTGAAACAGACAGACATGTAGGCACCCTATCCTAAAGTCCCTTCATGTTTTAAAAGTAGCGCAAGGTGCGTCGATGCACGAGGCACGTGCAACGTGCAGCCCTTGGGAGGATCATGGTGGCACAGCGCATTACTGAGCTATACTTCGTTTCAGCCTCGGTCCAGACGCAGCCAAAGCTAAAAGCGCGAGCTCCGTGCTTTCAGCATCCCTGCCAAGCACGCGCGCTCGTGCAGTGCAAGCACTGTTCTGAGTCACATCCTCGCGCTTGTAGCATCGGCTGCGTCTGGACCGAAGCGGAAACGAAGTATAGATTTCAGACGCCATGTTCTTCCCAGAAGTGGCGCGCGGAACGTGTCTCGAGCACATCCACAGCAATGAATGGCGCCACTTTTCTCAGGATAGAGGGGCTTAGGCCCTCCGGTATGTGCGTGCTGTAGTGTTTCCAGATGGAGTGGTCGTAAGTACAGATTAGGTCGTGGTTTCTTCCACCGTGAGACCGACGCACAGTGGAACGTGCGCAAAAGCAGTTGTGGTGCACCCGTAGCCTCGCGCTTGTTCTGACATCGCTGGCTTGCTCACTGCGGGCATCCAGGCATCTGACACCCTGACATGTGGCACCTTTTTCGTCTTTCAGGCGGCGTTCAAATCGGCACACGACAACACGTATCGCCCTCTGTATTTTATATTAAGTAACTGCATTTCCCCTAACTGAATGGGAATAGGTTGAGATCTAATACTACCCAGGCAGCACAAAACGTCATGGAAACGTCGAGAAATGGTCCCTGACCTCCGCGACGTCCTGCGTGACTTCGATCACGTTTTTTTGATGTTGAGGTGACGTTCTTATACAACGTTCCATTAGAGTCCAATCAGTGACGTTGTGACGACGTTGTATTTCAACTCAAACGTCGTCAACGTTCCCACGACGTAAATGCACGACGTTCAGGCAACGTCCCACCCTCACGTTTCTTTGACGTTGAAGTGAAGTTCATAAATGACGTTCCATTATCGTCATGTCCGTGACGTGC
Source organism: Ixodes scapularis (assembly GCF_016920785.2). Classification (NCBI taxonomy): domain Eukaryota; kingdom Metazoa; phylum Arthropoda; class Arachnida; order Ixodida; family Ixodidae; genus Ixodes; species Ixodes scapularis. Next base: position 78,903,766 of record NW_024609837.1, read on the forward strand.
TGGCGACGTAATGTTTCAACTTCTACGTCGTCATCGTCGCCACGACGTCAAGACAAGACGTTTTGGCAGCGTCGAACACACACGTTTCTTCGACGTTAAAATAAAGTCCATATAGTGACGTTACATTATTGCCCCGTCAGTGACGTTTCAGCAACGTCGCGTTCACACCTAACTGTCGTAAACGACGTACAGGATGTACTGGCAAAGTCGACCACTCACGTTTTGCTTAACGTTGAGGACATTTAAATTACGTTCCATTTTTGTCCTCTCATTGACGTCCTTGCGCCACAACCTTTGTTTTGTGTTTTCTTTTAGCTTTTCCAGCTCCATCTACGGCCGCAGAATCACGTACAATACGCGTTCAGCGTTAAAAGCCTAAAGCGCGAAACACATGTACGACGAAACCGTCCGATCCGACGTCCGACCGCGCAATACGACGGTCGGAGGCGAGGGTTTTCAACGCTCTCCGATGCTACGAACACCCTCTCCCCCCAAGGTCACTCCGGCAGTCCGCACGTCGGATCGGAAGGTTTCGTCGTACATGTGTTTCGCGCTTAATTACAGCTCTGGTCAAGGTGACACTGCTCCAGAGCCGCAAACAAAACTTAATTTTTGAGAGCTCGAGAAATTTATTTATTTATACATTAATTTATTAATTTCGAGATGCTATTAATTGCACATGGGATTACGGTAGGGAGGGCATATACAAATCTCAATGTGCACTGGACGAAAAGAAATAATATGAAGGCATGTCGGGAATATCATTCCTTTTACATCTGCTTCTTATACTTTTGGTTCGTTTAAAATACTGTTATGGTTTTAATTTTCGAAGTCAAGCCAATGGAAGTGAAGCCCATGGCGTCTAGAACGAATCGAATTGTGCCATTCTTATTTTTCGCACGCACGTTGTCGTCTTGCGTGGGTCCTGGGACGCGCCACAGGCGCGTCGGCACACTATCCTCTCTCCAGGTGATTTCAGGCATGTATCATTTCCTAGGAGCATCCCTACTGCTCCGCGACCACCTGGCATTGCTTTAAGGTTCGGCAATTTTTCTTCGTGTTTTGTTACCCATGCTCACTTGCGCACAACCCCAAAATTCGCATCAACATCACAGTTCATCCACAACACCAACTTTCGGCACATCAGCACATTAGCGCTTTCGGTAGATCGGTGCGCAGTCTTGTTACGTGACTGTCAAAACCGATCTTGCTTTCCTTGGCACTGATAACGTACCCCAACAAATATCGCACTCCGGCACACACTATATCGGAGCAAAATTTCACTGCACACTTGCGCATTTTTGAACACTACTCCAAAAAATAAAATGCCCGTCAATGACGAAATCCGGTAGATACTGTCAACAGTTTGTGTAGATTGCACTCATGATGCCAACCGTTGAATGACACACATGACGGTTCAAAAAGCGTTCAAGTCCAGCCCGCACCTAAAAGTCGGGGAAAAAAAAAAAAAGCCGGCGTTAACGCGGCGCGAGAAAGAGGGGGAAAGGCAAACAGAAGACATGCCAGTGGTATCTCCATAGACCCCCATGCGATGCGTCGGGAAAATCGGCAAGAAGAGGGCGAGAGAGAAAGGTGGGGGAAGATAGTGGCGAGGGCGACGAACAATCGGCAAGCGTTAGTTCCGGGTGCACGTATTCTCTGAGTCGTTCCCAAAATATTTCAGCGAATTCTACGTTGGCCGGGGGCCCGGGAGAAGACAGCTGTGGGTATAACCCGGTCCAGCTTTTTCTCAAAGTCAGTCACTAGGACCGGCCGTCACGTCTACCGAGTCTACGAGGCATTCTGCTTGTCGCCGTGATTTCTTCCAGTCTACATACAGTGGAAGCGCTGCAATACTAAGTCGCTCAAGTCGCTCCTATGAAGAAATTGGTGATCGGCAAAAACGCCGTCGTGTTCAGCCACGACTCGCGGACCTTTTTCAAGGCTATGACGCTTCACACGTTGAATCGTATTACTGCTCGGATCAAGGTGCCTGTGAGGATATGAATGACGCCCCCCGAAAAGAAGGAGCAGTGCAGATAATGATGCGTCAAGTCCAGTCTCCAAACAAGACCCTTCAGACGCCTCCGACGATCCCAGTCAAGAACGCCCAGCGCACGGGATTCCACTTCTGAAACCATTCCCGTGCACGCAGCGAGAGTACCAGCTACGTGCAATGGGGTGGGTAAAGCACGCGCACCAGCGGATTAATCAAAGCAGAACAAGGTAAGCGGTGGAACATTCCGCGCAGCGCGACATGGTGCCTTGTTCATTCCTTTTGGGTGAATTTGTTTGTTTTATATACTTCTGGCTGCCACATCCAGGGACGCCTTTTGGCGGCGCTCCGTTGTGCATCTCGTGTCTGAAAATGCTAAAATAAACAGTTCGTACCAAACCTGTGTTTTAGTAGCTTTCTTCGTACTTGCATGAGGGCCACTTGCCTCCGCAATAATACTCAAAAACCGTTTTTTTTAGGGGGAAAGGGGGGGGGGGTGGACTCAACGTCTTCCCCACGACGCCTGGGGAACGTAATTTGGAATGGTTTCCCGACGTTCTATAAACGTCGTTGGTAGTCCGAATGTCGTAAACACAGGTATCATAAACGTCGAAGGAAGACGCAACGGCCCCACTGAGACGTGCATGTGACGTGTGACAAACGTCATTGGGAACGTCCCCTCGACCTTCTGTGCACCTTTTCTCGCGGACATTTAAAGGTTTCATCGACGTCGAAGGAAGGTAACGTCCGGACCTTCGACGTTGTACGACGACACGTCACAGACGTCTTCGACGTTCTTTCGACGTTTCCTTCACGTTTATGTGCTGCCTGGGTAAGTTTCACGTGTAATTTATCAAAATGCAGTTTCCGGAAAATGTGATATTGAAGCAGGCTTCGTAGTTTGATGTCTCGCAATTTTGATTAGTTGACGTGATTCCGTTTTTATAGCGCAATAAAGAAATACAATTTTAAAATTTATTTTTTACATTTAAATATGCATCATCTGTGCAGTTCGTTGCATGCTCTTTTATTTCTTTATATCCGACCGACCAATCACGTAAATATTGTGGACGATGTGACTTTGACATTATATCCACAAAAATCTATTAGCGATAATAGTGTTTGCAAGTTAATCATATCCCGTCGAGGTTTTGAAACCGCGACCGGATTTGATTAACTGACAAACACTATTATCGCTAATGAATTTTTCTGGATAGAATGTCAAGGTTACGTCGTCCACGATATTTGCGTAATACAATCCCTGTCGTGTCCCGAATCCAGTAAATGCTCCGCCTCCAGCACGAGCTTTCTTTCGTCATTAACACTTCGTCGCACGCGCAGACAAAGCAAGTGGAAAGCAACCAGCACGTGCTGGGGCCTGAGCACCTACACGACTCTTACCGCCGAATTCAGAAACCTTACTCAAACTACACTCAAACTGAAGGGCCCCTCCACTTCCTCGAGGAAGGCGCGAGGGCTGGCGCTGGCCAATCGCGACGGCCGATCCCTCCTCGCGATTGGCCAGCGCCGGCCCTCGCGCCTTCCTCGAGGAAGTGGAGGGGCCCTTCAGTTTGAGTGTAGTTTGAGTGAGGTTTCTGAATTCGGCGGTTAACCTGTCAACAACTCTACACAATTCACAATCTAGAATAAGTTTTTTCCTGATATTTTTTTTTGCTTCCCTCGTTATTTAGCTTTGCTGAATTGTCATCATTGCCCCATTTGTTGGCTGGCATTGAATCACCAACAGTAGATAAAGGGGTCCTATACTTCGCATCACCTGAAAGGAGCGGCGTACCGATATTGTAGCGTGAGCTACACTGGCCGAGGTTGAGCAGTTTCGCATGGCTGTAGAAAAGCCGTGCTGCGCAAGCGCGAGGAGCAGTGACGTCACACGGCGCACAGCTGGCGCTCCGCCGCCACCGCGCGCGCCTCGCCGGTCTGCGCATTCTAGAGGAGTGACGTCATAGCCGCTGCAGACGCACTGGCGCCGCCACGTGCCCAGCTGTGCGCCTCCGTTGCGCAGTAGCTAAGATTGACGCTGCACCAGAGCCGCTTGATAATGCCTCTCATTTTTTGCGCATAAGCTCACGCTACATATATCCTGGCATAGCCGAGCAAAGCCACCGCAATATTTTTTGTGCAGGCGTAATCATTGGTTAAACATACTTGCCGCCATTTCCAGAACATAAAAGTAGAAGCTGCCATAAAGATAATATATTATGGCCACGCTCAAAAACCTGTATTGTCTAGTTGTTTTCTTTATTTATATGTGTACTTCAATTTCCCCGGCTCCTGTGCAAATGAGAAAATTTAAATTGCAATGTTTAGGTTTAGTCTCGATCGAAGAATCATAATTAACTCTAAAGGTACGTATAAGCAATGGAGCCACGAAACCCAAAATCCAACAAATCAATAATATTAATAAAGAAAGAAAAGTGATGACGTGACTCAAAGAGTTCTGCAAACCCAACAATTACGCAGACCATTAATCACCTCAAACTGAACGTTCGGTGACAAATACTCCAACTTGTGCGAGAGTAAATGGTCACTAGAGCACATTGCAATAACGGTAATTTATTTTTCAGTTGGAATGCTTTTCATTTTCCACGAGCTTACCGGCAGTAGTTCAACCCAGCTATACTCGCACGCAACGGCATTGACCGAGAAACATCTTTGTTGCGGTGTAACTGCAAGAATAAAGGCGATCGTTTTCTTTAAATATTTTCCTCTCAAAACTCGATGATGTAGTTTAGAAGTCGTATACACTGGAGCCAAGCATTGAGTGAGTACTCGAGCTGGGGCTCGCGATAATGGTTATATGGACAAGCGTTCAGGTAGTGGCTCGTATCCAATAGCTTCAATAACGACAAAAACAGAACCTTAAAGGGACACTGACAAGGCACTTATGAATGTCGATGTTTTTATCTGAACATAACCTATGAAAGTCTAACTGCTCCAAACACAAAATGGGCCCTAAAATTCGTATACTCTTTCCGCCCAGAGACCGCCGATTGATAATTGGCCCGTTTCAGGAGCTCTCACTCTTCTTTCCATGGTCACGTGCCCTTCAAACTGATGCGTACCAAATATTTTCAAAGTCGTTTGTCATCTAAAGCACAGCTTCAACATTAAAAATATAAATGACTATGAACCCAATTTTTTGTGACTTCAAAAAAAACTGCAAGTATGGTGATGGAAAAAAAAATCGTCGCGCTGACCACAGAAAATATATGTACCTGTCATCCTCAATATCACGACGTACCGCCGGGTAGACGACGCGATGGTGGCGCGTGTGACGGATCAACGTTGGGGCGGACGTGGGACCGCTACGTCGGAATCGCGATCATCAAGCACACAAGAGCGAGGGGAACGGATATAGGTGCGAAACAATTGCACGACACGCGCTTAAAGCAACGTGCTCGTCGTCGTCGTCTGTTTCACACGCCCGAGAAGCTGAAGGACGGAAAAGGTAGACACGTGACTTCCGTCAACTCCCCCCTCCGAGCCTTTATGCACTTGTTTCGTCTTCGGTTTCGAGCAATTGTGTTTTTTTTTTTTTACTTTAGTAAAAGTTTACGCGCCTCTTTAGCAAAATATTGAGTGAGCAGGCTTCTGACCCCCCCCCCCCCCCCCCCCCATAATACTTTGCCTGGTAAAAATTAAAAAAAACTAAAAATGTGCGGGTGTCAGTTGCGTGGCCATGATACACATTGGCGGCATATAATCTGCTTCGGGTCATGTGACCGCTTGTTCTGATTGCAAGTTGTGGAAAAAAAAGCTGCTCGTTTTACTTTCATGCTTTTTGTTTTTTTTTAGACTACTATTGCATGAGGGGAGAAACTAACGCCTGTTTTATATGTTATAAACATTAGGTATTCAATAGCGGTGTTTACGCGAAGTACAAAAATTGGTGCACCGCCTTTTTAAGTCAAGACTCACCCGAAGCTAAGAGGTACTGGGACCAATCAAGCAGCGTCAAAGACGCAAGTCACTGCGATTTTTTGTTTATGATTTGTCGAGGTATTATAGAACACGTACACAAGCATAACGAACACCATGATGTTGTGCCTCTGACGCTGTCGAATTGGTACGATCAGCACGTAGCGTGAGCTGCGCCTGGACTTGTTAGAACTCCGCCGAGAGGAACGAGCCATACGCCATGTTTTGACAAATCCTAAACAGAAGATGACGATGTTTACTGGAATTGCGTCATGTGCGATTGCTGTACAAGAAAAAGGAAAATTGAGTTGCTTCACACTCCCCCACAACGACGTCAAGTCATTAGTAAATAGATTCCATTGGGTATAAAAGTTGTACGGGTCTCCTAATAATGGTACCATTAGGAAGACGCACCATAGCAGCTCGTATGGGCCCGTCTCGTCCAGTCAATGCTTCTACGACTTCTCCCGTCTTCCAAAGTTGTCGAGGTTGGAGATGTTGGTGGGCCAACACTAGAGTTCCTTTCTTCAGGGCACTGGAGGAAGTCGGCACCGTGAAATGAGCAGATCGCAGACTGGTCAAGTATTCCCTCTTCCATCTACGCCAAAAATGATCTGCCATCTGTTGGCGGTAACGCCACCGCCTGTTGTGTTGTCCTTCAAGGGGAGGCGCAGGCTCCGCGCTGGAGCTGGTCGGAAGTGCAGTTAAACGCTTTCCCACCAGAAAATGGGAAGGGGTGAGTGGTTCCTTTTCGGTGGCTTCGGTGTAGACGTATGTCAGAGGTCTTGAGTTAATTAAAGCCTCAATTTCAGTTAAGATGGTCGTCAGTTCTTCGAAGTTGCAGCAGCTGTTACCCAAAAGTTTCTTGAGCGAGGACTTTACCGTCCGTACCATCCTCTCCCAGAACCCACCCCACCAGGCAGCTCTCTCGATTATAAAGTTCCACTGTATCTGCCGATCAGCGAAGTAGGCTTGTATCTCCTCTCCACGCAACGTTGTCCACAGTTTTTTCAGGTCCCTTGAAGCACGCTGAACCGTTTTTGCATTGTCAGAAAAGATGACTCGGCACACTCCTCTGCTTGACACAAATCGTCTGAAGGCCATCCGAAAAGGGGGGGGGGGGGGGGACATGTCGGTCACTAGTTCGAGGTGAATGGCGCGGGTAACGGCACAGGTGAAAATGAGGATGTAAGACTTCTTGTTGTTGCCTTTATCCCTTGTGTTGGGCGGTCCCGCGAAGTCCACACCAGTCACCTGAAAGGGGGCCGCTTGGGTTACTCTGTCTCGAGGGAGTGGAGCAACTGGCGCGGTGGCTGCTCGGCTGTTGACACGGTCACAGATCACACATTTCTTCAGCACTTTTTTTACCATCTGTCTTCCTCGAACGACCCAGAACTGTTCCCGCAGTTCTGTCATAGTCTCAAGGGGACTAGCGTGGAGAAGTCGTCGATGCGTGACATTGGTCAAAAGCTCGGTAAAATGATGACTTGATGGAAGAATGATGGGATGTTTTGCATTGTCGCACATGTCAGCGTTACTGAGGCGTCCTCCGACCCTCAGAACCCCGTCCTTGTCCAGGTATGCGTTTAAGTCCCGTAACGGAGAGTTGCTTTCCATGCGTGCTGAGCGTCGAACGCATTCGAGCTCTCTCTGAAACGCCTCCTGCTGAACCTGCAGGATCAGACACGTTGGAGCTTGTGCTACTTCTTCGGTCGTCAAACAACCCTCATGTTTATGGCTGGGATGTCTAGAGTTATGTATAAATCGTGGTATCTAGGCAACAACTCGAACAAGCTTCGAGAGGGAACTGTGGCGCTGCATAGGCAAAACCTGTTCTTCTTTCAGTGTCACGCAATGAACTCGAACTTGTTTGTTCTCTTCATTTGCCGCGGTCATATCAACACCCGCTTCATGAGTTGGCCAGGCAGCAGGTGGCTTCGTAAGCCATGGCAGTCCGTTCCACCATGCCGCACTCGGCTTGAGTGCTTCGGGTGTCACCCCTCTTGTGAGCAGATCAGCCCGATTTTCTAGTGCAGGGCAATGGTTCCAAAGCTCTGGATTAGTCATCTGTAGGATCTCCAATACTCGACTGGCCACAAAGGGCTTCCACTGTTGAGCAGAACCTCGCACCCAATGTTGTGCGACTGTTGAGTCTGTAGAGAGGTACCAGCTGGCGACTTGTAGGTTCAACGACCTAGTAAGGTAGTCCTTTAGCCGTGCCCCTATAACCATTCCCATCAATTCAAGTCATGGGAGAGAACGTTTCTTTAGCGGCGCCACCCGGGTCTTGGACAAAACCAAAGTCACCCTCGTTGGTGCAGTCTACGTGCGCAGGTACGCCACAGCCCCATAAGCCTTGGGACTGGCATCTGTGAATATGAGGACTTCGTTTCGGTCATCCTCAGGAAGTTCAAGGCACCGTCGGGGTACTGTTACTTTCGTTAAGTGGTGCAGTGCTGTGTGCCACTGCGTCCATTTTGTTTGAACCTCTTCAGGTAAAGGCGCGACCCAGTCGACACCCAGTTCCCAGAGGGTTTGGAACATCAGCTTGGCTATCACGGTGACTAAGGAAAGGAGTCCTAAGGGATCATAAATGCGAGATGATGCCTGGAGAATGAATCGTTTCGTGTTGCAGTTCCGGTCTAGGAATCCCAAAACAGGCCCCATGGAGAACGCCAGGCAATCGCTGTCTTTGTCCCAGACAAGTGCTAACACTCGAGAGACGCTAGGGGTGGTACACTCTACTTGATCTAGAACCCCCACACCCGGTTCCTTCCTCGTTGAATAGCTGCTGCAGCTCCGTAAAATTTGTGTTCCACTTTCGTATTGTCATTTCGGCTAGCTTCATGACATGTAATGCTTGTCGAAAGAACTGTTCCGCCTCTCCCTCGGTGTTCGCTCCGGTGATTAGATCATCGACGTAGAGTATTTCGGCTAGTGATTTCGTTGTTTCTGGATAGTCCTCTGTTATCGACAAGTGGTGACGTAGCGTGGCTGCGAGAAGGAACGGGCTACTGGTCGCTCCGAAAGGAACCCTTGTCATCCTCCAAACCTCTACAGGAAGGTTCGGCTCTTGCTTCGTTGGCATTCGTTCGTACCAGAAAAATCGTAGAGCGTCCCGATCTTCCAGTCCCAGTAATATCTGTAGAAATGCCTTCTCAATGTCTGCACTGAAGCCGATACGATGAATCCGAAAGTTCAGTAACACTTTTATGAGGTCTGGATTCAGGTTTGGTCCTGGCTCTAGTGCGTCATTCAAACGCAGACACCCTGGTTCTCTTGATGACGTATCAAACACGACTCTGGCCTTGGCCGAGAGGCTGTCAGGTCGTAACACAGCACGGTGAGGCATGCAGTACACTCAGTTCTCTGCCTTGTCTGCACTCGGGGATATCTTTTCTGCAAATCTTTGCTGGAGATACTGGCGAATCGTCTGATCATACTCAGTCAGCATCACATCGTCCTTAAGCAACTTCTTTGTGAGGCTCACCAGACGCTCCCTTGCAACTCCTTCATTGTCTGCCAGCTGAAGGTTCATTGGCTTCCAAGGTAAGGCCACCTCGTACCGTCCGGTGGTTAGCTTGATGGATGATGTAAACGCTCTGACAACTTCATTCTCCTCTTCCTTTTGTGGGAGGTTAGGATCGGTGATGTCCATGCTTTCCAACACCCAAAATGGTCGAAGCTCGGTAGACAATGAGCATGTGCTTCCGCCCACAATGGCTTTCAGACCTGCCGCAGTAGAACAGGAAGCAGTCAAACCGCTGTGGGGAATCGGTCCTTGAAGTGTCCCTCAAAAGTCTGTTTTGACAGCGACTAGAGCGCCTTGCACTTTTCGGGCCTCACCAGTGAAAAGAGTCCAATAGTAGTCAGCACCGATAAGAATGACAATGCCATGTCTTGTTAACTGGGCTGGTGGCAAGCTGACGCCTGCCAGCTCAGCTATCTGTACTTGGACTCCTTGCACTACACTCCCAGGTAGAAGAAGATGATCGGAGCAAATTTCTGGTATCTCCAAAGCTTCTAGGCAGTGCTTTTTCCGGCAGTACTGGCTCCTTAGCCAGACTCGTAACCTTCTGCGTTTTTCCTTGATGATGTTTCCTGCTCCTCCAAAAGGGTAGATAGTAATGTCTCCTTTACCAACAACCTCGGGCTGCACCTTACGTGAAATTTCTTTCATCACAAAGGTTCGTTGGCTTCCTCCATCAAAAAAAGATGCGCGTGAGAGCTCTTTGCTGTTTTCCTTGTGCCCAGACCTGAACTGTTTGAAGTAGTAGAGCAGGTGTTTTATCGCTCTTCCTGCCAGTCGAAGAGTGTAACTCTGCTGCGGTGTTCTTACTTTTCTTCCAAGATGGGTCACACATTTGAGTTATGTGCCTTTGCCCGCATGTTTCACACATGATTCTTTTGTTGCGACATTCTTTGGAGTTCTGTCCCTTGATCGAACACCGGAAACATCGTCCTGCTTCTCGAAATCTTTTGCTTCTTCTCCAGAGAAATTGATGTCTGACAATCTCGTGCAGCGTGGTTCTTCGTGGCACAGAATGCGGACGCTTCAGTCTGCTTGTTGAGGAAAGAGCGGCGGCTGATTCCTTGAGAGAAGCCTTTCCGCTTTCTGTTATCTTGGTATAACTCATACTCTTGGTTTCTCGCTGAAGAACTTGTTGAGCCTCTTCACGGCTCTCCACTTCGAGCTTAAGGAAGCGTTGTAGGCTCTCTATTTTGATACCGTCGTTTTCCTTGTCCGTAGGACGTCGACACTTGTGGTAATCAATGACCAACTCTCCTGGCAGCATTCTCAGTAGCGCAGAGCATAGCATAGCTCTGTAAGTGTCGCTCTTCACCCCGAGCGCGGTGAGAGCGGCCATATTACGTTGCAAGTGGTCATAGAGACGTCGCCATCCGCTCACCTCGCTCGAGTGTGGTACTGCCGGCAAATCAAGTAGCTGGAAGAGGTGTTCTTGAATGAGAACGTCAGTCCGACCGAAGCGCTCCCTGAGAAGCTCAACGACGGTATCGTAGTTTTCTCCCGTTGCTTGAATGCCGGCTATCGCCGATGCTGTCTTTCCCGTAAGCACCGACCGCAGGTACAAGAACTTCTCAGCGTTAGAAAGGCTGTCGTTGTCATGCATGCCTTGCTTGTACAGCTCCCAGAACGGTTTCTATTCGGTAGCTGCACCGCCAAACCGTTGAAGCTCCAGTTTCGGCAGCTCCACGTTAGAGGTTGCAACGTGTCCGTCGCCGTCGTTGTGAATCCTCGTTGTACCGGCTTGGGGCCTCGCTCGTCGGAGTTCCTGTACCACCTGTGCGATGGTGGCGATGTACGTGACGATCTTGTCGTCATCTTCAATCGTGCAGGCGTAGTTTTGCTCAACGTCTCCGTCAGGTACCAGTGGTTCGATGGATGCGTTCACGTTGCTCAGCTGTATTCGCAACTCACTGAGCCTCACCGATAATGCGTTTATTTATTTATTTATTTATTTAAACATACTGCCAGCCGCCTGTTGGCAGCCAAGGCAGGGGTGGGCATAGACAGACACAAACAAAAATAGCACGATAACTTAGCACACAGCAAGCATACATGACAAATCATCGGCGATCAAAAAAAAAAAGAAAAAGTGTTCAATCATGGTAAAAAATAAATAAACAAAGTGGCATTGATTCACTTGACACAATCAACTCTCAAGCAAACGGTACCAATTCCGTACACACAAAAAAATAACATGCAACAATAATAATTTAATATACATTCTGCAGTCACCGCGAAAAAAGTTGTTCTATCATTGCTGCAAATGATGACGCTGTGGCTGCATTTGTAACACTTTCAGGCAAGCTATTCCAGTCATTGATTGTTCGCGTGAAAAAAGCTATTTTTTCGAAAATCAGTTCTACAGAAAGGGACCACAATAGTTTTTGAGTGCTTATTGCGCGTGTGCCTGCTTGAGTTGTTGTAGTCCATGTACTTTTCGAATGACATGCGCGAAGAGTCGTGCACGATAGTATAAAGAAGCTTAAGACGATTTATCTTGCGACGGGTTTCAAGACGAGGCATTTTTGATATGTCGTATAATTTTGTAATTGAACTTTTTCTTCTGTATTCGTTGTACGCTAATCGAAGTGCTTTCTTCTGAACTCCCTCAATTCGGTCTACGTTGATTTTGGAAGTGGGATCCTATACCACGTCAGCATACTCCAGAACAAGGCGTACGGTGGTGTTGTACGCTGCTAGTTTTGTTTTTGGTGTACAGTGTCTTAGTTTTCTTTTTAAGATCCAGAGCTTCACCATCGCTTTCTGCACAATCCATGCTACAGGACTGTTCCAATTGAGGTTTGACGTGAGTATAACACCGAGATACTTGTATTCGTTGACAGTTTCTAAGGGATGGTTGTTGATGGTGTAGCTAAAAGAAGACTTGTACACGTTACTCAAAAATTGTAAGGAATTACATTTACAATTACCCAAAACTAAATTGTATTTTTTTTACAATTACAATTACTTTCTCATAAAAGTAAGTGACCGTTACTCCCAAAAGTAATCCGTTACTCTCGTGGCGTTACTATCAACAATAGTTTCCTCAATTAAGAAACGAAAGGAAGAAGGTTATTCTAGTTCTTACTGTTGCCACCTGTCCCATTTATTGACCTTGAGTATTTTGAGCAACAGCTGGCTCTTGAAAGCCTCGTCAGACATGTATTGCGTCATTTCTTTCTGAAAATGTCGACTGCTACGCTGAGCACCATTTAAACTGAGTCACTGGATGAGAGTACCGTCTTGTGCCTCACGAATATTTAATTCTGTGCATTGAGCTTTTTCAGCGAAGCAATGGAAGTACTATTTAGCTCGAAGATAGGGCAAAGGTTCATCGTTGCAGCCGTTGCCTGCTATTCGAGAGTTTTAGTAGAGTTGGTACCAGTAAGGTGATGATAAAATAATATTTAAGGTTTGGCTCGATATTCTTCTTCCTTTGATTCTGAACAGGTCGAGCTTCGGTTTAGGCGCCTTGGTGAATAAGAAAACGTTTTTAATGTATAAATATAAGTAATAGAAAAAAATCAGAACGTTGGTTAAAATAAGAAAATTCAAATGCACGTTTGCCGTGTGTACCTTTCTTGGTGCCGTTCAAAAACGCACGGAGAACGGACCGATTGCAGTTTACTCCGGTTTTCTCCAGATAGACTGCTGCTGATGCCACGGGCAGCGAAGGGCAGAGAACTGAGCCACACTATGGCTTCCCACTCATCAGTTTTACTCTCTCCTCAAGCCCAGAATCTCAAGTCTACGTCAGCCACCATTATGTTTTATTTGTAAAGATCTCTTATCTTTTATTTGTTAAGATGCGTCGTGCTGGAATACGAACAGCGAAAAAAAAGGAAGACAATTTAATTTTTGGAGTGATCGGAAAAAGCTGACTCACAGAAGGGTGGCTGAGATGCGGATAACCTGGCTGAAATTCACAAATAAAATGGACAACCCTAGAATTTGGACCACAAAAAAGTAAGTAGCTTTCAAAACAGGTTCAAATAATGTGAAAGAAGCAGAAACAAAATACATCCTGTTTTCTAAGAGAAGATGAGAAGTGTGCAGCAACGAACGAGGATGCTTGTGGCAATAACACCTTCACATATTATCACATCCCTTTTAGTGGATTTTAGGGCAGACGGAGCTTGTCTCGTGTTGTGACATTATGAAAATGGTCGTAGTTACTATAACCGAGAAGGACATTGTTAATTCCTCTCTGTGCACCTAGAGTTTCTCGAAGAGGCATACAACCACTTGGTGTCCGCCTTTAACCGCCTTCGATCGCAAAGAAAAAAAGAAAAAAACAGACACTAAAAAAAGCGGATATAACTTGCCCCCCCCCCCTTTTTTTTTTTTTTTGTAGAAATGCTTATTTGGATTTTATGATACTGTTGGTAGGGTTTAAAAAGAAAATAGATTCAGGGGCTTGGTGTTGCAAAAAAAGGCTTTAGAACTGAAGAGTGCCAAGCCTCCCTTAGCGCTGGTCAATGGGCGTGACAGTGTCACTGCGCTCAACTTTACCAAAACAAAAACGACCTTTTCTTTAAAAGGGGGGGGGGGGGGGGGGCTGGTCCTGAAAAAAAATGTAACGGATTACAAGGAATCCGTTACGTAAAAAATATAAGGGAATTACTTTAAAATTACTATAGAAAAGATGTAATTATTCCATTACTAAATTACCGATAAATGTAAGGGATGACAAGTAATTTCGTTACTTGTAACGGATTACGTACAAGTCTGGCTAAAAGCAAGGGGGGTTTTCTTGCGTGTGACGCATATGTACACATACTTAGAACTGTTAAGCGACATCTGCCAATTCGTGCACCATTGCGTTATACTGTTTAGACAGTTACTGAGCTTTACCTGATTACTTCTCGAACCGACCTCTGGAAACAATACGCAGTCGTCCGCATAAAACCGGCATTGTACGCTGTCATCAACAGTAAGATCATTTATGTAAACTAGAAAAAGCAAAGGCCCGAGCACGGACCCCTGGGGCACACCAGAAATAACCGGGATAGTCGGGGAAATTACTCCTCCGACCTCAACAAATTGATGACGATTGCTTAAGTAAGAATCCAACCACCGCACGAGTCTTTCATTGCCTAGGAGAGTCTTAAGGTTTATCAATAGCTTCTGGTGTGGTACTCGATCGAAGGCTTTGGCAAAATCCAAGAAAATAACATCCACCTGGCCCCCCCTATCAAGAACCTTTGCAAACTCATTTGCAGTATGTAAAAGCTGGGTAACCATGGAGAAGCCGCGCCTAAAACCATGCTGTTGATCCGATATGAAGTTATTTGCCTCAAATTGAGTCACGAGATGCTTGAATAAAAAATGTTCGAGAACCTTGCTGCAAGAACAAAGCAAAGAAATCGGTCTATAGTTACACACTTGAAGCCTGTCACCGGCTTTATGAATTGGTATTACCTTTGCAGTTTTCCACTGATCCTGTACAATAGCCTGTTCAAGCACATTGCTGAATATAATAAAAAGAAATTTAGAGCACCATTCGGCGTATCTTTTCAGAAAAGCGTTAGGGACATTGTCTGGAGCACTTGATTTTTTTGTGTTTAAATTTAGAAGTGCTTTGAAAATGCCTTCCAGCGTCACCTGGACGTCCGGTATTCCTATTGCTCTTTCCCTGTATTCAGGTGATCCGCCGTCGTTAATCGTGAATACAGAAGAAAAATAGTTATTAAATGTTTTAGCAATAGCTGATTTGTCTACAACTTCTCTTCCACATTCCTCAATCTTGGTTACGTGCTGTCTCGTGCCCTGTAAATGCCTCCAAACTTTAACTGGATCATTAAGCAGGAAGTTGGTCATTTTAACGTTGTAGTATTCATACCTGGATTTTTTTATTAGTGATTTAAGTTTTATGCGCAGCACAGCTACCTTTGTTTTGCCTTTACATGTTTTGTTAAGTATTTTTGCCTGGCGCACTACTTGTAGAATCTCCCTCGTTACCCAAGGACTACGCTGTCTAGTATTTGTTTTCCTGGTTGGCTCAAAGCGTTCTATACACGTGTTTATTTTTTTGGAAGAAATGCCATAATTGGTTTATATCACAGTTAGTGCAGGTAGATAAATCGAAAAACCTGTCGAAGGACAACTCAAGAAAATCTAAGATACTTTTGTCTTCTGCTTTGTTGAAGTCCTTAACTTTCCTTACCGTATTAGGTAGACGGTTGGGGACTAAACCTGTACAGTCTAACACTATCATGCGGTGACCTGATATTCCATCTGCAACTGCCCAATGGTTATCTGCAACACACAGTGTATTAGAAACAAACACCAAATCAAGGAAAGAACTGGTGGTTTCAGTAACCCTTGTGGGACTCGTTACCATCTGAACAAGGTTGTTTGAGAACGCTAAATCGATCAAGAGTTCGGAGTGACGACACGCTGACATTGAGGTCGTTTTTTCCCAGTCTATATTTGGAACATTAAAGTCACCTCCCAAAATTATATTTCTGTTATGTTTTGACTCTTTATGCACAAAATCGTGTAAGTCGTTCAATACCTCAATGTCAGCACAAGGTGGCCTGTATACCACACCCACCAAAGTACAGGAAGATAGAAGCGACACTGTCACCCACACCGCTTCAATGGGTGTGGTATTACGGAGCACAGAAATTCCATTCCTTCTTTCAGAACTATAGCCACCCCTCCCCCTTTCGAAGAGCGATCTTTCCGTATAATTTTGTGCGTTGGGGGAACGATATCGCAATCAGAAATACTATCACTTAGCCAGGTTTCGGTTATCAACAATATGTCGGGGTCGAAACTAAGAATAATGCTTTCCAAGTCGGTCGTTTCATTGACAATGCTCCTTGCATTCAGGTTTATTACTCGAAGTTTCGTTCTAGTTGTACAAACTCCCCTTGCACTGCAACTTCGGGAAGAGGGGGGGGAGTATGCACTTCCATGCGCTAACCGTTAGACAGGATTCTGACGCGTGGCAGGATAGACAGGAACTCTCGTATTTGCAGTATCATCCCAAATGAATACTTGTCCATTTATTTTAATCTTATCGAAAGAGAGAACGACTTTGTCCCCATTCTTTTTTAATTCCCTAGTGCTGTCCCAGAGTTTTTTCCTAATCTGCTGGACACGTGGTGTGAAGTCCTCAGAAATACTGAACCTTGAACCCTTTAAACGCCTGCAGCTGCTCAGAACTGCACTCTTGTCCCTTTTATCGAGAAACCTTAGGATAACTGGTCGCGTTTTATTAGCGACCTTACGACCGAGCCTGTGTATCTTTTCAATTCCAGAGGCGTGTACACCGAGAATATCCTCAAAAATGTATCTCTTAACACATTTTTCCAACCCTTCATTGCTTTCATCTGCTGTCTCTTTAATTCCATAAACAAGTAGATTATTGCGTCTGCTTCTGTTCTCCAGGTCGTCTACTTTGCCGAGAAGGAGATTAACGTTCTTTTCAAGAGACACAATCCTTGTCTCGAAGGTTGCCACAGAAACCGCCATATTGGACAGTCCATCTACTCTGTGTTCGATTGTTGCAAGTCTAGCGTTAGTTTCCGCAATCAGTGCATTTGTAGCAGTTTTTCCCTCCTTTATCTCCTTCACGTCACTTGCAATGGCCGTAAGATGCTGCATTAGATCCTCAAGGGTGGGCCCGGATTGGTTTCTACGTCGCCGCTTAGCATCAACAAGAGACTAAACAGGCCATGGCACACACATAACACTCTCCAAAGTGACCGTGGGCACGGCAACTCTAAAAGACACAGATTGTCGATTCGGTAAGAACATGAAGGGTACTCGTTCCTCACCTGCACGAAAAGTGTAAGCGGGTTTTTCAGCGACATAGCTCTGACGGAGTCGCCGCGCCCACTGTCGTTGAACCACCTTGATTGCGGCTTTATAGCTGGTTGAGCGCAGGAAGTGACCGTTGATGTTTCCGGTCGCGCATGCCCGAAGTGTAGAATCGGAGCGTGCTCGATAGTTGCCCGGTAATCGCTGGATGATGCAGGAATATCGCAGAGAGTGATGACTGGAAGCTTCGCCGCTGAGTCAAATGCTGCTGTTTCGCGTGCATTCGCTTGTGCATGAATGGCCGAATAAACCGCCAGGATCTGCACGAAAAGTGTAAGCGGGTTTTTCAGCGACATAGCTCTGACGGAGTCGCCGCGCCCACTGTCGTTGAACCACCTTGATTGCGACTTTATCGCTGGTTGAGCCCAGGAAGTGACCGTTGAGGTTTCCGGTCGCGCATGCCCGAAGTGTAGAATCGGAGCGTGCTCGATAGTTGCCCGGTAATCGCTGGATGATGCAGGAATATCCCAGAGAGTGATGACTGGAAGCTTCGCCGCTGAGTCAGATGTTGCTGTTCCTCGTGCACTCGCTGGTGCATGAATGACCGAATAAACCACCAGGATCTGCACGAAAAGTGTAAGCGGGTTTTTCAGCGACATAGCTCTGACGGAGTCGCCGCGCCCACTCGCTCGTCGGAGTGGCTTGGGATAGCAGCGTCGATGTCGGAGATCAGCCTCCTTACTTGAGATCCCAGAGCCGTCCGCTTCTGCTTTAGTCGTTCCATGGCGTCTCTGGGTCTCGCGGCGTTGCTGGCGTTGCGGCGTCACTAGGCCTCGTTGAGCGATAACGTCGCTAGCGTCGTTGGAGCTTGCTCTCTTGCGGCGTCCCTTGGCTCGTTGAGTGATAACGTCGGTAGCGTCTTGGAGCTCGTTCTCTTGCGTGGTCCCTTGGCGCGTTTTCTTGACGCGTTTCGTTGCGACGTCACTAGGCCTTGTTGAGTGATAACGCCGGTAGCGTCGTTGGAGCTCGCTCTCTTGTGGCGTCCCTTGGCTCGTTTCGTTGCTTGTGGATGCCCCGTCGTCATTCCGTCGTGACTATATCATTGTCATCCCGGGTTTCGGCACCAAAATGTTAGAACTCCGCCGCGAGGAACGAGCCGTGCGCCATGTTTGGACAAAACCAAAACAGAAGATGACGATGTTTATTGGGATTGCGTCATGTGCGATGGCTGTACAAGAAAAACGAAAATTAAGTTTCTTCAGTACTAGACGACCTAATATGGTGTCCGGAAACTACCCAATCAATATTTTTGACGTATGGAAGAATAGTATTAATAAAACAAAACAAAAACACTGAACTGCTTGAAACCAAAACCTAAACATTAACGTGAAGAGACGTCGCAAACCACGTGGCTACACCCTAACTCGTTTTTTTTCCCCTACACATTTTTCGGCATATAAAACAGATGACGCCAGCGACGACGAATTGGCGTGTTCCGTCGGCAGTACGATTGTTTCTCACTTCTATCATTTCCGCTCGATGTTCTGCGCTTGACGATCGATTTGCCGGTACCACGAGCGACAGTTCCGAAGTAGCGGCCCCACGTTCGTCACGGCGTTGGTCCGACATGCGCCGCCATGGCGCCGTCCGGCCCGCAGTACGTCTGCAAAGTTAGAGTGACGTGAACGTGTACTTCGTGTAATCTGTGCAGCATGTTTTTTTTGTTTTTTTTTTTTTCATCAAAGTACCTGCTGCTTTTTGGAGGGCACACCCCCAATGGAGTTTATATTCTTTTCCTTCTTTTTTTAGTATGGAATGTGTGCCTTCGATGACCCACAATTTGGAAAACAATTTGTGCACATATCATGGAAAGGAGAGTGAGCGCGACTCAAACCGGCCAATTCTCGACCGGTTGTTTTCGGGCGGACAAAAAAAAAACGAATTTCGAGCCGCGAATTTTGCTTTGCGTAGTTGGGTTCGTATACCTCATGTTCAAATACAATCTTTGGAGTGCATAAATACACCGTTAGTGTCTTGTTAAGGTGAAATTAAGTATAGTGCGTTTGTTTCTTAGATTGCACGAAGCGTTTACAGACATGAAAAACCTGGAGCGAGGCGACAAAAAGCCAGGAACGAAGAGCGGATCAAAATTGACGGTCGATACGAAGTTTCGTGTCTGGCGGTTCCTTTTTAACCCTCGCCCCAGGATTACCATGTCCCTCGTTAACCAGCTCGCCTGGCTGCTTGCTTTACCTCAAATTTCTAAAAATCTGTCCCCCTCTCTCCCCCCCCCCCCCCTCTGAATACATACGTGCTTTCTTCGCGTAAACATTTTCTTCTCGCACGCATCCCTTGTCTGGCATTCCGCTCGCCCGCTACCATCTCTGATCCCGTCCGAGAACTGCACGGCATTCAGGCAATTACGCCAAGGCTGAGTTGCATCACTGCCATCTGTTCGTGCCATCGTTCTTCTCTCGTGCCCCAACGCCCGTCCCCCCACTCTCTTCGCTTCACTCTCTCCTCTTTTGTGTCGGCAAACCTTCAACGTCATTCACGGTCGGAGGAGCATCGGTCCTTAGTTGGCCCACAATAATAAATAAACGCACGGCCGCGGATCCCGAACATGAACACCATTGCAAGTCGGACCGTACGATGTTAAAGTGGAATCAGCGTTTACTCAGAGACTCACTCCTGATCCTAGCCTCGGGCATTACAAAAACGACTGATGTCAGTTTTGTTTGCACGCGTTTTTGTGCGAACGGGGAAATCAGATTTTTTTTACTAGGCTCTGGTGAGCAGCGAATTGGTATCTGGTGTAACGACGTAGAGATAAAAATGAGAATATAAAAAAACAGACAAAACACGCCAGCAAAAAACGGAGAGTGCTGTGTTGAAAGGAGAGATGGACAGAGAAACTTGGACGAATATCAGGGCATACATGCGCGGGCACGTGGCAGTCAGATTCAAAGTACAAAAGAGAGAGAGAGACGTGCCCCAACACTAAGATGTAAGCTATTCTCTTCGATATTTTGGTGCAACACCTGCGTGCGTTCCTTTTTTTTTTCCACCGAAAAAACTTTAATGATACATATGCAATCAACAAAACCGCGTTTCCTAGGTTACATAGCTTAGCAAAGATTCGAAACATATTGCACAGACAACAACGTTTGTCCGGGACCCATACGTTGTTTGCAAAAAAAAAATATTCCTTGGCCATTTTAGGTGTGGGCCAAGTTCGTACGCAGAAACCATGGTTACTGCGCACGAAAATAGCCCACACCTGAAATGCTTAACGCTTAACTTTTGGTGAATCTGCCGATCCGCCAAATGTTAAGCGTCGGACAGCAAGCGCCGTGCGGATAGCAGCGCCAGTTGTCAGAGCCGAACGTCGGCTCAAAATCTAACCAAACGCCGCAATAAAAATTAAAAAAAAAAACGTGTTACATGTTTTAGTTTATTGGCGGCAATAGTGTTTTCTAGACACAGTAGGTATTTTTTTATTTTTTTTTGCGTTTGCGTCATATTAGAATGTTTATGCCAGAGTAGTCAGCGATAAGGCGGAGCATCTTCTGATACCCGATTTTCGTACGTGCCTGTTTTTATTCGGGCTTAAGATGAGCCGGCGATCGAGCAGTCGACTCATCGGTGGTCATAATGGCCTCAGCATAGATGCCGCCAGGGAAAGTCCATGATAGTACTTAGTGAGTTCTCTCGTCGACGGAGCCGCTCGTCGTACTGCAGGGTTTCACCAACCCAAAAAAACGACGCCAATAACTTTCCGTCTGCGCGTTAAGAGATGGCGAGAGGGGCGGACCGTGTTCATCAACATGGCGGAACGTGGCCTAGCACAAGTGCAAAGGCTTTTGGTGAAACCGCCCATAGTAACACTGTAGGACATCCATGGGTCTTACGTCTTTTTGAGGACTTCAGACGAAGGCTATATGTAATGTCTAGGTGGGATGTATAAAAAATCACGTCACCCAACGACGGAATAAATAACAAATGCATATATAGCACGTGTAAAGAAAAAAAAATAAGCGGTATTTTATTCTTGCAAAAATGAAGGACGCATTCAAAGGCTTAGCCTTCGCCTAAATTTTCGTCCGCCATTCGGTCCGAAACAAACGACAAAGTTGCACACCTAACGGTTATGTTTTGACAAATTTGAGTATCCAAAAATTTTAATGAAAAATGGGGGCCCATTTTTTTTTTGTATAACTGGTGCCGTTGTTAGTTGGCATTGCAAATTGGATTAGTTTTCTTTGTGAATCCGACGGCTCTGTTGGCCACCATTTTCGCTTATAAAAATTTCAGTCGAGGCTTATATTTTCGCAATAAGGAAGCGGTAAACTCTGAAACATTGGCATTTGGTCCTGACCGCCATAAAGCATGCGAGCGGATAGCGAGCGTTCGCCAATTCGTAATCCCAGTGTCGTATGTGTTTATTTTATGCTTGATTATTTTTTCACGACCCGTCGAGCCACTTTGCCGGTCGCCATTGCTTGGACACGAAGCACGGGATTGAATCCGAGCCATTGCCGGACGCTGACGTCAGTACTCGCGTGCAATACATGCTCGGAGTGCATGTATTGTACTCCGAGCATGTATTGCTTGGAGTGCAATATATACATCCGTGGTACATTCCTCCCTTTTTTTTTCTTTTTCTGAGGGTCCAATTTTAGCGCCGCTTAGTGAGAGGCGTTTTCACTAGGTGGCACAAAAACTCGGTCTTCCTTAGGGTGCCTACATGTCTGTCTTTCTGAGGGTGAAGACATCCATTGTTGCCCTGAATGTGCCAGCGCGTGACGCTCTCGCGCACTCCGTGCGTGACTTGGGCGGTAAAATGGCGTCTATGCATAAGCCAAAGCTACGCACTAGAGCTGAGTGACACCAGATTGCGCGCTTCAAAATGCATAAAAAAAAACGATTGGGCGGGAAAATGGCTGAAATGTCACCACTCAAGCAAAAACGCGGGTGTGAATTAGGCACTCTAGTCTTCCTACCTAAGGCTTTATGGCACATTGATACTTTAGACCCATGTTGTTGTAGGAAAAAGCCATCTGAAAACTCTGGTCTAAAACACGCTTTCCGTGAGCGGCCCCTATCGAAAAGACCATCAGGAAAATCCTGATGGTCTGATGGAGTCGTATTTTGGGACGTCTGATGGTTTGATGGCCTGATGGTCTGTTGGCCTGATGGTTTGATGGTCTATTGGCCTGATGGTTTGATGGTCTGTTGGCCTGATGGTTTGATGGCCTGATGGTTTGATGGCCTGATGGTTTGATGGCCTGATGGTTCGATGGTCTGTTGGTTTGGTCTGATGGTCGAATGACCTGTTGTATTCTGAGACACCTATTTTTTACGGTTTGATTATGGTGGTTTCATGGATAATTTGAAACAGTTCGAGTTGGCCACAACTTAAAAAACACAACAATATGTGAATGCATAATCTGGAAACTTAATTATGCCATGCCTGGAGCATGACGAGGTGCATATCCCACTTATTATTTAATTATATTGTCCACTGCACACTGGTAATCGCCAGCCCGACATTTGAGTACGGCGAATGCAGCTACTAAGAAGAATAAAGTCAAACAAGCTGCATTACTTTGATATTTTTATTATGAAGTTATGAAATCATACATTGTTTCGCTGGGTGGAATGGCTAGGTGGTACAGAAAAACCAGAAACATTTGAGGAAGTACTATTGTGACCAATATTAGTTGAAGCGCCATGACGCATGGCGTGTGGTGCTATCAGAGCCACCTGTCGGATTTTCAGTGAACCTCTGTGTTGGCTGAGGTTTAGGCAGGTTGCTTCTTGCACTCATTGTGCCACTATGAGCTGAAAATTGACACGGAACGGCATAGTGGTGCAACGAGCACAAGAAGTTATTTGTTTCTACCTCAACGCATACCAAGGTTTGCTGAACAATCTGAGAGACAACTCTCATCGCGTGCAACGTGCAGTGGCGTTTCAGCTCATATTGGCTGCGATAGTACATTTCTTCCATTTCAATAGTATTGGCAATATATAAATTAAGCTCAATTAATATGAAGAAAAGGGTAAAAAGGCTACAAGATGGGGTGCAAGCGATGGCAGACCTGCAACAGCATGAGCAGTCCGTGGTGGGACCACGCACCGGGGGAGGACAGGCAGCAAAGGGATGAGCCTGGACATATCAAGTGCAATTCAGAGATCAGCAATGAGTCCAAACACAGGACGACCATTGACATACGTAAACAGCAGAGTGGGCCTAGAGACGACTAAGGGGCAGTAAGAGTGACATGCTTCATTGTAATTGTGTGACCATGCAACTTTTTGGAGAGTGAGCGAGCACGGCCTGATGGGATGGCAGTAGCGACCAAGCAACCCACAGCCTTTTTCAAGTGGTCAGCTGATCAACAGACTACTTTAAAGTTGTTTGCATAAACATTTAGATATATTAACCTCTAAAAAATGTATCTATATCATCATTTAAAATAATTGCTTGTAAACTTGAGACCCAAAATAGTATATCACTTAATTAAGGAAGTTAGAGTATAGATGCACGTACCTTTATAGTGATTTCTCTTGAGATGGGACAGCTTTTCTGACAGGTACCGCCGTATCTTCTGGTGCCGGGCTGTCCTTTCAGCCTGGCAGTACCTTTCTCCCTCAGGTGTCGTCAAAAGCAGCCTGGAATATTGAAATTCCAGGGTAATTATTTTTTGCAGTGCTCAGACTTAAAACAATATAGAACGTCATAAATACAGGCTGGAGGGTCATAGTTTGAGAAGACCAAGGGTAAATTAGTCTCAAATAAAAGCAATTAAGTGGACGCTGGTAATTAACAAGGCTTCAACGTTTCTTAGTATTTACAGTGTTCAGAGATCACCATGAAAGCAAAGGTACCGCAGTATCCTGATTTATGTTCCACTCCCAATAGGCAGCCCACCCTGGCTTCTGTTAGATTCTTTTAAGCACAAAACAGGTAGCCCATGTCTATAAATCTCACTGCTAGGCTAGTGACCTTGTAAGAAATAGTAGCTACAACTGTAGATAAGTAGACAATGTACGTTGGAAACTGCTTATACTTGGTTATCATCCCTCGCTGTGGTAACAGCTTAGACACGCCACAGAATTAAAAAAAAAAATAGCATCATGAGCACCAGAAAGAACAATGCAGTTCTATATAAAAACAATCTTTCACATTGCTTGAAAGATCTTCCATTCATGGCCTGGCTCTAAATTTAAAGGTAATTAAACAGTCTTTCAATGTGCACCTGGTGGAGGCCTCTGAAGCTTCGTTGGGAGGTAATCTAGCAATGTTGGGGATCTTGGACGTAGTCGTGACATGGCGAAAACCGCTATGTAGCTGCACTACACATCGGAGCAGCGCCGCTGTTTGGAGGTACACTCAACTGTTGGAGTAATCTCGCCCTGAACGCGATGACCTTGACATTACTTATCTCACACATAGGCGCTTAGACGGCTTAGTCCGCTTTGGTCCACGTAAAGCCCACAGATGTTTCAAATGGCTAGGCTGTAACACGTCTACACCACCACTATGTACCCGAACGGCACAGCACGTAGCCACGCCAGCTTTGCCGGATAGCCCACGATGCATCGAGCTCTCCGTTGACTTCTCTTCAAGCACTTGCTCGAGTTTGTTGCTTAGAACGAAAAATAAAATTATCTGTTCAAAATACAAATGTGCGATTATTTACGGTTATTATCTGTTATGATTGGCTCATTCTTGGCGGGGTACTCCCATCACATGTCCAGGTGTTAGCAGGCAACCTACTAGAGTAAAATCTCGGTGATACTAACTGGTACGAATTTTGGAATAAAACAAATTAACCAATTCCCCGGCCGAAGTGCATTGTATACGACGTGAAAATTTTTGGGTGTTCCGAATTCCTCTACGCTCTGCGACGGCTGATACGAATGCGTGCTCCACAACTGATAGTGGCAAGGAGGCCACGATCGGCGACTGTAAGCTTTCAGGGCTCCGGGCGGCTGATTGCCTGCTGCTGCCAGGGATCAGCCGCACTTTACCCAAAAACTGGAGCTCAAAATTACATGTATGTTACAATCGGACCCAAAAACCAAAACTAAACAAAATGCTAAAAAAGAACTGTGCAAAGTGGCCAGCCCCATCACCATCAACACATGTTTCAAATCCAATCCAATCTGAATCCAAAATCGCTTTTTTTGTTTTTGCGATCTCGTGGAATGGTGTTTCAGCCTTGGAAAAGCAAAACCGATTTTACTATAAGGTTACCTCTAAAAAGCAAAGTAACTGCGTTGGCAAAAGCAGAAAACCGAGTGATGTTGGTGGTGTCTTCGGTGTGGTCCACGGTGACATGCGAGCTTGGTTGGAAAGACAAAGAAACCGAATTTTCGCTTGCAAGTTTTTGATGTAGGGCTTCAACAGCACATAGAGTGGGCACTTTCTGAGTATGTTCATTTGATGAAATGTTTTCCACAAAGTGTATGTTGTTCAGCCGTCATTATTTTATCTGCGAAGTAGAATCGACATTTATCTGCGCAGTAGAATCAACATTAATTCATTTTTTCAACATTCGTGGGTTGATTATAACCGTGTGTTACTATGGGGGCATGTTAGAATCGTGTAAATTGCATACAAGATATTTTCTGCCATAAATAAATGCACATTCATGCATTCCTTGTGTTTCAAAATATAAATTTTGTTTCGCTTTCGTTGATACGAATTTAGCATGAAATATTTTACGCGACTCCGCGAGATTCATATCAAGATTTTAAAAATGTTTGCTTGATGAGAGAGCCTGCACCTTGCGCTGAGTGAGCGGGGCAAACGCCTTCTCTTGCCTCGCTGCCTTTGCCTTGTTGGAGAGGGTGCCGGTCACCGACCTCTCCAAAAGCACTTCCACTCACCCTATGGAAGCAGCAGTGATCTTGCAAAACATGGAGTCGCACTCTGCTGTCCGCATGTTGCCCGCCTTCCTGGTTGACGTGCACACCTTGCCCGACATGGATCTGTTATAAACAAAAGCGAGAAACAGCTTCACATATACCAGTCGTTGACGTAGAGTGGTACTGTATACTCCAAGATGCATTGAAAATGCACTAAAATAATTACATTAATGAAATTTAGGCCTTTAAATTTAAGACAGCACTACACATGAATTCCTATCTTCATGGGCGTCTGCGAAGCTGATGGGCCTACAAAGCTTCATGGCATCTGCATGAAACAGCTACATAATCCCTTAGTTGCATCAGGTGAGCATGACAACAGAATGTTTTCCAGGCACTGGCTGTAACTACAATTAAGAGCCTGGCTACAATAATGTTTTAATGACTTCTTGTTGCAATCGATTCAATCTACTGTGCTTACATTATCTCAGGAGTGGCCAAAGTGAGGCTCGCGAGCCGCAAGCGGCTCTTTGCGCGTCTAAGTGCAGCTCGCGGCTCCCTGGAAAACGTGCCCCCAGACGAAAAGGGTTCTAGAATTTAGAAAGAGCTACAAGTCTTGGCAGCCTGGCAACACACTACATATATACACCTGGAATGCTTTTTGCCACATAGATGCGTCGAGTGACCCCG
Organism: Ixodes scapularis; assembly: GCF_016920785.2. NCBI lineage: Eukaryota > Metazoa > Arthropoda > Arachnida > Ixodida > Ixodidae > Ixodes > Ixodes scapularis. The sequence goes on from NW_024609837.1 coordinate 78,930,570, forward strand.
TTACCTTTATTGTTCTAGAAAGACTTTCAACCGTATACGCATAACAGTTGTCAGGGGCAGTGACTGGCTTGTGAATCGTGTATTAATTTTTGCTTAGCAGTGGAAAGGACCTTCTGATGCATAGTGTCATGGGTTTTTATCGCCCATTATACTTGTCCCCTATGGAAATAACTGTTCCCTCCATATTGTTTCTTGTTAAAAGTAGCCCCCCCCCCCCCCCCCACTTTCTTTTTTCCAGCGACTCTAAACTTTCGTAGTTTTGTCTGCGGCTCTAACTCCATGTCACTCTGGCCACCCCTGCACTATCCTAAACTCTTTTAATGCATATTATACGCTGAATGAAAGTGAAAAGTTTTTCTATTTTACCATTCCTTCCTTTTCTGGAGGCCGATGCTAGGATCCACGATCTCATTCTTTGCAAGGATGTCCTCGTCAGGAACTGAAAAAACAATTTCACATGAAAGAGGTACAGAAACCAAATTCCAGCGCTCATTTTATCGCTTTAATGAGTTGCAGGTTGCAACATAACCTCAAAAATACCAGTCCTTTGCTGAAGGGCACAAGCAAACTAATTTTAAAGCTAATCAAACAATCTTTCAATGTGCACCTGGTGGATGCATGTGGAGCCTATATGGGAGGTAAACTAGCAACATTGGGGAACTTGCTACGTAGTCATGACGTAGAAAGGACATTCCTCGGTCATTCTGCTCAGCAACAGAGCGCAGCCACAACAGTAGAGTAGAGAGCTCTTTGCCGTTTATGATTTCTTTCTCAGCATTATTGTTTCCACCCATTATGAATGAATATCCTCTATGCAAGATATAAGCCATGTGTTGCATATCACATGTTCGGCTCTATCACCGCACAGCAAACTTCTTTCATATACTGCAGGTTCATTAAAAAAGTTACCATTTTAATGCTAAAGCATGGGTTCTGTTAGTACGGTAAACATACGAGTACCCAGGGGTCAGGCCATAAATGACTACGTGTTAGGCAGTAGGGCCCTACAGCACCTCCCACATCAACAGCCGAGCCGCAGGTAGTCCTGCAATTGATAGAGCAGGGTAAGTCAGAGAAAGGTGTTTCTAGCAGCTCTGCCGGTGTGCCCCCAGCAGCATTACTCACGCACATTGGGGTGTAGGCAGAAAGCATGGCATTCCTCATCAACAAATCATGACAACATATTGTTGCCGGCATCAAACTAGATCCCTGTGCTTTTTTTTTGTGATTTAGTTGATTCTTTGTCTTCCTTGTCACTCCCGACTGCTTTACTGGCCTTTGTGAAATAAAGAAGGCTTGGTAAACTGCAAAGTCTTGACTGAGTGGTGTAACAGAGCAATCCCAAAGAAGTATAAATGTTAAGGACTCGACATGACATTACGCAGTGTTGGGATTCCCAAGCTGCTTTCCACACTCACATTTTGTGCACGACCAGCTCTTTCTGCATCAGTTGGATTGGCCAGTTGTGTGCCCGTTTCGGTCGCTGCTAGCCATATGTGGCTGGCGCTGCTTTTGAGAGCCTTGCAACATCGTCACTTTCAGCTTTTGTCCTGACATAAACCGCATCTAAAAATTTAATTAGCGCTAAGATTTAGCTTTTGGACACTCCCCGAAAAAATAGGCTGTACCACATTACATAGACAGGTAATGATATTCTGGTGACAAAATTTCCACAAAAACTGCTTTGCTTTAGAGGGCACAAGGGCTGACGTTCCTGGGAGGAGCAGCTTTGTGTGAACTTGCAGATGCTTCAGCTGCCTGTTTGCGCCTGGCCAGTTCAGTTGCCATTTCCTCTTGGGTTTCTTGTAGGTACAGTTGGGGACAAAAGTCTCCAGGACACGCAAGCCGCGACTGAAACGCATTCCTGAGCCATCTGCCGGCGGGTCGCCAAGTTTCGAGATCACAGAAGGGCGCACGTGCGTCCTATTGTACCTGCCAACGTGTGCGCTTTCCCGCTCTGCTGCGGCGCGGCGCCTAACCCGGAATCGGGCGCGTGGTACCACTTCGGAGATAGTGCTTACTGACATGGCACCTATAAAGCAAGAAGTCACGGCAGCTCAATTAAGCGATAAGCTGAACTGGTTATAAAGCAAGGTGCGCTGACACGACGAAATGCGGCGCAATGCCCCAGGCGGTATCTCGAGTATTGGAATGTATAGCAGACGCTCGTCAGCCGCCAGCGCTATGTCCGAGGCAGTACCATGTGTCCGATTCCTATTTAGGTGCTGTGCCGCAGAAGAGCAGGAAACACACATGTTTGCAGGCAGAGTAGGACGCGCATCCGCTTTTGTGTGATCTCGAAACCAGGCGACCCGCCGGCAGGTGGCAGAGCAATGGGTTTCAGCCGCAGCTAGCACGTCCTGGGGACTTTTGTCCCCTACTGTACATTTGTGATCATGAATAAATAAATTGGTCAGGAAGCAATGGCAGCTGATGCAACATCAATGCAAGCAATGTATTATAGGACTCGCATGAATTGACATTGAATCAGCCACGATTGTGCGCCTAAGTTTGTGCTGCGGAGCGCAAGAGTTTGGCGCTCTGTTCATTAAATGGACAGAAGCGCCACCAAAGGACTGACACTCAAGCGTGCTCTTTTTGCACCGAGTATTTCTCGAAGTGCAAGTCATTTATTCGCGCTGACAGAAACGTCGCCGAGACGAGGAGTGCAGTGGATCGCTGCCTCATTTCAGCTGAAGAATGCTTAACCCAGCGAGTAAAATGATTTGATTTCAAAGCCAGGAACATTACGGAAAAGGTTTGTTCCCGAATCTCACCTGAAAACGAGTTACCCATCGAACAGTAGCGTTATGATGGTACAGCGACAGAAAAGTTGTCGAGATGAGAGGACAGTCCGATCGCTGCCCTTTGTAGAATGCACAGCCCTGCGAATAAAGATACTTCGATTGGAAAGCGAAACCGTTGCGGGAAAAGTTTGTCCATGCATCTCGCCTGAAAACTAATTAATGTGCTATTTATTGAACGGTGGTGTGCCAGTATTGGAGTAGCACATCGACAGGTTCCGTCTTGCGCTGGAAGACGGAAATCCACAATATCTGACAAGTTTGAGAGTTTCTTGTTTTGACAAGCGAGTTCAAGAATGTTGTCTTTCATTTGAATCTAAACATCATGCATGGCCAATAAATAGATCGGTCAAAGTAACATTCAGCATATCTGGTCGAAGCGAGTCTTCAAACCTTTCACAAATATTAACATTCGTAAAAATTTCCTAACGTCGCCGCGGATTTCTTTTTTTTTTTTTTGGGGGGGGGGGGGGGGGGGTTGGGCTTTTACTTTACCATTTTACAGAGCCCTTAATTAATTTATCTTCAAAATAATTTTGGCATCCGCGAGATGCTGGGTTTGTCATAAAACTGTGGTCGGAAGTGGCTCATACAGCTCACCGACAGCTTCGGTGTGATGCGCTACTGTACGCTATGCTTCGTTTAGTTGCTGCGCTCGGAGTGTGAAACTCGGAACGGTGGAGTACGAGTAAATTAGCGCGGACTTAAGGCACAGGAGCAATGGCGGCTTGTAGGGTGCCATATGATGTCACGTGCAAGGCAGTTCAGTCCACACGCTCAACTGAAGTATTAGCCCATGCATTCATCTGCGTAGCTTGGTGCCCCATATAAGCAGTCTACAATATTCACTTTTAATTACAGTCGCAATAAAAAAGAAAGAAAACGGCGATTGCTCGTGGCTACGTCGCACTTTGCGATGGTAAAAAATACACACTCACCCGTCAGTTCGAGGATCTCGGCGTCGTAATAGCCTCCTCGAGTGTTCGCGTCGCCGTCCCAAGACACCTTGTACGCCGTCCTACGCTCGAAGTCGACCACATTCGAAGGATTGCAGTTTTTAAATAAAGCCCTGTGGACGTCGCTTATTTCTCCGTTCTCGAAAAATTGAGTGAAACCTACCGAAATATCTAAAACCTCGAAAACACTCCACGAGGAAGGGTAAGGCTGCCGAGGCAACAAAGCGCACGAAAAAACTGGATTTGGATTTGGATTCGAAGCTTTTGAAGACGCAGTTGCTCGAACGGATATAAGCGGCGAACGTTTTTCAAAATACAAAATATAAGGTATACATTAAAATTAACGGATCGTCGAGTGTCGAACACTGCGTATGAACTTGAATGAGAACATTTTTGAGAAATCTGTCAAGTGTCAACACTGCGTGTGAAGAAACTGGCGCCGCAAGTAGCCGATGCGTCGGCAGTAGCCGATACATTAAAGACTCACTCATAATTTACGCGACCCCCCACAGTCCGTATGCCACAGTCCGTATGGGGGGTCCGTATGCCGACGCGCTACCCCTCCGCCCTTGGCGGAGGGGTAGCGCGTCGGCATACGGAACGAGGGGTCGTTTGTTCGACTCCTCCCCAGAGAAGGAAGACAACTTTTTTTTTTTATTTTTATTATATTTCTGATAGTGGCGGTGGTGTTGAAAACTTTAATTCAGTCTAAAACCCCTGCGAAGCTGCTTCGTTAACGACCGCCCTTGTCCAAAAGGGTTCTAGTGCAGCTGGATACTGAATAATGCAGGTTTTTCTACCTTTCCTGTCGCCGGTTTTAGCACCTTTCGTGACTCGACGTGTTTCCGCTCCAGAACTTTTAAGGTCGTCTGAACGACGAGACATATAAGGCTTTTCCTTAATAAAAAAAATCACATCAACCCATTGACCACGCGGCTGCGGCCCATCATATATCATACGCGAGATTCAACGATAGCTTTTTTTTCGCGACATAGCCTCAAATCGCCTATTTTGTAGCGTGCAAAGTTGCGGAGCCTCCTCGACTTTGGGCCGCTCATTCAGCGAGGCGGTGGCGCATTCCCCCGACTATTTAACCTTCGAGCAAAGTAATGCAAAGCAATGGCCGCGCGGTCTGTTTGGAAGCTGAACTTAATTGCCGCCGCGACCGTCCGATGCGCACAACGGTTGCGGGGCTCGGGGGGTGCCGTGTCTATAAATATTAATGTGTCGACGAAAAGTCTGTCCACCTTCCGTTGGTAATGAAAGGCGTAGATGAAGCATATGGGAAACGATGAACCCTACCGTGAGTACGGGTTTCCACGGTGCGTGATTGCAGACGAACGCACAGTTGCCGGTGAATCGGGGACTCAGTGAGTAAAGACAAATCGCGTGACATAGTTGCGTCAGCACCTCGCGAGCCCGCGACTCATCACATGCTGGCGAATATGTCGCGACCCATATATCAATTGTTATTAAACGCCCCTGACGGCGCCGTCAGAATACCGCGAGCAACAATTAATCAAGCACTTTTGATAAACATTGTGCGCAAAGAAAATCCCGACGGCCGGGAAATAAGGCGCTTTTGATGGAACCGAAGTGAAGCATAAAACTTCTGACGACCATTAGACCACTTCTGACAGCCCATCAAGAGTGCCAAACAGACCATTAGGCGCCGTCGGGAACTTCTGACGGACCATCTAAACGCATCTGATGGTCCATCAGGACAGTCGGATGGTGCGTCAAGAATGGGCTGATGGTCCATCAGACTTTCTTGATGGTCCATCAGACCTTCTTGATGGTCCATCAGGAAGCCTGATGGGCCATCAAAGAAGTCTAATGGTCCATCAGGAAAGTCAGATGGTCCGTCAGGAATGGGCTGATGGTCCATCAGGAGTGGGCTGATGGTCCATCAGTCTTCTTTGATGGTCCATCAGGAAACCTGATGGACCATCAGAAAAGTCTGATGGACCATCAAGAAACTCTGATGGTCCATCAACAAAACCTGATGGTCTTTTCGATCGGGGCTTGTCAAATTATGAGGATCTGGAGAAATGCAGCATTCTGCGTTAAGTCCTTATTTCGAGCTCGTTATGTACGTCTTCCGCCATTGAAAAGCATGCAGGAAGGGCCTTAGAGCGCACCTGGTATCGCTGCGCCGGAGCGTTCTTCCGCAACATAAAGTTCGTCTGCTTTCCACGCTGTCACCATAGCAACGAACGCTGAATAAACGGAAGCACGCACAGTAGTGGCGCGTGAAGCCCGGAAGAGCTGACGCCATTTTACGAACGCCTTCTGCTATATTCCGTTTCGCCTTACGTTGTACCGCAGCAAAGGTTAGAAGCACGAGCTCAGAGCGTTGGCATTTGCCCTTAGTGCACGAGAGGTTGTGCAGCCGAGATTCGCCCCAGAGCAAGGAGCTCGCACATGTAGCCTTTCCTGCTGTACATCATAAGGTGAAATAGACTTTAGCCAAAGCCGAACACAGTGCGTCAGATCAACCGCCTCCACCGGTGCGCCGCTGGCAAAGTTGACAAAGCTGAGACACGCCGACGCCAAATGAGCAAGCAACAGCACCGCGGGACGACTGCTACGGTGGCATTTATTGGGATCAAAGGCGCAAAATGAGCAAGAGAAATTTATATTTGAATCATAACACGCAATATCCAAGTTGGGGACCACATACCTTTGCTGGGTCTTTCCTGTGAACTTTTTTACAGACACGAGGTGCCGCATTCAGAAAACAGCTCCGTTTGAAAAATAGGAGGGCCCTGAAAACGGCCGTTTAGACCGCTACCAGAAACTATAACTGACGTAACGAGCGCTTCACAAGCGGTTGACGGATAAGTCGTGTTTATGCACGCAGGCGGGCGGCAGGCTTAGCGCAGCGGATCACTCGAAGTCACCGGGGCTGTCAGAACCCTCGTCCTCCGCACGGTAGGGATGGTCCCTGTCTGCGTCGGGGCTGTAGATTTTGGCGGCCGCGGAGACGAACGACTGAAATTTATCAGTGTTTCCGCGCGACTTCTCTCCTCCAATATATTAACTTTGGAAGGTGACCAGTGATATTGTGGCTCTCGCATCGTCCAAATGGAAGAGAGCTTTTGACGTGGGCCCAGGTGCCCTCCACTGTATTGGTGTGCGCACCAGTGTTCGGGTCGACAAAGTGCAGCTTGTGGTTGACAGTGAGGTGCGTGGAGCGAGCGTCATCTGCAAGCTTCCTGTAGCCAGCCCATCAGTCAGTGATTATTCTTGTTCCAGGGCGGACCCACTCGGATATTAGCTCTTGCAGGGTTTTAGCGTCACGGGTCTCCACGGGAACGAGAAAGCAGCACCCGCTGCCACGCTCCGCACCGGCGAAATTCACTGGCCAGGCCTTAAATACCCACGGTGATACTTTCGCCGCCCGAACACACTTTCGTCTAGTTCTACAGTCACGTCTTCACCGCCAATCGTCTCTGAATGCGTACAATCAGGTATTGTCTTACTTGCGACATCAGTCTCCCGCTGAATGATGGCGCACTGTAAATTCTGGCAACGGAGGTAGATGATTTTCATGAGTTTGGGGAAGCGTCAGGTGCGATCCCTCGAAAAAGGAATTGCTCCGTACCGAGATTTTGCCCCTGCACTGAAACTTCACCGGCTTTCTCATGGGCAACTCACGAGTGATCCACACACCGCGCCCCCACGAGTAGCCATCCGCAGATTTAGCGTGGACTTGCAGCGTTATCGCAGCTTCCCATTCTGGGCACGCACTTGAACCAAGGAGCAGGTATATGCCCTCAAGCAAATTAATTGCTTTAAGAGGGTCTTTCATGGTGTCATGAAGACGGCACAAGTTAAACGCCATGGCACTGCGATACTCGCTTCTGGAAGAATAAAGCGCCGAGGGGGAACTGCGCGCTTCTTTGCATTTAACATTTTTATTTGATCCGCCATTTTATACCTCGCGACACCATTCTAACAAACTCATTGGTTAATCCATCGGACCACACCATCACGTGATAAAACAAATGACAATCGTATGACCAGAAGGGTTGCCACGGTCGGCATCGTTACAAGGAAGAGAACAGTCGAACCTAATAACAAAATAAAGTAACAAAGTGAATACAAATAAAAAAATAAAAAAATAAGAAGGGAGCCGTTTTCGGGATGCGTGTTCTTTGATGAGAGGTGTTGCTCGCAATCTTCCTTGTTTGTTTTCCTTTTTGTTTTTTTACCCTAGAGCAGTGGTTTTTAGCCAATGATGTTTCGCGGGCCTCTTGTGCGGTGAGGGGAGGGGAAATATATAGGTTAATTAAGATAGCGATTTAATAAATAGATACAACTCAGGGCTAGTGTGGAATTGACATATTCACGAGAAAACTCACCCGAAATTCGAAACGTTTCTTCTCAATCTGGGACAATACAACTTTTATTATCGGGCTTTACTGATGAAGCTGGTCTTCGTGGACCCGTAGAATTCCTTCGCGGACCCTAAAGGGTCCCCGAACCCCCCTTTGAGAACCACAACAGACAACACACCATCAAAACCGATCCACACAAAGAAACAACACTCACGCAGCGCTGACTGTCAACTCTCGGATATATTAAACATCATCTTCGTTATCTTTTACTCTTACGCGCTAAAAATAAGAAAATAAAAGTTAACCAAAAAGAACAGCGAAAGAAAAAGCAAAAGAAAGGATAGGAGAGAAGATAAGGAAGACAAAGGAGTGAAGAAAATGGAATACAAAATAAAAAAAAATGAAAGAAATGACAAAGATTAAGATCAAGTCATACTACAGAAAAAGATACGAAGGAGGTTTCCCTAAATAATCCAACTATTTTTGGATAAGCTAATCGACGGGGTACTAACACATAAACCATCTAGCAGGTCTATGCTAGTGGCTTCGATAATTTCTCTAGTTAGTTTGTTCTTGCTTCGGCGCAGTACTGTGCAATGTTGTGTTGTCTTGTTGTGCGCCGTGAAGTATTAGTGTGATTAACCAACTCGCCAAAACTGAAGTATTGACCACTGCCCTACAGGATGCCACGACCCTTATTTGAAGCTGATTTGTTAAATCAATAACAAACACGGCGTTGGAACGAAGGAGGGAGCGAGGCTTGGCGTCCGAATTCGACGTAATCTAAAAGAAAAGAAAAGTAAGAATGCGCAGTATATACCGTGTTCCAAGACCGTTACACTCCGCACTTGGCGAGGCCTCATGACGCCGCCGACGAGACGACCGTTAGGCTATTTATTTTGTTTCTTTAGATTTTTTTATCGCGACTACTCCTCCTGGCACGGTGGAGGAGTAGTCGCGGGATCCGGCAGTTCCGGAGATCCGGCAGTTTTTAATAATTATTATTATTATCATTTGAAAGGCACACTTTCTATGCTACTTCGTTTCTGACGCCATGAAAATATAAGGCGGGAAAAGTTAGCACCACGTATAAAAAAATAAAAAGTTTAGTTCAAGGTCGGATTGGTTTGTGGATGCAATTAGTCCAATAATTGATTAGTCTAATTATTTAGCTTTGCTATTAGCCTATTTTGTGTGCATGCGTGAAACACAGCACCCAACGAGAAGACATGAGAAGAACGTTCAAACTGTTGAAAACACTTGGCGGTATCGGTGTATCGTTTGAAAGCGCTAAAAAAGCACGTCGGGGACAGTGGACTTCCGGACCAACTTTAAGTGCGTGCGCGTGTGATGTGTGTGTATGTCATTCTTTCTTCTTAGGTTGTATGCGCGAAACTCTACACAGACTAGGTAGGGCCTGCGTAATCCAGAGTCTACCTGGGATTTTGCATAAGAAGACGGTTCGTCGACCAAGAGAAGTTCAAGTTCATATCCTCACAGGGGGGCCATTGGAACTGCAAGGAGAAAGTGCTCAAGGCCTACCGGAACAGTCTCACGATGGAACTCAAGGAACTGCTGCAGTTATGTGAGTTGTTCTGGAATGTACTGCCAGGAGACATGTTCCGTACTTCAAGTGAGTATGTATTTTGGAAGGGGAGTGCTGCACGGAGAAAAGAAGAATTATGGTCGGACAGCAGAAAAGATGCTTTAATGAAAGAGGGGGTCAGGTTTTACCAAGAAAATTCCCTGTCGGATAAGAAGGGGCAGGAGGGAGTGGGTCCAAAGCAGTCCAACGTGGTTAACCCAATGAATGTGGTCGTTTCGAGGCGTTCGGCTTCGTTGTTAGAAAAAGGTCCCAAGTTTTGTTTGAACGTTGAGCCGTCGAGGTTGGATATTGTGTCGTGCATCCACAGCATAGCTGCGAGGGTTCCAATGGACGCGAGGCAAGGTTTCGTAGACCAATCAATTAAGGCTGTTTCAAGGTTAGCTGGTCCTGGGAATAGACCTGAAAAAAGAGATTTCAAAGCTGTTAAGGAGCTTAAGAAAGAGTTACAAGTGGGTAAACTTTCAGTGCTACAGACTGACAAAACCGGGAAGTTTGCGATTTTGCCAGAGCCCGAGTTTCGACAGAAATCAAAAGCAGCGATTGCGGGGTTGTTCCAGCCTGTCAAGGTTAACCTCAGACAGATAAAAAGGAATGTGCTGGCAATTCTGAATGAGTGTGAGATGGAGAAAGTGGCGAAAAAGGTTGGAGAGGTCACAAGGGACTCGTTTTCTATCAATTGTTTTCTAAAAGACCACAAGCCTATGTTTCTGCTTAGGGTAGTTGTCAACGAGAATGGAACTTGGCAAAAGGTTGTGTCGACTTTTCTCCAAGGTTGTCTGTCGACAATCGAGTTGAACAGTCCTATTGGTCTCTGAAAGTTGGAAGAGCTTGTGAGCTGTTTGGCGCCTTTCCACCAGCAGAAGTGCGAAGTCATGTCACTAGACATTAAAGACTTGTATTACTCCCTCCATCAACCTTTGCTTCTCTCGAGATTAAGGGACTTGTTGGAGGAAAACTTAGTTCGGTCCCAGTCACAGTCCGGGATAGACGTAGGAAGTTTTCTTAACTTAACGGAATTATATCTAAACTCCACAGCTGGAGAATTTGAGGGAGGCAAATACGCTCAAAAGAAAGGGCTCTGTATAGGTTCATCGTTGGCACCGGCTTTGTCCGAGATTTATTTGGCTTCTTTGGATTCGGCCTTGGGACAAATTGTACAATCATTCCCAACAGGGTCAGTGTTGATCAGGAGATACGTTGATGATATTTTGAAATGTTTGGTGGAGAAGGGAGCACTGCCTGAGATCAAAGATTTCATAGTACAAGCAGCGCCTGAGTTGTCCTTTAGCAGTGAGGAGCCTGTTGAAGGTGAGCTGCAGTTTTTAGATCTTAGGTTGGACACGGTGGACGGGTTGTGCTGGGAATATGGAAAAGTAGCGGCAAAACCTTTGTTGCCCTACAAATGTTTCCATTCAAAATTGGTTAAAAGAGGGGTGGTCATGTCTCTGCTAGACAACGCTTTGAAAAATCTTGTCGGCACAAAGTACATAAGCTGTTATAAGACAATTAGAACGCATTAAGGAGGCAGGGTATAAGAGTAGCCTTGTGGAGGGTGTCGCAAGGAAGTGTGTGGTGAGACTCAGAAGAGAAGTGAGGAAAGAAATTGAGAAACCAGAGAGGATAGTGTGCATTCCTTTTTTCCGTAAGTTTTCGCACAACTTGTTGGCGGTTGCTGGGAGATTCAAGATAAAGGTGGTCTTCACTCCCTACTTTAAGGTGCAACCCCACCCTTGGTTAGTGTGATTCTGAACCAACAGATGGCGGTGGGATCGCCTTCCAGGCCTGTACATCGAGGCGACAAATCGTGTGTGCTGGCGCTTCGATACAGTGGGATATTTTTCTATATCCTGAATTTGACATCCCTGGTCCCTTGCTTGTTCTTCTCTGCACGAGCTTTCTTTGGAACGCGCACGGCTGCGCCAGTTCTCGTGCAAGAGGGCCAGTTGCCTACGCTCCGAGCTCACGTCTCAAACAAATGTGGGCAGAACAAAACGCGAAGATATTCCTGAGCCAAATGGCGAGACACACGAGACCACCGACGCGTTAAAATATATAAAATTGCATGTGCGCCGTTACTGGAGATTTCAGAGGTCTGTTAGACATATTTCAATGTGGTTAGATTTGTATTGACACAAATGAAGGGGACCAGAGGACGAACAGTGAGCTGAAAAATAAAGGTTTAATCGGCGAACTTGTGCTCCCCCCCGAAATAAAAAAAAAAAAAGAAAGAGTGTCCAGGCAGCAGAAAAGCAGGCGGCGATTCGGCAGCGGAACAGAGAGCGAGAGCGAGACTGACTTGAGAAGGTCGCTGGCAGCTGCCTATCAATTTTACAGTTCGTCACCATCTGGAAAGTTCGGCAAAGAATGTTCGAGCGTCGCGCGCTCGGGGTGAGGATGAACTGGCACTTTCGAGAACAAGAAAGCAGGGGGAAAGTTACGTCTGGTGCTAGAATGGACGCGAATCTTCTAGAAGTCCGGGACCGAGCGTTGCTTTCTCGGCTCTGCGGGCGGAAATATGACGGGCCGGCCCTTTTGTCGTGCATGTGTTTGGCTCGTTGTGGATTTCCAGGAAAACGTGATGACGTGATAGACTTGGGTTTCCGAAATTCTAGCTTAAAAAATTAACTACCTAGAAAATAACAAAATAATTTTTTTGAGGGCGGGTGGCAGTCAGGTGTCTTATTTAGGTTGCTGGGTGTTTATTTTGACTAAAAACACGAGACTGGAAAACACAAAAATGACACACAAACGATTTAATGTTTTGTGTTCAGTTTTAATATTATTGCCACTTGAAAGCCACCGAGGTGATTTTTAAACAAAATATAGTCAAACCGTTCCGACAAGCATAGTTTGATCGCGGAAATGATTTTTGCAAGTGATAAAAACATTAAAATGTTTTCGCATACTGGGCGGAATCTGAATTGGCAGAATGCATTTCGTGGCGCCCATGTCATTGGATCGCGTCGGGCGTGTGTACCGACGCACAGTAGAACGCGCGCAAAAGTAGCCCTGGTGCACCCGCAGCCTCGCGCTTGTTGCTCCGACATCTCTGGCTCGCTCACTGCGGGCATCCAAGCATCTGACACCCCGACATCTGGCACTTTTTCTGTCTTTCACGTGGCGTTCCAAGCGGCACACGACGGATAATGCGCATCAAGCTGTTCTTGAACACGTGTTGCCATCTGTACTTCATATTAAGCAACTACAATTTGTCGTAACTGAATAGGAAAAGTTTGAGGTCTTATAACATTCTTAACGTGTAATATATTAATATGGAAGTTCTGGAAATTGTAATATCGAAGCATGCTTCATAATTTAATGTCTCGTTATTTTTGTTAGTTTACGTGATTCCGCTTTATAGCGCCATAAAATAATACCATTTTAAACTTTATTTTTTACTTTAAAATATACAATATTTGTACAGTTCGTTGCTTACTTTTTTAAAATTATTTCATCCAACCAAACGCTCACGTAAAATATCGTGGACGATAAGACGTTATAACTCGAGAAATATTTTTTTCAATATTAGAGACTGTGGTCTATTAAAAGGTGAATAGGTAACCAACAGCTAAAAATAATCGTAATATCGAGACATTAAAACATTGTTGAAAAACAGCTCTTTAATTTGACATTAATTTTATAATTGTAAGACATATAGAAAGAAAGTTATAAGCCGTCAAAAAAGCACCAAGACGTCATGCACGGTGAGGTTGCACCTTAAACGTTTAGTTTCCTCAGTCATTCTTTGTTTCGTTAACGCCTCATTCGTGACAATATTGCGGCGCCAAGTTGCATCTGGAGAGCCTAGGCGGTCAAAGAAAAGGGGAGCCTTGCCAGCTAAGTAGTATCAAAATTGGAAAACTTCCAACACGAGAAATAGGAGACACCAGCTTTAAAAGCAGGCCGAAATAGAAAGTGCAGGAGTGCAGTGGATGATAAAAATATGCAATAAAGATAGGAATGCGGCAAAAACATTTTCGGAGCACATTGAAGCCCAGGGCAGAAATGGAGAGGGTTTCTAACGCATCCTGACCACCAGTGTTGTACACGTTCCTTAAAAAAAGGAACGAAAAATCGTTCCTCGTTCCTTCCAATTTTCGGAACGCGTTCCCGTTACAAGTTCCACACGTGAAAAAGGAACTCGTTGCCGTTACAGATACAAAAAGGGAACGTATCGTGACATATACGTTACATTTGTATTTTGCTGATTACCATATTCAATCAAATTAAGGAGAGTTTTTTTTTATTCATCTTATTAAATGGCAACATAGAAATTGGAATGTCGTGATGGAAGGGCACCAGGAGCAGAAAACAAGGGGAAGCAGGGTTTCATTTGTTGATATATTCACCGTTACAAATATCAGTTTTTAACCATATTCATGTTTTGTGGTGGTGATTCAGACGTGCCAAATATACTGTTACTCTACATCGCAAGAGCTTTTTACGACAACCTCACACGCTTTAAACTAACAAAGTTCCTTGTTCGAACGTAACAATAGTTGCTTCTTAATGTTGCTGTCCGCAAGACGAGCAAGTGGAGAAGAATGCAGGGCTTTTGGAAAGTCAGACTTGAAAACTACAAGTCAAGTCCTTTTTGTGAAGGTTGGATTCGTTGTTGAGTTTGAAGGCGGGGGACAAGGGAAGAATAAATGAAGGTTAATTTTTGTGTATCTTCTTAAGTGACCAATGTTCAGGATACAAGGGTGTTCCGGTAACCTGTTCTTTTATCGTAATTGTAGGTCTCTTCGTGGAATTTCAGTGATGGCTGTAGTCGGCCTTAGATTTATGGGTGTATGCGGATTCGTGGAAGCAAAGGAAGTAGCTGAGTTGGAAACATCCCTCTTTCTGTGTTTTTTTCTGCGACTAAAAGTTTTGCTTCTTCTACCACAGTCTCGGGTACTGAAAAACAAATCGATGTCCACCAGCTCTCCTGCAGCTGGGCACCACACAAAATAAACCCTAAGATAGATAACCAAAAAGGTAACGAGTTCCTACTCTTCGTAAAGATATAGTTTTTATACTTTTAGAATTTCCCTCTTAGAAATGAAATAAAAATTACCCCGTTGGACGAAAAAAAAAAAGGAACGCCGTTGCTTTTTCCGTTCCCGTGAAAATGTGACATGTTCCCGTTCCAGTTCCACCGATGAAAAATGGAACGGTGGTGTTCCTTCGTTCCTCCTAAAAGGAACGCGTTCCAGGAACGCCGTTTTGTACAACACTGCTGACCACACAGGGGGGAGGAAGAGGAGAGGGGGAAGGGGCACTGGAATATAATAGGCGGACAATCGAAGAAGCTTTCTCCTAGCTTCAGCAGAGGGAGACAGTGGATAGTACTGACAGAAGCAGTGTAGAGGAGGAGCAGAATTGTGTAACAATGGAGACGACCACAAGAGAATGGGATAAAACAGAAAGTAAGGTTCCTGCAGATACAGCGACAGGCCCAGACGACATAACCATGGAACTCATTAAGGCACTGGAAAAAAGAAGCAACTTAAAGTTATTGCATATAATAAACCAAATAAATATTGGAGGAGAGGTATCCGATATCTGGGAACTAAGTAAAGTGAGACTAATATATAAAGGCCGAGGAAACAAAGAAACACTAAGGCATATCGCCCAATAACGGTAACTTTAGTTACATACAGATTAACTATGCAGATAGTAAAGCGGAGAATGGAGGAATGCACAGAAGATATGCAAATACTGGGTGAGTTCCACAACGGATTCCGAAGAGATAGAAGATTGGACGATAACCTATTCGTCGCCACACTCCCTCGCCGGGGAGAAGAGGCAGGGGGGAGGGGGCGGGGGGGATGTTTTTTAGTTTTTTTCCCCGACCCCTTAAAGGTAGATAAGCCAGGTGATATCTCACACTACCTGATTATAGTTAGGGTGAGAAATTTGGCTTAGAAGGGCGGAAGGAACCATATGTTTGCCTTTTAGACACAGGCTAGGTGGCGCCTGCTACCGCCCGTTGCCAGTCATGACCCAAAACCAGCCCTTTGGCAATTACATGGCGGGCCAGAGAAAAGCCATAGAAACGCCAAAAAAGTTATTTTGCATTAACGCCTTTGAGCGAAATCCTGATATGCTCAAATGTGTCCCCTAGGATTTCCAAGCTTGTGCCGACGTAGGCGTTTTTCTGACGCGCTACTTGGGCTTCAGCCAGCGAGCTTCACACCGACACTCGAATCGAGGGGGGAGAGAGGGGGGGGTTGACATCTAGTGTTCCTCGTTTGATATCAAGTAGACGCACGTATATTTTCCACAAAACGCTGGTGTCCTTTGTGGAGAACTTGAGAAACTCCTCATTGCCTTAGCCCATTTCAAAGCGAAGACTGCACAGGAATGGCAGGGAATGATACCACTTGCTTGCTCTTGGAGTCAGAGTAACTTTTGCATAAATTAAGTTCATTTTTTTGTGCCGCAGATACATTTAACCAAAACGTTTGTTGGTTTAGGTAAAACAAAACATAAGGGGTGGCTCATGCAGATGCGACGCTGTAAAACGAGCTGGAAAATACGGGGCCTTAAAATAGAAAACTCAAACTTAAAAAAAATGTGCCTCAATAGTTCAGTCGTACTGCCTTGAATTTCGAGGCGTAGTTGTCCTCCTGTAAAAAAGGGAGAGCATTAAACTTACTACAGATATTGTCGGGCACGTTCGCAGATGACCAACTTAGCGAGGCTGTTAACCTGTGGCGCCATCTTTCGATTGGCGCAGCAAGCAGATAACGTTGTGCGTCTTTTGGTTGCTGCGCATCTCGTCCGGTTATTTTACAGCGTCAAATTCGCATGAGACACCCAATATATAGATTGCTGGTGTAGATGGTGCTTGGTTAAAATATTACAGGGAAAACATTTTGTAGAAGTCAAAAACAACTAATTGACTAGACAGAATCGATATGGCGAGCGACGCAGAGCTTTTATTGTCTCGCTGAAAAACAACTGGGTAGACCTCAGTTCATCTAGCATTCATGTCAACACACTGTCCTTTCAATCAAAGTCAATCAGAGCTCGGTGTCTTTCTGACGTGACCGCAAGTATTGGACAGACTACTTGCTGTCCACATAATGAATCAAAGTGCTAGATTCTATTTAAACAACTATCGTCCGCGTAAAACGGTTTCAAAAATGAAAGACGAATTAATTTTTTTTCTTACTGGCTAGCCGATGAGTAAAACATCAGGTTAAAAGTACGTTTTAACCTTTTTGACGGCGTAACAATAATTGAAAAGCAGCGATACAAATGACTTTGCAGTCTCCATCTTGAGAGTAGATACCAGCTTAAAATTGAAACCCCACCATACTATAACTCATACTTTTTTGTGCACTGTAAGAGACTGGACCGGTTTCCATCCTCACTATTTCTTGTATTATATTCGCCATGTTCATTCCAGAACTTTTTCTCTATTCCTTTCCTTGGTACGATGGCCCAAAGGGTGCAGTAAGATCAAGTGTAAGTAATTCGATAAATTGAAGATCTGTGCCGGGGCGGATTTGCCATTATGAATGGTAGTTAGCAAAATTATTTCTGATTCTACGTGAAATTCATCTACCAATATGTCATTGTATAGGATGCATGCTCCAAAATTTATAAATTGCTCCTTCTAACGAAATTGTCAAGATTGTATACATTTTTATCTATCTTAGGTTATATGCTTGGTGTCGTGACGTTCCCTTCGATAATAATCCGTCCTTCAATTGGTACATTTTACAATGTATTCAATACATTTTACCAATGTATTCAACAAGAACATCGAGATCAATGGGACCTGTAAAGAATAATGGAAATATGCAGGATACAATAAGTGACTCTTTTACTGGGCAATTTCACAAAATGACTCAATGTAAAAGAAAGAAATAAAGAAATCCCGTTTGGCGGTTTATTTGTATATTCCAGGCTCTAACGAAATGTTGTTTAACTTATATTCTAGACTCTAGAAATATATGCGCATCTACGTAACTTCCTCAAGCACAGTTTAATAAAAATTAATTTGCATCTGCAGAAAAACATAGGTGATTCGTGAGGATGCAAAAAAAAAAAGAAGACACGATATATTTAACCCAAGACTTGGGCAGAAGGAGGAAACAAACTTTAACAATGTCAGTAAAAAAATACAGGGAAGGAAAACACCTTTAGAGATGTTTTGTCAGACTGAATCTAAAAAGAACGCTGTCGACATAAGGGAAGCCCAAAATGTTAATGTGCTGCAAGCGAAAACTATAAGGTGAACACCCGTTTCCTCTTAAAATGTACATTAAAGTGCACTAAAAATAAGATGAAATGCAAATGTCTCACCGGCTTCTCCATAGTTTTCAGCTTTGGCAAATCCATCACCACCCTTGGCTACGAAAGTATTGGTAACGATTGTATAGTTTTTGTCGTCAACTACGTTCTCATAAACGGGTACAAGGCACTTGGTGCATAGTACTTTCAGGGATGTGACACGGTTACATGGAGACAGTGATAGGTTATACTTGACACGGGCGCCTGGAAGAATGAAAGGTTTTATTTTGATCGTCATAAGTCGCGATCTGCAACTGAACTTATAAAGAGTAGACGAGAACTTTAATATATTTTAGCATTTTTTGCATGTTCGTATTGCGTGCATTGCTTTTAAAATGTGGCTTCTTACCAGAAATCTGAAGAAATTCTCCTTTCTTGTTTTCGTAGCTGAAGTTGGCTACGGAATGTTCGAACATAAATCTTAATGCGAATCCACTGAGCGGCACTGTGACGATCGCTTGACCGAATGGTGCACTTGCAAGTATGTCCCCCATAGTTATATCTGGAAGGAAAACATATATTATTTTTTTCCATGACTCGCAACTCAGCCCATTGAACACGCAAAATGCAGACAATCAAAAATATACAACGGCACAAATTATATAATTTTCGGCTGAATACTGATATGACTATACCTTCACCGTGTGTAAAATTGAAAACAAAAGAAGAAACTTGTGAGGAATTTACAAGTATAAGCTAATTATATTCTTCACACATGGAAAGGGACACAGAGGTCACACTCACTTTAAATAAATTTTTAAAAAAGTAGTATTTCATGCTCTAACATTGTTTTAAAACTAGGTTACAGCGAGGTGGTTCATTTCCTCTGTAAACTTATCAATGAAAAACCCTTCCTTTATCGTAGGTTACAAATAAAACCATAAAATTTCTACTAACCAGCATGAATTGAACCAATGCTCGTGAAAAAGCGTTTTAGACCGTTGAGGTGTCTTAAACAATAAAAACAACACAAATATTAAGATGAACGGTTTTCTGCTTGCACTCGTTCCTTATTTTGTCCAAATTAATGCCACAAAAACCCCATAAGAATGACTTCTTAACTTCTACTGTAAAACGTTAACCTGCATACTGAGCCATATTTATTTTTTAATTTATTTTCTGCTTTTGAATAAAGTGAATGTTTTATTTTAATATTTTCACTTTAACAAAACATTGCACCACGCTTTAGACATTTCTTCGTTGTAGCTTATAGGGAAGAAGAGCAACAAATCGTTTCTTGGTCCTCATTTATTTAATTAATTAATTATTTATTGAACGCAGGTCAGTTTCCTTTGACTCTCGTGGAAGTTGGATAAAAGTAATATGACGAGTTTTGCATTTTGGGATTCGTGACTTTAAGAAGTACTGCCCTTATTTTGCCGAGTTAGAGGCTTAAACCACAGACGAGGCTCCCAATATTTAGTGGATGTTGATTGATTGACATGGACGCACCATATGCAGTTTAAAGTTTGGTTTTACGGTGAAGACTCAGTGGCAGATGGAATTATTCTATGATTAGCCCTCATCTGAAACATCGTTAGAGTTCTGTTTTTGTTGTGCTCTGAAGGCACCTAACCCTGTCTTTTTCTTTGTGATTAGACACATGTAAGGGTGGTTAATTTCAATTTCAACATATATAATTAAGAAAGTGATGCTAGGTAGAGAAGTGAGGTTTATACAGGTGAGTTATACGGCCAGGGATTGGAGGACGGAAGCTTCTGGGGGCGACATGACACCAACACAGGTGAATCCAGAAGTGTGGAAGGACAGGCCCCCAGCGATCACCAAAACTAAGAAACGCTATTGGACGAAAAAGAGATATTTTCTTTTCAGCCGGTCGGAGTAAAACCATATTAGGCCAAGTTGGACCCACTGTCAAGCTTGCTCCAAGTTAGCTCTTGATCTGGCAAGCTACCTGGACTACAATCAACCCATCCATTACACGAATCAGTATAGCCAGCCGGCAACGGCCAGGCGGCGCGAGCAGGGTGAGAGCGCACAGTTATACTCTGTCTCGCTGTTACTTGGCAAAGGGTGAACGATAAGCCCCACACTGCGTGCCGAAGCCTTCGAAATGCGCGGCGTATATGAGCGCAACGCACATATTGGAACATGACGCAGCGAAAAGACTGATACTTCTTCGGGGTTGAGGCGCGCTCCGGTGATACGCGGTCACGTTCCGATTGGCCCGCCAGGGCCCTAGCTTCCGCTGTACTGGCACGTTACACGATCACGGCTTCCTGGGATACCGAGTATTTCTTGCTTCAGACACTAGGCTAAGCGGCGCCACCAGAGTAAAAGCTCACGTTTGAACAATGCAGCCGCCACTCCCAGGGGTACCCAATATTTCTTGCTTCAGTCGCTAGATGGTGCCAAACAAAACAGCATTGCAGGTGGCCTATACGTCGCCGACTACACTCTTAAAGGGTAACTCAGCTCAAAAATCGAACCATAGGAAAGGACTGATATCCACGCAGTGCAAAAAAAGTATCACGATCACAAAAAAAAAAAGAAAAAAAAAAAGAAAGGTCAATGGCATGCCACCTTTCCTGATAAAACCGTTGTAAAAATTCAATCCCCAGCGTTTCAGAGAGCCGCAGTGAGTTATTTGTTCTGGAAACACCACTGAAAAATGCGTTGCATCGTGACTTGTCGGTCGCACAGCTATTTCATTTCAATGCTTTTCGCATGCTCTTTCCGCAAACGACTAATGCTTCCTTTCGAATGTTCTGCTTTTTTGTTAAGTGTTTCTCAAAAATGCAACAAGACAGTTGCGTCATGGTGCGGCATCTAGCAGTTTCATTTTGGATAGGCATTGCGTGTACTAGTCGACATCATTTTCTAAACGATGTCAGCTTGCCTGAGCACAGCGCTACACAAAACGTTCATGGCCAAAATCGCCGCTAACATTTTTACACCGGACCTTGAAATCGAAACCACGACCCCTCCATGAGCTGGAGAAAACAGCCGCAATCATCTCAATTTCAGTGCGCCTATGAAATTCGCGACAGCGGGCGAAGGGCGATCTGATAGATAGAGGAGCGAAAGGTACTTCTTGTGTATAGAGTTTACCATTTAGTGGCAGGGGTGAGTTGCGTCTTTGATGAAGTTCCGGACCGTCAAACACAAACCAACGCATTGTAGAGGCACGCTCCACCTCAGACAAACAAAACAAAACAAAACAAAATAACAGATAGTGTCTCGCAGTCGTTGCCACTTGCAACTTTGGGGGGGGGGGGGGGGGGGGGAGGAGGAGAGGGGATAGGGAGACACGACTGAGTTCGAGCACCCAGCAACTCCTGCGTTCCGAATGACGTCAGAATACACGGGCTGGTCATGAATACGTTTTCAAATTCTAACGAGTCAAACCTTTAGTTCGGATCGAGATCAAAACACGAGGCTGCAGAACCGCGCTGACGCGGCCAAGACAGTGAGGTTCAAGGACTGAGCGGCCAGGCCATAGTCTTTTGTATACTGACAAAGGCTGTCAGGTCGTCAAGAGAAACGCCGCCGACATGGAAAAGGTGGAACGGCAGACAGTGGATGAGGGAAGAGCTACGTGACTGGCGCCCCGCTGCGGCGAGTCGCCGAAACACACTTCCCCCGAGCGAACATGTGTGTTTCGAGTCCTCGCGGCTGCAAAAGCTGTGCGCTGACGCCCAGGTTTCCCGAGAAATGGCTCTTTGATTCTTTGTGCTACCAGATCTTTAGGCTCCAAATCTGTGACTGGGCACTCCATGGCTCTGGCGTCGAACTGCCAGGATTTCTGAGTATAGAGGTGGCTATGCTAACAAATATGGCAGACCATGTACTTTGAGCGCCCGGCTACCAGCACGCGCTCTCCCGAAGCCTTGTTCAACGTAAGAAGCTCGCGTTGAAGGCGGGACAAATGAAGCTCCCGCCCTTCTCACCTTGTCAGTGACTATTCGACGCTCCGGCAGCCTATAGGAGTCGCTGACCTCTACAAATATGGCTGCCGAGAACATGTCCGGCATGGCCATATGCTAGCTCAACGCACAAAGCTCGAGATTAGGCTGGCAAGGACGGGATACAAGATGGTTTGTCTCGATTTCTACGCGCTACGTTTCAGACCTGTGGCGGTTTATTGACGTAAGTGAGCTTCGATATTCTCAGCGTTCTTCGCGGAAGCAGTAGAATGACTTCCTACTGTGCTTCTCCCCGCGCGGATGAACATTGATATAGAAGAATCTGGTTAATGCGGTTCTGTAGGCTCTTAACCCTGACCTAGGCAACATGCAGGCACGTTAGTAATGACAGAGCCGCCGGCGCAACAAGATTTGGCCCAACACAACATGATAATCAAAACGAGGCGTATTTCATTCTGAGGTCATTTTGAGGTCGCAGTTCCCCCTGCGGCGTGCCGTTGTTACCGTTTTAGTTGCTTTAGACAGAACCAACGAAGCTTGCCATCGCGCCAGCTACAAGAAAAAAAAAAACAACAAAAAAACATGCGATCGTGGAATTCACAAAGGACGAGATGAAATCCCCAAAGAACCTGTTCTGAACAGTTCGGTGTTTTTCCGCTAGTTTCCGTCCGTTTTCCTGGAGTTCCAAATAGCAGCTAGGTTTCACCAGTGGCATCGCTTTTTAAATATATTTTTGTCAGTTATCGTATGTGATTTACAAAATACTCGAAGTTGAAGATGTTAATCGTTGCAGGCCAAGAAGACAAGATCGACGCAAGACGTGATCGTAAACGTATCCCCGGCCTAACCCGAGCGGCAAACGCGCTGAAGGTCTACGAAGAGTGCGCTGCCAAGCGGCAGACGCTTGAGCCCGGCGTGGCCGCGTGGTATACTGCGTTTATCCTGAGACTAGAAGCTCCGCCTTCAGCGCGAGCTAGCTGGCTTCCGGAGTGCTTTGGTTGCGCGTGCCTGCGCGTTCACACTTGTGCAGGCAAGGCCAGAAAGCTGAAGACGGAGCTTCCAGTCTCAGCTTGAAAGGCCTCTGACACGCCAAACACTTTTTTTTTTTCATGCTAGGCGTTGAAATGGCATATCAGGACATAACAAAAAAATTGTTTCACTATAGAGTTGCGTAGTTTTCTTATAAAAAATAGAAATACAAGGCAGGGTTCCAAGTTCCCGCCAGAGCACTGTAACGTAACATTGCACCGCAAGGTGTCGGGGGAGTCAGAAAAGAGGCATCCCCGGAATTCACGTGAGTTGTATCCTTTTCGTGCTCCCCGCGAGCGCGTGTAATATTTTTTTTTTAATACTTTTGTTATTCGCCGCATCTCCACGAGCGATCCAAGCAGACAAGGTTTTTTTTATTTGCTTTTCATCGCTTAATGTTGCTGTAAAGGTAGAAAAGGAGGAGTTAGTGAATTGACGTGATCAAATACAATTCCTAGAAGGTACTGTGTGAGGGACTGTCCCGGTATTTCAGCAACTGAAGAAGCGATCACAGTGCATGTGTTTCCGAGAGACATGCAAGAGATGGACCGGTGGCTGACTGTGTTCCCCGCAGGACAGCTGTTAGAATCCGTGGGTAGGCGATGGATATGCTCGATGCACTTTAGTGATGAAGATTGCAACCCTAGGCGAAGTTTACTAAAACTCATAGGTCTCGATGTGAGACCTCTACTGCAGGTCTGTAAGTTTCCTGCCCAACTCCCTGCAGCAGCGGCACTCAAGAGGCTTGAGTTCAGGCATCACGACGCATCGGCTGCATGTGCACCTAGTAAGCAAGTTCTGCTCACCGTTCTAGACAAAACACGTACTTTATGCTTGGCGTTTACTTGTACTTAATACACTCACCAGTTCGTATTCTTTAGACGGCAGGCATCTTCAGCCTGGAGAGTATCCGATGATTCAACGAGCTCGGTGTCTGAACCTTCAGCACTGCGATCGGGCCTGTCGTATGCTAGCAATCCTAACATCTGCGAGCGTTCTAAATTTTTTTTTCAAAACTTGATAGCATGTTTTGTGTTCAGTATAGCTCTCTATCATCGGACTGGCGGCAGGCGCTCGTACTCTGGCTTGTACTCGCAACGCTTTCATCATTGACCTCCATAATTTCGATCCACTGACTCTTCGACCTCAACATTTACAGCACGCAAGCTAACCAAGGTAGCTAAATTCGTCAAGCACAACTTTATGCCCGAAGTTTGCGGAACGCGCCAATTGGACTCTCGCGACGCTGACGTCGCGCCGAGCGAGGTGTCAATCAACGAACGCCCATTTCTTTGAGAGAGGCAGAATGTAGCAAAGTTCATCGAGGCGCGCGTGCGGCGCGTGAGGGGCGCGAGGAGCCCGCTGATTGAACGGCTTCGCCGATGACGTAGCGCCCATTTGTCCCTACATTCCTACGCCAAGCTAAAATTAATGTTTTGCAGATTATCCCTAGGGAAACTGCTGACGCTCAAAATCCCCCCGAAGTTTGTGTAAAAAAGAAACCTCGTTTCTCGAAGTTGTCGCTGACGTCAAAGTGACGTTTCCGAACTTTGTGAGAGCCGTGGTTTGAGCTCGAGATCTTCGCTTCGGATCGAGGCGAAGTTAAACTTTGTCAACATGGCGGTGCCGTACGCTGCGGCCGAGCTTATCTTCCGCCACCCTCGGCGTCGCTACTGAGACCACCGGGGACGCTTTTCAACTCCCCGATGACGACTTTTGGCGGCAGTACCGGCTATCGAAAGCCGTTGTGCGTTGACTCTGCAACGAGCTTCGTTCGGCGCCCGGACTTCGAGGCGGCGGACAATCGCGTCTACCATGACCGTGGAACCACAAGTTCTCTGCGCGCTCCGGTTCTTCGAAACCGGTAGCTTTCAAGGCATGGTGGCGACTGACGAGCACCTGTCAGTCTCCCACGTGACTGTGAGCCGGGCTGTCAAAATTTTTGCGGCTGCCATCGTCTTTTTAATTTTTTTTCTTAATATCCGATGAGGTACTAATAAGCTGGTATACAATTCACAATGTTGAAAAACAAACAAGAACCAGGGTAATTCTTGGGTAGGGTCCAGTCTCCCGGCAGCCGGTAGAATTATTTCCCCGAAATTTTAATGGCAGTCGTCACTCATTGGCGGTCAAATCAGTTCATCGAACGACGTGTCATCGACAGATCGTTTCATCGGCACGCGATGTAATCGCATGAAATATATATTTTTTCCGTTAGAGGTATATACACATTAAACATTTTCACACCTTTATACATGTAAGTGGGGTGTCCCATAACTAACACCCTAATAAGTGTAGAAATAGACCTTAAAAAAATGTAAACTTCACACCTTTAAAAATGTGTGATTTTTTTACACGTTTCTTAAAGCGTATGATAAGGCACTACACCTTTTTATAAAGATGTAAAACTACGATACCCCTTCTCGTCAGGCTATACATGTAAGTGGGGTGTCCCATAACTAACATCCTAATAAGTGTAGCAATAAACCAAATAAAAAATGTAAACCTCACATTTTCAAAAATGTGTGATTTTTTAAACACGTTTCGTAAAACGTGTGATAATGCACTCCACCTTTTTATAATGATGGAAAACTACAATACCCTTTCTCATCAGGAACGTAGCCGGGGGGGGGGGGGGCAAAGGCCAGCCCCTCCCCCCCCCCCCCCCCCTTAAACAAAATCCTGGCTACGTGCCTGCTTCTTGACAAGGTGTAATTACCACAGTACATATCTTTTCTTGGGGTGTACACAGTGGCCCGGGACCCTATAATATGACTGAACAAATATATTACACAAACGAGTCGCCGAAACAGCACGTTGCTTCTTGGTGAGTGTCGAGGCAATTTCGGCAGAAAACCGGCTTTCAATATTGGCCGGATGTACAGAGCGCGACACTGTTAGCGCGAACAAGCGATCGCCGGTTTTTCCACTTTTTCTTTTTTAAGCCAAGAAATGTCCTCCAAGTTGCTATTGCTACGGAAAGAGCTAATTTACTTCTATATAATGTAAGTGATAAAATTTCGTGCTCGCTAATACTATTTAGAAGTCAAATGCGAAAATGCACCGATGTCGTGTTCGCACTAACAGTGTCGTGATGTGTACAGTTTTGCGCCTCGTCCCGACATCCGGCAGGTATGGGTGTACCGGTGCAAATAAACGATTTATGTCTAATAGCGCATAGCGCTGGCACCACTGATCTCTTAGGAGGCTGGATTGTGGATACAGGCCTGTATTGCTGGGGTCGAGTGGCACCACTGGCAGTCATCGCTTGACACGATCTAAAGCATGCTATAGGATAAACGGGAAAACTCAATTTTATTACGTTAGTAGGTTGTTCTCGATCATGAAACTTCTATCGTGTTTCCGCAAATAATCATTAATATTGTGGGCAAGAATATTTAACGCGTTAGAATACCAATCTTGTTTAAATAAATGTTGTATGGTTGAGGGTCCAGGGCGACTTTGTTGGGGGTTAACTGTGATGTGTTTAATCAGACAAGGGTTACCGAGAGTTATTGTGGAGTCATCCGTGATTTCGGTGTCATCAAAGCTCAGCAAACGATAAGTTAGAAGGCCTTTACTGGGGACGTTCGCATCGTTTTAACCGCTTGTACATAGTGCTTCATGGTGAAAGCTTTTTCTCTGAACTGCTGTGAGGGCTTCCGTGACAAACTGAAACTCGGAGCGTGCCGTTCAGTCGCTGAACGTGCCATTTATTTAGCAACAGAAGCAAGCGACGTCGGTAAAGCCGGTGGTGATCCGGCCCGTTTTTTTTTTTTTTTTTTCTTTTTCTTTAAATTGATGTTCCAACGTTTGACGAATGTCTATTTAATCTCCAAGAACCCGATATAATCATCGCTGCACGTCATAAAATGCTCGCCCTCGAGCACCGCGTACAAGCTTCCAATTGTTGCGTGTTTCTCCCTTAGACTTGCGTGTATCGCCTCACGGTGTAATAGGCCAAAACAACAAGGACAGAAACGAAGGGAGAACTAGACAGGACGCGGCGTATTGCCTGTTGTCAAGCAATGGCCGCCGGTGAAGCCAGTGACGAGCTCCCGATCCACGATCCAGACTTGCACTCTGAGAGTTCTAATGCATTACACACGCGGAGTGCTGCACGGAACACCGGCCCCGAACGAGCTTGCCGAATGCACCGTGTGCAGACTGATGCTGTCGCCATAGATGTTGTAGAAAAGTACTGACCTCAAACCGAAGCTAGTGCCTTCTTGTTCGACGTGATGGGGGGGAATGTGAGAGCGCAGTCGCTGCCATCGTTTATCTATAAATGTTGGTTGCTGCAACGTGTAAATGATGTTTGCGATGACTTCCAATTAAGGAACTCGGCTGTCAGAGATATCTACAGACGGCGTAAGTTTCCAAAACCAGCTGACTACAAAGCAGCATACACCTGAGAAAATTGATGGCACTGAAATCGTAAGAGCTTGCTTCGTTTTAAGCATAGTATTATGAGTGAACCACTGAAAGGATAAGGCTTAAATCTAGTTCTTTAGAACAGCTAGCAATACGTTTCGTAAGACTTTTTATTTCCCTGGTGAGGGCATTGAGAACGAGAGCTTTCTCAAAACAAAATACGACGGGGCAAGATAGCTGCCGTTCAAATACGACTTAGCTTGAGCCTCAGGCAACGTTTCCATGTTTAGCATTTCCGGACGCTCAGTGAATGTGTCACAGGTTTCTGCTCTGGGAGCTTTGTCGAAAAATGTTTCACTTTTCACCCGCACACAGATGATGCGAGATCTCGCGGCCTCTGTGTTTGTCCTGGGCCTTTCATTACATGCTGGTAGGTTTCAGCGACAGTACGGCAACAAAGCGACTCAAATTTTGCAAATAAAACACGGGTCGTCGATTCCTCCGTTCGTGAAATAGCAGACGCTTACAATTCAAGCTCGCGTTTGAGTTTGTGGCCCGCGGGACGCGATTTCGAGCAGAAAACCAACTTTTCCTTTCAGTTCCGCTGTGCGAATGCCGCATCGCAGCAGACGAACTCTCGTCGTCTGCTCTCACTCTTTGCCTGGGCGAGGCCTGACGGGATTGTCGGCGCTCAAGAGCTCAAAGACAACGTACAGCGAGCGGCGTGAACGCTCGCCTCCCCGCGCTGTCTCGTGCTCTCGGGCACCGCCTAGGGATTGCGGGGGATTTTTCGTCAAAAGTTGCGAAGTTGAGCGCGCGCAAGGAGGAGGAAACTTTGAGGCGTTCTTTTGGTCACTCCCCCCTCTACGTCAGAAAGCGAAGAATGTTTTGCTCCACGAGTTTAGCTACCCAGCAGTGCAGCGATAAAGAGCTATACTCTGTTTCACCATATGATGTACCGCAGGAAAGGCTACAAGCGCGAGCTCCTTGCTCTGGGGCACATCTCGGCGGCACAAGCTCTCGTGACTTAAGAGCGGCTGCCAACGCTATGAGGTCGCGCTTCTAGCCTTTGCTGCGGTACAACATAAGGTGAAACAAAGTATAGTGGAACTGAAACTTCGTTGTCTACGATCGCTCGTACGAAGAGCACAAAAAACATTTTTTTAAAAAGTCTTAGGCACGGTCGCGGAGAGCACGAAGAGTGAAACTCACGTGACTTCCGGCGAACCCACTTTTAGTGACGTATGTCGATGCCTCCCTTCTGACCGCCCCGACCCCTTGCGGTACACTGTTACGTCACAGTGGACTGGCGAGAACTCTAAATTGGGCCTCGTATTTCTATTTTCTATATATAAAAAAAAAACTACGCACCTCTATAGTGAAACAATTTTTTTTGTAATGCCTGCTATGTCATTTCAACGTCTAGCACGAAACAAAATGTTTTTTTGGGAGTGTTGGACTTTCTTAAAGGGTGAACGCTTTAAAGCGATGCACTCATTCTGACGCTTTAAGACACGGTCTTGGTGGCGCTGGCGTGCTTAAGGCGGCGTTTCGAGGATCCACTCTTGATGACGGTTGGGGGAGAAAGGCACAGGACTTTACGTTCAGGTCTTATTGGTCGATGTCGCTCAGACGTAGGCTTGAACGAGCTGGTGAATTTATGCTGTCATTATTTTCAGGGTGTTGCAACTTTTTAAAGCGTCGAATTCTTTTTATTGGAACCCCCTCTGATATTGAAGTCACGTGACTTAACGTCAGATTATGCATACACAAAGCGGAGAAATGAACGTCACGCGACCTACAAAGGTATTGGCTTCCCCACCAAATGCGCCGGAAAAATTGGCTAAAACATAAACTAAGCCCTGCATTTATTAAAAAAAAACTAAAATAAAACGCTCAAAAATGGACGAGGAACGAGTAGATGCACACTGACCGATTTTTTTTTTCGCGGCATGTTACCTAAAATTTGCGCCATGTTACGTAAAATTTAAATTAACATTCTGCTTAAGCATATCGGAAAACTTGACGTGACCCATAAACCAATTTCCCCCAAATATAGTAAAAACTTGAGATCACTTCACCTAAGCACAAATCCAGTTTCAACGGTAAATTTACAGAGAAAAATTGACCTCACGTGACCTATAAAAAAATTACATTTCTCTGCTGAATTGAGTGGCGAGAACATATACGTCACGTTACACAGCAATTTTCTCTTCTCATCCACCTCCCTTGTCTCTCTACCTACCTCCAATTCCTACCTTATCCTTCCTTCCACTCACTCCCTCACCTACATCTTATTCCCTCCCTTTTTTTCTTTCCTCCTCCCTCCCTAGCTTCATCTAATATCCTACATCTCCCTCCTTAATCCTCCCTCTCCCCTCTCTCCATACAACTAGTTTCCTAACTCCGTTTCCATCCCCCTCACCTCCTTTCCACCCACCATAGCATCATTCCTCTCCCTCTCTTGTCCTCCACCAACCTCCAATTCCAAACCTACCCTTCCTTTCCCCTTTTCAATTCCACCTATTTGCCATTCCCCACTTCTCCATCCCCCTCTTTCTTCACCTACCTCCAATTCCCTAATGTTCCCTTTCTCCCTTTCTGTCTCCACCTACCTGCAATTCCATACCTCCCCAGTGCAGAGAGATGGGTTGAGGAGGAGGAAGGAACAGGTAAAAACACTGAAGGTAGGTGGAGAGGGTGCGAGAGGGAAAGAAATGGATTGGGTGCGAACAAGAGGTAGGCAACTACCCCCTGATATATTCTCTCCTTGTCCCTCCCTTTTTACTTTCATCCAATCTCCTTCCTCTGTCTCCTTATCCCCTCCCAATCCACCTACCTGCAATTCTCTACCCCTGTCCTTCCCTATCTCCTCTCCACGGACCCGAATTCCCTACCTCTCCCCCTAACAGTTCCTTTAGTGGATAAGGAAGGGAAAGGAGGAGGAGGGAGAACGATAGAGTCCCCTCTTCTACCTCTCCCCCCTTTCTGCCTACCTATACTTCATCCCTCTCCCTCGCTCCTCCTTTTTTTCTCCACTCCATCTCTAATTTCCTACCTCTCCCTTTTCTTCTTTCTCTCGCCACCTAGCTGCCGTGTACTACCTCGCTCTTCTTGTCCTTTCTGCTTCTACTACTTCCAATTCCCTCAATCTCCCACTCCCTCTCAATTCACCTTCTTTACTCTCCCTCCCTCTCCCTCCTTCCTCTCCACCTACCTCAAACTCCATACCTTTTTTCCATCTCCCCACAACTTCTGACCCTCCCTCCCACCTCCGTCCTTCCTCTCTCAGCTCAATATTCTTACCTCTTTTCCTCTTCCACTCTCCTCTGTCCATCTCCGCTTTACTCGTTTTCCATTTCTTCCTTTCTTCTTGTCCCTCTTCACCTACCCCAAATTTCCTAACACTCCCTCTCTCCCATCCCTCTGCCCCTACCTCCAGTTTCCTCCCTCTCTTCCCTTCTCTTCCATGTCCGCCTACATCCAATTTCCTACATCTCCCTCCCTCCTCCTCCCTCTCCACCTAACACAAATCTTCCTGCTTCCTCGTCCTTCTTTCTCTCTTTCTCTAATTGCAATTTCATACCTCTTCATTCTTCTGTCTTTTCTCCACCTACATTACATTCCCTACTCCTCCTTCGATCTTCCCCCTCTCCCTTTAATTCCAATTCCCTACCTCAACCTCCCTCTTCCTCGCTCTCCACCTATTTCCAATTTCCTACCTCTCCCTTCTTCCCCCTCTGTCTCCACATACCTCCAAATCCCTACCTCTTCCTACCTCGTTCTCCTCCACTCCCTCTCCCGCTTCGCAAAAGCTTCCCCTCCCTCCATCCCCCTTTCCTTCCAACCACCTCCAGTTCCCTATATCTCCCTGCTTCCTTCTACCTCTCTCCTTCCTTTCTACCTACATACAATTTCCTCTACTCCCTCCCTCTCCACCTAGCTGCACTTTCCTACCTCTCCCTTCATCTCTCGCTCTCTCTCGACCTAACTCCAATTTTTTACCTTTCCTCCTTTCTGCTCCATCTCTACAAACTTCTCACTCACTCCTCCTCCATCTCCCCTCCCTCTCTCCCTACTACAATTCCATACCTCCCCATCCCGTCCCCCTCTCTTCTCCACCAATATCCAATTCCGCACCCCTCTCAACCTCTCTACCTACCTCAAATTCCCAACCATCCCCTCCCACCCCCATCTCCCCCTCCGCCTACATCCAACTGCCTTCCTTTTACTTCCCACTCCCTCTGCATCTACCTCCACCTTTCTTCTTCTCCTTTCATCCTCCTCCTCCCTATCCCCTACCTCTCCATTTTCTCATTCCCTAACACTCGAAGCCAACACCTCCTAGATAACAAAGCCGTAGTGCGGAATGAGATGGCGTCATCAGCGAAGGCAAAAGGGAGGCAAAGATTAGACACTACGATTCCGTCAACTTTCGGCTGAAACTTGACTTGAAACTGAGCTCTGACGCAGCACTTGTGTCCAAACAGTGTCGAGCATTGACCTTTACTGGTGACGCAAAAATGTCAGCACTACGGCTTCGTCATTTATGTGGTGTTGTTCAGGCGTCCCCCTCTCTTTCCGACTTGGGGATGCCGTGTTTTCGGAGTTTATTTTTCGTCAAGTTCTGCGGGTGCATTCCGGACTTAATTTTTTGACAAAAAGTCTTAGTTTATCAAAGGTTACTTTTGTTAGATTTCAAATTCCCCGAAAATTCTTCGAAATTTAGTGTTTCCTAGTTTTCAAAAAAAAAAAAATAGTATCCGGGTGTAAACGTGTGCTTGATTCAAAAGAATGGAAGAAGAAGCCAACTGGGCGTAAGAACTGTCTTTTCGATCGTCCGAAAGCCAGCCGGACAAGTTGCGCAGACCATGTCTTCGATCGACATGGTGCTCAGACTGCTCAGTTACAAGCTGGACCGCAAGCTGAAAGACACCAAGGCCCGCTTTCGTAAAGACCGCCGCTCGGCCAACACCGGCGCCAACCCCTGGAGCCCGCCCGCGGGGGTGATGAATTCCCTGCGTCGCCGGTAATTCGGCTGGCTACTCTGCAAGTCGGACACGCGAGGAGCCCACTCCAGGTGCTTGAGACCGGCCTGCTAGAAGTAAGCAGCCAACGGCAGCACCGCGAAGATCACAACCGCGAAGAATGCTGTTAGGCCTAACACGCATATCCTAATCATCAGAACTTTCATCTTGTATATTACATCATCACATAATCCTCTTCACTAGACGCGTCACCGCGGGCCTCCTTGGTACGGGCTGTTGCCTTTCTGCGGTGCCGCGGCTCTCCTGAGCAAATAAAGATGATTATGATTATGATCTTGTATCAATTGATTTTTATTCAGCTTAATTCAGCGCTGGCCCCAGTGCCACTGGCAGTGCAAATTTCTCCCCCGACAACAGTTGCAAGCAAGTGTTGATTCGAAAAAAGTCCATAGCTTAAAATAAACAAACTCCTGGAGGTAGTCGCTGGGAAGCTGGTATTGCATCCCACCCTATACATCAACCTACCCTGCGGAAACGCGGGGTGGAGGGGTAAAGCAAATTCAACTGCCCATCCTCTCTTCTACCTTTTGTGAAATCTATATGGTTCATAACTTTCACTGGTAGGAAACACAACCCTTCCTTTCTCTAAGAATCAAAAATAGTACCGCCCAAACTGGAATCCTGTACAATGTTCTTCTCGTGACCCGCAAGTTAAACTGCCTGCTGTAGTGAATGAATGTTAACAAGATAAGCGGGAAAAAAATGATCCGAGATTTGAAAGAAAACTGGGGTGGCATTTTGTCAGAAGCTCCGACAGTATGCGCTGACCAGACGTAATTATAAAACACCGTCATTTTTATTTTTGTGTTGGTACATTAAAATTTGGGGTTGATCAGATTAACTTGAAAGAACGAAAATTCTTCCGCGGGTGTGCTTACTAAAGTTTTCAGATTTATCCGAAAGTAAGGAACCCTAATTATTGGACTTCATAAAATTCAAAATTGCAAAAAAAAGAATTTTTTTTTTTTTACGAATTGGCCTTTTTTTTTTTTTTTCGCCAAGACGCTGAATCTTAGAATTTTAAGAGCGCCCATTGTTTAGCTCTAAAAGCGAGACGTGGTGCTTTCTGCAGCTGGTTTCTACGCGAACAATGAGAGATTCAAGTGTTGTGTCACCGCTGTTGCCGTGCAGCCGCTCGAGCATACAAGAGAATAGTTTTAACCTTTTAATTTTTCATGTTGCACGGGCTTTTAATTTTTTTTCTTCAGTAAGTAGGTCGATGCAGCCACAGCAACGGCGCTACCCGCACTGTGCCAGCAATAAAATTTTGTTTTTAATTCAGCGTGGTTGAGCTCGCTTTTCTGTCAAAGGTTTGGTTTCGCATGAATTTTTATTAGCTGGCTTTCCTTCCTCAATATACCTGTCCAACCCCTTACAAAAAAGTTATATCTGGTCAGATCTGAACATTTCAGATATGGCCATATCAAAAATTGGCCACATATAACCTGATATGGTATATCTGCCAGATATATCCTCATAATGCCAGATATAACCTGATAACCCGGGCCAGGTATGGAAATCCCAGATCTGACTAAGTAAGGAAATTCCAGATCTGGCCAGGCATTTCAAAAGGACACACCTGAAATAGGCACTTTATAACTTTTATTGTCTACAACTCTCACCAGTCCCCGGCCCGCACTCGAGGAGTTATGGAAACGGTGATCCTTCAGCTCCTTTGTGATCGCTAGTTTTGACCAATTCCATGGTTACACATGTTCGAGTGTAATTCGTAGTCACCCTGAACAAGCGTCCCATAGGGCTCAAGTACCTGTCATATTACTTTTAAATTTTCTCGTCAATGGCAGCGTTTATGATACTGTGCATTCTGTCCAACCTTCAACCAGGCTGAGCCGCCGAAATCTCTTACCATATTATCATTCTCGTGATTTTTGTCTTGGCAGGAATCACTTAAAAGCCGAGAAATTATAACCAAAACCAGGATTTAGCTCAAATTCAGCGGAGCTGTTTATGACATTTTTAGCGTTTCTAACTTAATATCAGCGCCTCTGAAGCTGTACGAGAATGATAAGAACGTAAGAGATATGTCTGCAGCTCATCCAGGTTGAAGGTTGGACGGAATACACAGTACTGACATTGGCGGGACATTTTAAAAGTTGTATGGCAGGTACTTGGGTTCTGTACAGCATGTGTTCAGGGTGACTCCGAATTACACTCAAATCTGTGTAACCATAGAATTGCTCGAAATTTTCGATCACGAGGCAGCTAAAGAAACATCGTCCCCACGATTTTTCGAGTAGGGGCCGACGCGCTTGGGGGATTTTGCAAATTGTCTATTCAGACGTAATGTAATTGAAATAATTAAGCTACATTGAAATTCTCGTGAAAACTAGCACACATAATCTCAAACTTAAGCTTGTAAAAGCTGAAGTTTGGGATTATTTGTGCTAATATTCAGCTCGCGAACAATGAGTCATTCAGAGTTTCCTAACAAAGAATTTTTTTACTTTTTTTACTTTTTAATATATTGAAAACCGGCCGCCAGATAAGTCTGTATAAACTTCAGATAAGTCTGTATATATGCCATATCAGGCTGTATATACGCCGGATAAGTCTGTATATGTGCCAGATAAGTCTGTATATACGCCATATCAGGCTGTATATACGCCAGATAAGTCTGTATACCTGTATACGCCAGATAAGGCTGTATATAGGCCGCATATAATCATATAATGTTTGATATGGCCAGATGTGGCCCAGATATAAGATTTTCATGCGGGACTAAGCACGCCCTATGTTCCACGAGAGGAATGTTACGTCAGACGATCGCACCCGCTTCATGGCAACCAAGTACCAGTGCTGCTTTCGCTCTCAAGCGGGCTCTTTGGTTTCACTCTGAGCCCCGTAAAGAAAGCTGTGAAATTTTATGCCTGTATAGTAACACACAGTATACCCCAAGAATATACACTGGAATTAAGTGGTGGTGACTTGGTTAAAAACGGCCGTTACCGAAAACAAATCAAGTGGAAAATGCTAACCCCTTTTTTGGTGTTCCGCATGAGTAAGGGGATGAGGAACTAGTAAAGCGACACGCTGTTTCTAAAGCATCACCTCCATGTGCATAATGTGAATGTTTCTAGCCTTTCAGTTATTTATGTATTTATTGCTTATCTTAGCCCTACCACGGGGCTGTTACCGGATTGGAAGATATATAATAATAATTTTAAAAATTCACAATGAAAGCACATTCGCATATTCACACCACGCAAAGGAAGGAAAAATAAAGCGGTACAGTCGGCTCATGTTTAAAAAACCATGCCGGCATGCAGTGAATGAACACAGTAGTGTTTAATCCGAAAAAAAAAGAAAACTCAAACGAAAACCTCAGAAACAAGCAGTTTCCAACGTTTCGGGGTCGACTTGACTCCTTTTTCAGGGGTGACTAGAAATGGAATGGGACAGCGAGAGCTTCGATCTTGTCTTACTCTTCTATCGAGTTGATGCTTTGTTAACGTGATGCAAGCCATGGAGGTAAATAGATGGTATGGCCCCGAGGGACCTGTCTTTTTAACACTTGTCTTTTTAGTATCATCTGACTTTCGTGAACACACCTTACTGGCACGACCCTTATCTTCGCTTCAATGACATCTGGTGAAACCCACGGTCTTTTTTTAATTTCTTTTAAACATTTGGGAACAAATTAGGTGTCGAATACAAGGTTGCATACAATCTGTAAAGTGGTCCCACAAAGCTCGAGTTCAAGCTCGTGCCCGATAAAGCATCATTCACAATTTTCGTTAGCTCATCCACGCTCTCTCGTGGTTCTCCCTCGATACCCTTAATTATGAGCCTATTCCTTCGTAAACGACTCTCTAGATCTTCCATAGATTATTCATATAAACATTTTGTTCGCCAAACACACTTTCTTACCTTGCAAATCTGTGTCTGGTTTCATCATGAATTCTAATATTTCTTTTTTCTTTTTTTTTCCGAATGCCAGGAACCTGTTTTGCACAATTAAGTTGCTAGCTTCAAAGAAGGTCTGTTTCTCTTGAATTTTCGCGATTTTTGTTATGACGTCATTCTTAGTTTCAACTATTACCTACTAACAGCTCTTTTGCAAGTGGTCCAGGGTTTTCCGCGACATCACCGGATAGTTTCAGTAACAGGTTTATCACTGACAGATAATAATATGCACACTGAAAGACTACGCGTGGGCACGGCAGCACTAAGAAACGAACACTCATTAGGAAAACCGTAATTACGGTCACCGATTTACGTGACCTTTAAAGCAAGTTAGGCACTGTCACGGCATGGTTGCCGCGTCCACTCAACTGGGTAGGCTCGGATGAAGCTCCTACATACAGCTGCCGGGCGGTTTCTTGATTGTCATATCAGAACCCAGGGATCCTGAGTTCGAGTCCCACCCCTGCCCGTTTCGATCTGGATGAGCATCGTAGCGGCGTGCGGTCGTGTATCACTACTGCGTGGTGCACGTTAAAGACCCCAGGCTAGCGGTTGTACTGCACTGGCTAAATTGCTCATCTACAGCGTGTGACTCGTCACAACTTTAATGGCTGACCAACTACACGCTGTATAAATATCCCCATAACCCCCCCCCCCCAAATGGTTGTCATATGACGTCCTCGTGCTCCATGCAGATGCACAGTAGAGCTTGTCCACGTGCAACGGCAGTGACGCGGCTCCTTGGTCGACCGACAAATGACCGCCAATTCTTCGTAGTCGGTCAGTTGCCGTAGCCATCGTCGCATCTGAGATAACGTAGAGGCAACCGCGTAATGCCTCGTTCACACCTGTGAACCGGCGGCCGGATCCGCGAGAATTCTGACGCCCGGCGACGATAGCAGGCAGAATTTCCGGCGGAGAGCAAAATCCCTCTGGATGGCTCGTTCACACTTGCGAAATAAGCACTCGCCGCCGACACCATTCGATCACCGAAAAAAGATCGGGCCGTTCACATTTGTTGCGGCCTGCGGAGTTCGCGGCGTGAGTGTCACGCAGTTTTCCAAACAGACGAGAGCTGACGAGAGATCCCAAACCTCCACCTTGCAGTGCGCGTCTCGTCGCCATCACCGCCAGCTCGTCAGCGGGGATCTGAGGTCAGTTAGCACCACTTTTCCCGTGCGTTCTGATTGGCTAGCGGCGAGAAAAAACCTTTTTCCGGCGTTCAAAATTGGTCCCTAGAGCGATCTTGGTCTCCGCCGGAAATTCTGCCGGCTTTCGTCACCGCGCGTCAGAATTCTCGCGGATCCGGCCGCCAGTTTTGCAAGTGTGAACGAGGCATAAAACCAATTTTGAACGCCGGAAAAAAGTTTTCTCTCGCCGCAAGCCAATCAGAACACATGAGGGAAGTGGCGCTTGCTTACGTCAGATTCCCGCTGACGAGCTTGCGACGATGGCGACGAGACGCGCGCGGGCAAGGAGGAGGTTTGGGAGCTCTCGTCAGCTCCCTCGTCTGTTCGGAAAACTGCGAGACGCTTGGGCCACGCACTCCGCAGGCGGCAACAAATGTGAACGCCCCGATCGTTTTTCGGCGATCGAATTCAGCCGGCGGCGAATGCGTATTTCGCATGTGTGAACGAGCCATAATACCTGCGTGATAGCTGGAAGCATTCTAGGCATAGTCACGGTGTGGTTGCCGTGTCGACAGAAGTGGGTAGCCTCAGATGTTGCTCTAATATGCAGCTGCCGGGTGGTATCTTGGTTGACATGTGACACCTTCGTGCTCTCAGCAGATACGCAGTGGAACGTTTCCACGTGCAGCGGCACTGACATGGCACCTTTGTTGACCGGCAAATGATGGCCAATCCTCCGCAGTCGGCCAGTGGCCGTCGTCGCGAATGAGAGTATGTGGAAGCAGTCAAGTAACACTGGCGTGATTGTTGGAAGCATGGTATACCTCGTTCCAGCCTAGGTCCAAGCGCGGCCGATGTTATGAGCCGAAGGGCCAATAAAACACCGAAAGAGGCACAACGTCATGGCGTGCTCTCCGCAGTTGATAGGACCAGCTTGATATTTGCCGTCTCCCTGTGTGTGCGCCCTCGCCGGCTAGTCCCATCAAGCGCAGAGAGCACGCCATGACGCTGCGCTTTTTGCGCTGTTTGATTGGCCCTTCGGCTCATAACATCGGCCGCGCTCGCACCTAAGGTGAAACGAAGTATAGGCATAGTCACGGCGTGATTGCGGTGTATACTGATCAGATATCAGATAGTAGAAAATATTTTATGGAAGCGTTCAAGACGTTTATCATCTTGATGCCCTGAGGCGTGGCCCAGAGTCCCTATTACTGAGGCGTGATAAATGCAAAATTGCGCTAAACATAAAAAAAAAAAATTGTTTCATTCTTGTTACCAGAAAACGTAAACCCCTTTTAGAGGTTACTATATTCGAAGGTTGCTAACAAAGTAGTGCCCCACATCGTTTTCTCTCAAAGATACAGATAAGAATAAGCAAATTTACAAATTGCAGCACTGGTGTTTTCTACTCACATGTGTATATTATTACGGCCGTTCAACGAACGACGCGGTTGTAATAGATCGTGAACATACCATGTCTGACTTGCGTCACAAGCAATTCAGTTTCAAGCGGCGGAAATAAAAAAAAACTGTGGGAAAACATCATAACCGTTTGTGTGCAGTGCAGAAAGCTCATACAATCGAGAAGAGCACAGTTGGATACTCAGTAAAATATGTAAAACTTCAGAAGCTGTAGAGATGGAGCTGCGTGGTCGGTCATACTCGAAGCATCCTGCCAGCGCCGCCAAACCAGACACGTGACGGCGCACCGGTGCATTTATTCGTGCGAATCGACACAGCACAATCCGATAATTGGCCCTAGAGCTTCAGCATAGGAATTCGTGCATTGCCAATGAGCCACGTTATCGGCTTGTGTGGCATACGAGGAATCGATGAAAACTTTTTTTTCTCTCCAGCTTGACAATGCCCGACCCTCGCAACAGCATCAAACTCAGGTGTCAATTGCCGACTTTAATACGACCAGGGGCTCCGGAACCGGGAGGGGGGGGGGCAGTGGGGGCAATCACCCTCACAGGTTCTAAACCGGGGGGGGGGGGGGGGGGGGCGTGCGCCCCACTCAAAGCTGTTCCTCCCCTACCCTCCCACCACCCGTGATATATATAGATATATATATACAGAGAGAGAGAGAGAGAGCTGAACTACACGATGTGACATGAGCCCCGACGTCGCCCCCACACATCAGATGTACTTCCGGAACCTCTGCATTCGGCTGTCCTCCACCATTCACCTTATAAGCCTGATTTGGAACCTTGATATTTTCTTCTCTTCGGGCCACTAAATTATGGACTGCGTGTTACGTCATCGTTAGTGGATAACCATGAGCGCACCGAACGGCGCGTGGCAGAGAACGCGCTCGTTTCATTGGCCGGCGAGCAGGAACTCGACATCTGCAACCAATCAGTGTCTCTGTGCGCTGCGCTGCGTCGCGGTTGCCACACTTCGACGTCGGAAGATACCAGAGCGTTTAGCGTCACTGCGTGCTAGCGTCCCACCTCTTGCGAGACGCTCAAAGAGGCTCTGGCGGAGATGCTGACGCGTTTCGGCGTTCGTCGGAGAGAGAACTGTGAGGTGCAAAAGGTCGTGACTACAACACAAATTGAGCCAACGACTTCGTCGCGATGTGTCCCAGCTATCCCTACGACTGTGCATTGTGGATTAACACAGGACTGCTCAACTAGTAGGATAAGGTGTATTGCGAGAAAGTGGAACGTCATTTTCGGTGTCGTAAATTTATTTTGGACAAAATAGTAAGCTTTATCGCTATGTATAAAAATATTGGGTCCATTGCTAGGTCTATGCAGAGACGATGAACACTGTTTAAAAAAATATTAAAATCACCTTTTGGCCCCTCTTCAAGAACTAAAGGGTGTTACTATATAATTTCGAATTATTTATCAATTTGAGTAGCCTCCTGTTTGGTGGTAACAGCGCAAAAAAAAAGGCGTAGGACCGGGAGGAAGAAACACACAGACAGCGCCTGGTTTGTATGTTTCTTAGTCCTGGTCCTACGTATTTTTGGCACTGCTCCCACCAAACAGTATGTACCATTAATTAGCCCAACTACATGCCTTGTTGCGTAGCCTCCACATCCGAATAAATAAATAATAACATCTCGCCGGTTTATAGGTGAATGTATTCTAATTGGTGAGCAGCACTCAACGTTATCATCTAATTCGCACGCTCATACTGGTGTGATAAACTGCCCATTCGTAGTGTGTAGAGATTTATCTTTATAAACTCCGACTTTTTTATCAATTGAGTAATTATCATCGCTGCTAATGTATGGTACTGAGGCTTCAACTTACCGCCTTGGGGAAGTGGAGCTCTGATGGAGCCCCCGTTGAGTAAAGCGGCGTTTACGTTGGACCAATACTCTGACGAAGACGTGTTCATATCCGCGTAGAAGGCGAAGTACGCGTCGGCTATGAGGTTTCCAAGGTTGCACTCCCGGAGACGGCATACTTCATTAGCTTGTTCCAACACCACCTTGGAGTAACCGATGGGTTTCTTCATCACCTCACTGACGTTCTTTTTGGAAGGTTCAATGACATCAACCATTTTCTTATCTGGAACAAAAATTGATATGCATTGTATGTATAAACACCGTAATTGTAGACCCCTTTAAAAACTTCGTCAGGCAACATTAGTGGTCGCCATTTTGCCGGCATGGAGCTTTTGATGGAAACCACGTCCAAGCCAAACGCCGAGGCCGCACTTGTTTACAACGCAGGCGGAGCCAAGTTACCCCTGAACTCTGGCGTAATCCTCCTGTCTTATACATGCTCAGAGTAAGTACCAAAACAATTGCGGACTCGGATAACTGACGAAGCAGCTACCAGAATGTGCGCACTGTTGAAAATGGTTTCATTGATTCAACACTAGTAGAGAGTCTGAAGCCCGCATCAATATGTCTTTAAATCAAGATAAGGTAAGCGCTTAAACAAACAGATTACTTCTTTATTTGTTTGTTTGTGGATACTGTCGTCCGACGAAGGAAATGCAAACCAAGTTATGAAAAGTAGAATTCAAAGTTCGTCGCAAGATAATTATCTCGCGACGAATTACGCAGGAAAACAACCCACTCTAAGTGATGCGTACGTTACAGTATATTGTTAGGCATTTAAAGTTCTAGGGTCCACTGCTTCCGCGACACAAACATCACTGGCCGCTTTCTGAGAAATTGTGGCGAACCGCCTTTTTTCAGCTCCAGTAGCACTAGTTAATCATGGTGTCCGGTATTTTGAGTATTTAGTACCTCTGTTACGTTTGCATTGGTGACGGCGTGATGCCTTCCGCTCGCCTAGATACGAAGTGCTTTTAACCAATTTCTTTTTAATATGCTGCATCGTCTTTCTTTTGTCACAAGGTAAGCAAGGGTAGCACGCAGTGCTTGGACTAGCATCGTACATGTACATTTCCCTTACCGACCACTTAAACTCCTCCACCTGGCCAGGTCCATAACATCACATCGTCCGGGTTTAGCCTCGGAAAATCTTTTGGACGTATCTGGCGAAAGTAAGAATTGAAAACGACCGTGTTGGTGAATTGATACGAGTACATGTAAGGATAAAACATGTCGTCAGCGCTGTGGTCTGTTTATTCTTTTTTATGTCCTTGTCTTGTCGAGCTGTTTCAAACTGATATAGGGGACGAGGACGGAAACAGCTTTAACTTAGCAGGAACTTTTGTTTCCGTCGCCGTCCTCTGTGTTTTATCCGTTTATGTATTCGTAGATGACGAAAAACATCTTCGATCTGGAGAATACAGGCTGCTCCTAAGTATATTAAAACTCAAACGCTTGATCAACAATATTGGCTGTGATTATGAACGTGGGTATATTTCTTAATATTTGCAGTATAGATCGATTGATATCGTATAGATCTGAAGTTTTAAGGAGCCCGTCTTCGAAATCAGATGGTCACAGTTTGTTATTGATATTTTATGAAGTACACAGATCTTGCTTCTTTCCTGTTTTCTGATGAAATCGTTTTTTTTTTTTTTTTTTTTTATTTCATGTTCTACGCTTTGGTGCGGATTTTGTATCTGGAGTTGCATAAGCTGCAGTAGGTAGCCGTAACTTTTTCAGGCATCTATAACATCTTGATTTAAGTGTTCCTCACTCCGAATTCCCTCTCAGTCTAAATGCATGTCTTTCTTTTCCCAATATTGTATGCACCTGACTTCTCTCCTTTCGATTACTTTCGGTGCTGATCGGCTGTCTACGTTCGAAGTTCCGTGACTTGCGCCTTCCTAAGAGTTACGTTGACTTCCCTGAACCGCCATTGCTGTACGTGTTCGTCTCGCGGGCCGCAAAGAACATCAATCGCTTAAGATTACCTGCATAGATAGCAGCGTTGAGTTCAATTCTCGATCCTCTATAAGTTCTCGTGCCTCCAGAGCGGAACCGGGAGTGCTGAGACTAGCCGTAGCTGCTACTGGCAGTG
The DNA here is from genome assembly GCF_016920785.2 of Ixodes scapularis. Taxonomy (NCBI): domain Eukaryota; kingdom Metazoa; phylum Arthropoda; class Arachnida; order Ixodida; family Ixodidae; genus Ixodes; species Ixodes scapularis. Next base: position 78,973,365 of record NW_024609837.1, read on the forward strand.
CCGGCAGAAGTCCAAAATTGAAGCCTCCGGTCAGCTTTTTCAAAGCTGCGGCGTAGTTTGATGTCGACTCCTCCGCCAGCTGTTTTCTTCGCTGTAATTTTGTACTGCTCAAGACTTCCCCTCCAAAAGTCGCAGATCGAAGTGTCTCTTCAGTGTCGTCACGAGTTCGTCAAATGTTCTCTCTTGAAGCTCTCGGTGCCACCAACGCTCCTACAACATCACAAGTCTTTGCTCCGGAAAGTCTCCGCTGTAACGCCCTCTTATGTGAGTGTTTAGTTTGTCCGTTAGTATAGAAGTAGGAACTGAGTTGCTCTGGAAAGGATGTCTGGAGATCGTTTCATCAAATTCTTCAAGCTCGCCATGGGTAGCAATCCTTCAGTCGCCCGATGTTTTTTTCGTTGACGAGCCTCGTTACAAGAGGCGTTATATATTGCCGGAAAGGACTCCTGTTGAACACTGGTATGTCCACGCCGGTATATTATTAATGGCGCTTGGAATGGTTTGTCGTGTGGCCCCCAACCGCGCGCAGCTTCAACACGGGTGCACTATACAGGCATCTGCAAGACCGTTTTCTCACGTTTTCTTACGTTACGTATAAGTAATCAAAACATTCGTTTCTCGAATGTTGCGTGCCAGGCTATCCCCTTGAACCGGTAGCCACGGTTAATATGAAGCATAGATATTCTCGCTATTCGTGCTTATGCTTTTCTAATGAAACGTAACCCAAGAAAACAGGTTTTTGTAAACCAGCCTTTAGTGTGTATAAAACCCTACCTTTAGGTACATTCTTAGATTTTTACAAATTTAAAGGCAAAGTAAGAAAGCTTGCACTTCACAGCGATTTAGAATCCAGAAGGATGGCTATTAAAATATCCATCCGGAATTCCGAAATTTCGCGATCATCAGTATAGAAGTGCCCGATCATCAGTATAGACAGTTCACGTCATTAAAAGAAATGACAGTAAAATTGGATACTTTACTTTTTTTATTTCGTCGTCCCAGCAACATCGCTAAATTTCTATTACGTAATTTCAGCTTCTGTTTTGAGTCTACAGTCGCGAAAATATTAAAGACTTCGTAAATTGTTCATTACATACCTTCCGCAACTGATGCGTTGAGAAGAATTGGGTTTCCTGTTCCAGCAATGACACTTCCATTCTTGTCAAATGTAGCCTGTAAAAATCCTAAGAACTTTCCGTAGCAGTAAGCTTGAACTACGAGCCCTAGAGTGCCGTCCATTCTCTCTACAACCGTGGGATAGTTGCCTTCGGGAACATTTTCCGGTGGATGATCGCTGCCTGAATTTAAAATAAAGTATTTAGCGTATTTTCACAGTATACAAAACACTGGTGAAGCTTACCAGTATAAAGAAAAGTATTTGTGTGTCCTCCAACAATCACGTCCACATCTAACACGTGTTTAATAATTTCCAAGTCTCTTGGATAGCCGCAGTGCGTAATGGCTAGAATGATGTTTACTCCCTTTTCCTTGAGCTTGGGAGCTTCTGATTTAAAGCTGGCAATTTCGTCCTCGAACACTACATTGTCCCCTGTCGGTAAACACATGCATATTAAAACAAAAATTAGTGAAGTATAAGCGATCACATTTGTTGTGTTCAGGTATGGTTAATGTACTGCAAAAAGCATTTTATTAATCTACAAAATTACTTTTTGAAACATTGACCAATTATCATAGCGCGGTCATAAATGTTCCTACAATCTTTCTGGAATAAAGTTGAAGAAAATCTGTTTGCTGCAAGTCGGTCAGATAGAATAAGTTCAGCAGAAATATGAATAGCTTTGCAATTCTCGTGATTTAAAAGCAACACGCGAGGTGTGACCCGGCACATATGCACGACAAATATATCTGCCGAATGTAACGTTTTTAAGTTCACTCGTATGTTTTCGGACGCTCAACAACCATTAAACTTTCCTTGATCATTCTGATAAGCCCAGAAAGCACAGAATCTGTTAAGTATGCATTTTGCGTGCGTTGTGACTTGCTGTGATGGTTGCTGGAGCTTTGGACGGTTTCCCACGCGATGCACACACAACACTCTCGCGATCTCCAGGTTCATCAGATTGAATATGACAAGCTTAACTTTATTCGGAACTAGAGTGTGTTTCGAGCATGTTTTAAGGAGCAGTTTTCCGTTGGTTTTGTTTCTTGGCAGGGTGCGTGTACGGTTCTGAAATCATAGTGCTCTTGGATTGTAAAGATATCCTTGAAACTGAAAGAATTCCGAGAGGAGGAGTTTTATCGCACCCTTTACTTTGTCAATTGCCTTTTCTTTGAAGTCCCGGTGTCAAATGACCGCTCCACCACCAGTTGGAACAATTCCATCACGTGATTTCGAGAGTCCACGTGAGGAGCAACGCTTCGTCTGTAATTAGCTGCCCGCGCCGGCCGTCGCTTGATGACTAAGTGTGCTAGATTAAGTTTCACTCGGCGCCAACAGGCGCCTGCGGTCTATAGGCCAACTCAACTCACTCACGTTGCGCCACTGCGGCGCCGGTGCGGGGGTGCTGCTGTCGGTAGTGCGCATGCGCAAACGCTTCACGCCTCCCAAATTTGGTTTCTGCGCTCGCGCAGTGCCCACATCTGGTGTTCGCAAAGCGGGCTTGTTTCTAAACACTGGCTTCGAGTATACTCTGTTTCACTTTAACTTCGACCGCACCGAACGCAACATGAGATGGAGCCAATCAAGGGGGCGGGGGGGGGGGGGGGGTAAACGTGCATCGTCGCTGCGCTGATCATCTGTGTACTTCTAATACGACGACGACGACGACGACGACGATGCCAGGAAGCTACACCGGGTGACCGGGGCGCTACGTTCTAGCCCTGGACGTCAATGCATCGGGGGTGGCAGCCGTCTACTTTGACTGGGCCACCACCTGGAGCCGCTGCCTTCAACGAAGCGAGCGAGCGCACCATCAACCGCTAGGGCATTACCATTCAGAACGTCCGTTGAACAGCCTACCGAAGGTCACCTTGGCTCGCTTGCCTAGTGGCCTGAACCGCCGTCGAACCTCCAAGACTCGTGCGGCGGATCAGAAGAGCACGTCGTCCTGAACACCAACAAACCGCCAAGGCTTTCCCAGCCGAATGGTGAAGGCTCCGGACAGCACCCTTTGCCCAGGCACTTCTTACAGCTGGTAGAAGTGTCTTGGCAAACCCCGAACCTTCAAGCAACGGTGCTTGCGATGTAGAGAAGACCGCGTCGTCCCCCCTTGTATATATCATCTCATAATTACCATCACTAGACGTGGCACCGCGGGCCTCCATGGTACGGGCTGTCGCCTTTCCGCGGTGCCACGGCTCTCCCGAGCCAATAAAGATTACGATTACGATTACGATTATATAACCGACAAAACCAATTCCGCAGAATAGACGCGCGGTGCTCGTGCCATTTTCTGGAGTGATTAACCCGTGATTGCAAACAAAAAAAGAACGAGCGCCTGGTTAAACACTTTTTGCACTGCGTTATGGCCTCCATCGGATTGTAGCGTCGGCTGCGATGAGATTTAAATAAAATTATGCTGCACCAAGTATAGCCCGCCGCTGACGGTCACCGGCGGACAAAGCATGTCGGACATAACGCGCCTCCAACGGTTGCTCGCAGATTATGTGCCCTGGACGAAGTGTGAATCACTGCCACCTTTAGTCCACGGATTACATATATTGGATAAAACGTGACGCTCCACCAAGGGTCGCGTATCGACTAAGTAGTCTGAACTAAAGATGTGAATCCCCGCCGACATTCTTCTGTGGACAAAGTGTTCTGGGCTAAGTGCAACTCGCCAGCACCTGTAGCCTGCGAATTAGGTACGCTGCACTGAGTATAGAAAAAGATATGCACGTATGCTGCACTACAAGATAGGGGGTGACGAAGTGAAGGTAGTTGGGTATCACCGTTTGAGCGGCTTGAGGGAAGCAGCTGTTTGTCTGGACTGCGCTACACTCATTGTTCCATAGATCGGCCACACTAAAAAACAATACAACCTCAGGCAGGTAAAAATTTTCCATACCAGACACTGGGCCATCTAATTTTGTCACGAATTTGTAACGATCCCAAACGCGATCCGCTAAACGTAACCGGTAGGCCTAACTCCGGGTATGCGTACGGCACCGCTAGGCCTAAGACTGTCGATGAGCACGGTACCACTAAGCTATAACGCCGGCGAAGTGGAAGTGATGGCTACCCCAGGGAAAACCGTGAACGACTCAAAGTGATATTGATCGCAGGAAATACCGAGAACGCAAAAATTTCCAGATAAGCGAGCGAGGTAGAATGCTGTGCACTGTTAGCAAGTCCCGTGTATTTGGCGAATATTTGGGGTGGAAAACACGCTATTTACACAAATTACCATAAATTTACACGATGAGTAACGGATAATTCGTTCAGAAATCATGCGAGGTTGTAAAAAGCGTGTTTTGGTTCGGTCATACACGCATAACCGTGTAGCCAACCTCGATAACACGCATCGCCCGCGGCGATGACCGCGGCATTGCCGGCTATCGAAGCACCGGAATGCTTGGGGACACACTTAGAAAGGACCGTCGAGACAAATGCCGCGGAAAGAAACATGTCTCGGAGACAGATATGCACCAAAAGCAATTGCGCCATGTCGCAGGACGTTGGTGAAACCCGCGCTACCGTGCTCGCCGCCATTTTCTGGTCGATGGAAATGCGGCTTTCCTCATGTCGCCCATGTTTGTATTTAGTTTAGGGGTCTTGATAATAGTTTCTTACACACCGCAAATAAAGTCATGGGTCTAATTATTTGTTCCAAACAGTTAAAATGGATATAAAAAGCGTGTCTTCGATGTGAACACGTGACATTGCAGTTGGTTTCGTTTTTTCTTCAACCTTCAACTGCAAACGATCTGGCCACGGCGCAAGCGCCGATGTACTCTGGAAGCAAGAGCCTGTTGGCTTTCGTTGTTTTTGTTTGACCGGAGAAAATCTGTCAAGTACGCATGGCGCCGCTACTGTTTTGGTTTGACGGGACGCGAGAAGCTTCGCATAGAGCTTCGAAGTTTGCGAGCACATAGTGAAGACGTGACCGGAGAAGTGCCCCTGTGATGTTCCTGGAAGACGGAAAGTACCATTCGTAATCGTCGTGTGTGCTTTGAAAGCGAAGGGAGTCACAGGGTCTACGAGTTCGCAACCACAAGCCAAGGTTCACGACAGCGCGGCGTTGACTTCGGCGATCTCGTTCTGTTTGGTGCAACCCGGCGATCCGAAAAAGAGCTGAAACGTTCGTCGTGTGTGGTGCGGTGCTTTGTATTCCGGGTCTGTTTGAACCACGCTTTTAACACGGAGCGCAAATTGTTTGTTGCGGGGTGGAGGTTCAACGGGTACAGTCCCGTCGTCGTCAGCTGATCCGGTCCAGCTGGTTCGGGAGGACGCAGCGAGCGTTTTTAAAAGTAAATCTTCCTTCGTTCCGTTTCAAACTGTGGAAGTATCCCGACACATACCGTCAGTAAAAAGCAGCGGGCGTTTTCAACAAAATTACGTCGTTTTAATTGAATAATGGACTCCGGATTGTTGTCTTAAATCTGCCGTTTTTTATTCTTCGTGTTGGACTGCGTTTGCGCAGCGACGCACACTGCTCGAATAAATGATTCGGTCCTGCAATGAGTTAGTTGCGCCAATCATGCGGCGTGAATAAATTAGGGCAAGGTTTCCTACCTGCCCACATATGCATGTACTGAGACCATTTTTTACGTTGTGAACGTAGTGCTCTTTCTTTATTTTGGAAGAGGCGTTGGTGCATTTATCATGGTACAATCACTTGAGAGTTAAGAAATTGGAAAAGCGAGCGAGCTTTCCCAACTTTGTCTCTTTCTCTCTGGCACTGCCCTGTTTCAGTTTCAGTAGGCATATCTACTAGCAGGTACAAACTGCTTAAAACAGGTAAAAAACGGGAAGCTTAGGACGGTGCAGACTCTGTGTTTCGCGCTTTTCGCAAAGTGACAGGGTAAATGCTTTTGTGAGATATGCGGAATATGCAAGCGATTTTCTTATGCCTGTCGTTTGCGTCTCTCTAGCGAAACGAATAAGATGATGTACTACAAAGGCGCAATCACAAGCCAAGATTTAAGATAGCAGTGCGTTTGCTTCGGTGATCCGTGTAGCTGTATTTTACCCTGCTCTCTCCAACACCGTGTCATGACGAAGAGCTGGAACGGTCACGGTTTGTGCTGGCCTCCCGGTTGACAGAAACCTGCGTCGCCCGCATCGGCACCGAGTGCGCTTGGGCTGTTGATGCTCAAGCCTTTCATCTGCGGCTTGTCGCCAGCTCATCCTGCTGCTCAACGGTGAGGAAGCGGCCAGAGTAACCTCGGAAGTGAATGTAAATCCTCCGTCATTCAGTTATCCGGTGTCAAAGTGTGGAAGATGTCCAACGTCTACTGAGGGCGGGAACTGCGAGCGTTTTGCCTTGCTTTTATAACCGAAACCAGACCAACGAGATAACTGCCTTGCGTACTATAAAATGACGGAAGCAATAAGTTTCAACAGGTCGAGTACGTCACCGGGAATGTAGGCGAGACGGTGCACACTGTTTAAACGCTTGCAGTATCCCCGAGTGGTACCAGGAAAGCGACGTCAACAGAGGAGCTCGCGATCCAGCATAATGCACTGCTACGGGCCCGTGTATCTTCAAAGTTCTGGGTGGTGGCAGTATAAAAAAAGGACGCATCAGCGCCGCACACCAGTGTTCACGAATAACACCGGTCACAAATTCCCAAGCCCCACCGCTCTACTCGACTCCGACACGACATACGACAACAAACTGCATCAAAACGCCCCAAAAGTGAAGGCGTCTGCTCCCGTACTGCAACTAGCGGAAGTGAAGTGTTGGGCGGATGTCAGGATGTCCTTCACAGAAATATATGAAAAATGCTTTGCGCAAGGATCATTTTCATTTATTATTGTATATGTAATGACAAAATCCCAATAATTTGTTTCCCTATCTGATTCAAGCTAGTCGGACCGCTCATAACACTGGTCAAGCAAGAAAATAACAAAAATTCGAACTTTTCCATGACCGGTTGAAGATTTATTGTTAACATATCGTTATTTATTGCAACGGACTAACATTATAGATTTTGCCTCCTTACTTTTTAAATGCAAACAGTTCTAACACACGGCTCTCCATTGCGCCGTGTTTTGTGTATTCTTCTATAAATCTGTAATGGTCAGCGACCAAGGAGCTCACCCGCACACGTTAAGCTTATATGCGCCGCGGGGAGAAATGGATATTGAGTAGGAATTGTCGGGCGTAGTGTCGTTGTTGTGTTTGTGTGCATGTCGGTGCTGTGTGGTACTGGTGTTGCCTGCGTTGTATGTAGGGTTGCTGTATAGTCGCGGTCGTTCGCAGTGTTAACAGACTCGTCTTTTTTTAAATACAGGCTGCTAGAAGTCTCGATAGGTGGCGCAAGTTACCGCTCGATTCTAAATAGTTTGCTCAAGTTATTTATCCATGTGAGTTCGGCATTCTTTTTTTTTTTTGTCTAGTGGCTCGTTGAAGCTACCGACGCCGCCGACCGCCGACAACGCACGTACGTACCTTTGCAAGTAGCTACGTCCGCCGCTTGGAAACTTTACTGTGTATAAAAGACATCGAACGAGAACTAACGCGCCCTGTGTGCTTTCAATTCGGCTGAGACGCGCGCGGCTCGCTGGGCTCGTCTCTCGCCTGTTCTTGGCGGCTGGCCGCCATGTTTCATAAGGAACACGCTCGAAACGTTTTTGCGGAAGGCAGACACGTTGTAGCATGTTAAGTTTACACAGCACCTCATGTATAGACGAAAAACACAGATGGCCTCCTGTAAAACGAACACGTTTCGACGTGTCCGCTATGGGACAACGGTTTACACGTCTGGGCGTGTTATTTTTGCTAACAGTGTGGAAGCGAGGAAAAGGGACCACGGACATATAAAGGTAGCCCACTGGCGATAAGGGCGACACGAAAAATAAAACCCAGCGCGGCTATCCATGATGACGTAAGTGAGGCCAGCAAGAGGTCGCAAACACTGAGTGAGAACTGCGAATACACGGCTATCTGCGAAACCTTTCAAAATCCGACAGGCGTGACCATTAACGCCTCCGAAAATGGCCAGTATGAAGCCATTGACGGGGTCAAGGACACCGGTCACTCAGAAGGAGACTGGCAAGACTACAGAAGACGCAAGAAGAAGCCTGCCGAAGCAGCGACGGCAGCTCACTCTACCTCGTCACGGCATCTATTAACACCCAAGCCGATCTAGACGAAGGCCGCTACTTGGTGGTCTTCTGTTCCCAAAGGCGGTTTGCTCAATTTACGGCCGCGGCCGCGGCTGCGGCCAAGAAGGATTTTTATGTCACGTTACCAGCTCTATGGGGGCAGGAAGTACCTAGCGTCCCTGCCTAATGGATGAGAAATCCGTGTCGCTTTGAGTACAAAAGTCTAATTTCGCTCGCAGATACTGACCCAGAGGCTTTAAATTGAAGTCGAATTAACCGCCCCTTTATACTTTACGAGCGAGAGGAAAAGTTACTTCGAGGGACGGTAAATATGCGCCAAAACAAAAGAAAAAATTACGCGGGGTAGAAAAGGTGCATTATAGTTATAAACCTACGCCAGCGACGTTGAGACTCGCCTTTTGCTGTAGTCGAGAAGTAGGAGCGCCGGGACTTGTCGTCGCGGCGTGAAACTTCAAAGTTTGAATCGCGCCAAAAACTTGTTTTATTTTTTTTTATATTTTGCGCGTGCGTCTTATTTTTTTAACTGTGATACTTTTACAAGTCGTCCAAATCATCCTTTTGCACTAGTGCGCCCTGCACGATTTTTACTATTTGTCTCACGTGTTGAATTGACACACCGGAAGAAAAAAAAATTAAGCCAAGTTAACGCGCTAATACAATCGTTTCATAATGTTAATTAAAAGAAAACCAACATTACAGCATCGGGATGACTTTAACACAAACGGGGCTAAAAAAATATTTCTTCCCGCAGCAACTACATGACTTTTTTAAATGGAGGAGGCGTTTAATTCGTACTTTTACACACTGTAGTTGTGTCAAATAAAAAAAATTCCACAAAATAACCAAAAGAAAAAATAAAAAAAAAATTACCGCATCTCCGCGTGGTGAATGACGTTGATTGTGGCGAAGCTCGGGTCGTGCTGATGATACTGATTTTGGTCATAGGTAGTGCTGATGGTGCCGTTTTCATTCATGTCAGTAAGAGAATGTGTGGTTTTCTTCTTTTTCTTTTTTTAAGAAGACAGTGGGGATGGGAAATCAGAACCCCCTACTCTTTTTTTTTTCTTCTTTTTCTTGATAATAATTTTGGTCATAGGTAGTGATGATGGTGCCGTTTTCATTTATGTCAGTAGAAGAATGTGTGGTTTTCTTCTTTTTCTTTTTGTAGGAAGACAGATGGGATGGCAACTCAGAACCCCCTACTTTTTTTTTCTTTCTTTTTCTTTATACTGATTTTGGTCATAGGCAGTGCTGATGGTGCCGTTTTCATTCATGTCAGTAGAAGAATGTGTGGTTTTCTTCTTTTTTTCTCTCGCTGTTGAACTCACGAGCAGGAACTCGTGAGCTCCTGCTCGTGAGCTCACGAGCAAGGGCACGCCGGACGGCTAGCCCCTAAGAAGCTTCGCCCCTAAAAAAAAATTTGCGGGCGATGTTTCTGTTAACAGTCTGTTAGCGCCGCCAGAAACCATAGTGGCAGAGAATCATGCTAATAAAAAGAAAAACAAGTTGTGTGATGCAAACCGTCAGCGGGTTCAGACGTGTGTTTTTTCCTTCCCACACTCGTAACCAAATGGAGATGAGGTAAAAAGAGGACTATGCCGACGTTCGGCAGGATCGAACCGTTCAAGGAAGGAGGCGACGAATGGCCTTCATACGTGGAACGAGTTCACGAATTCTTCTTTGCCAACGATGTTCCTGCTGCAAAGACGAGATCCATTTTTCTGAGCTGCTGCGGTCCGAGGACTTACTCTTTGCTTCGGAACCTGGTGAAGCCGCAGGCACCCCAAGACAAGACCGTCAGCGGGTTCCAGACGAGTGTTCTTTTCTTCCCACACTTGTAACAGTTTGAACCTGGAACTTTCACGCCGCGACGACAAGCACTGGCGCTCTGACCTCTCGACTGAAGCAGAAATCTTAGATCTCCAGCGCTGGCGCGGAGATATAAATATACTGCCACCGCTTTTGTCGCGCGTAATTTTTCCTTTGTTTTGGCTAATATTTACCTTTCCTGGCCATAGCTTTACCTGCCACTCCTAAAGTATAAAGGGGCGGTTAATTGGACTCCAGTTAAGAGCATCGGAAGTCAGTTCCTGCGAGCGAAATTAGACTTTTGCACTCGAAGCGGCACGGATTTCTCTGAAATTAGGCAGGGACGCTAGGCATTTCCTTGCCCCCGTGGAGCTGGTCACGTTACATAAAAATCTCTCTTGGCCGCAGCCGCTGCCGCAAGATGAGTAAACCGCCCCAGGAGAGACACGACATCTCCAGCGTCCCGCCGAGCACCGTCTCGCGCAACTTTTACGCGACGTTGATGGCCAACCCGCATGATCTTGAGAATGGAGAAACCACGACATTTTGACTTAACAAGACGACCAACACCTGCTCAGTGATGGTCCGGGCCGCGAGCATGCCCAGTTTATGGTGGCGGTCAAGCAACTCAAGGCACCGGACAGGACCGTCACTGTAGTAGCCCACGAAGTCCCACCGGACAACACGCGAAGGCATGTGGTGAACGAAGTGGACCCCAGGAGAAACCGGCCGAACTAATGGCAGCAATGGAGAGCAGGATAAGCGAAATCCTTTTCGCCAAAACTCTCGGTTGCAGGGCCTCGCTCTTGCCACCTTCGAGGGGAAAAGACACTCAAAAGTTTTCTACTACAACTCCATCTCCACAGTTACAATATACAAACCGATTACCGCGATCTGCCGTAGATGCCAAAGACTTGGCCATCAGGTGATGGCCTGCACGAGGAAGCCTCGTTGCCTAGATTGCGGGTGCATCGTACAAGAAGGCCATGTGTGCGAAAGAAAGTATTGCGCCAGCTGCCACCTCTTGGGGCACCTGGCAACAAACCCGCGCTGCCCCGTCAGGGTTTAGACCGATCAGATGCTGCATGTGAAAAAGGTGGGAAACCAGAGCCAGCGCAGGAGATCCCGCTCGACCAATAAGCGATGAACGAACATCACATGAGAATCAACGAGTTCCCGCCGCTAAGGGGGATCGGTGGCCGATTGGTCTAGCGCACACCAGCTCGGAGCACGTGGAGCGAAAGCTCGCGCTGCAGAACCCAGGATCCTGGGCCCCTGCCCGTTTCGATCTGGATGAGCATCGTACCGGCGTGCGGTCGTGTATAACTACTGCGTGGTGCACGTTAAAGACTCCAGGCTAGCGATTGTACTCCAATGGCTAAATTGCTCATCTACAGCTGGGGGACTCGTCGCCCGTTGAGGCAGACCAAGTTCTGGGCTGTATAAACATACACACAACCCAATTTTGTTTTTCGCCACTAAGGGGTTTACAAAGTAAAAGCCAAAGCAATGAAGAACCCAATTCAAACTAATGAGGCGACCCATGGATCCAGAAGCTGGACTCCCGTCGGCGAGAAGGAACAAAGAAGCATGGCCTGATATAAAAAGTTTTGTTCGAGGGCCAGGACATCAAGCCGCAACCACGAATACGCGCACGAAATCAAGAAGCCTTAGGACTACCAATCGAATGACGAAACTTAAATGAGTGCGTGGCTAAATGAGCTCAAAGCTTTAGGCAAGAAGCAGTGCGAAGACAGGAGCAACGCAATCAGGAGTCACATCAAGGCGTCAATGCACCAACGCAGGGTTAAGAAAGAGTGCAAAATCAGTGAGCGCCAACAGTCAAGGTCAAGTACCTCAAGGAGAGAGTTTCCCGCCAAAAATATTCCTTACTAAGAATCTTCTTACCAAAAAACGACCGACGATTCAAGAGTTGGAGCCGTTGCAAACTTTAATATAGCAGATTTCAAGGGCATGCAAATCCTCATGCAGCCGTTTGCCGCCCTGCAGCAAGCAGTGCTACCGAGCAATACCCGCCTACCACAACATACCCAATAGACTACCGAAGAGCAGGAAGTTGTTGCAGACCTCCAATTGAACGGTAACCGCCTCAACAAAGACAAACACGAGAAACTACAGAAACTCAAGACCATGGAACTCGACGTCCTGATGCCGCAGGAGGCAAGATCGGCCCTAGTAACTTAGTCCGGTTTTGTGCAGCACAGCGTCCCGATGATAAAGCACCAAACCAACCAACCATCGAAACCCAGGTGGTAATCATCGTACGAGGGAAGCTCCCCGACATCAAGATCGACATCAACAAATGGTGCACTCCAACCTAGGAGGTGGTTGCGATCAGAATCGTTATACCGACGTCCAAAAAGAGACTGACCTTCGTATCGGCGTATGACACACAAGCAAAGGAGTATAACTTTACGTGAATACTTCACATTAGAAACAAATACCCGGACGACTAAATGATCTTCGGGGAAGACCTCAACATGCATCTCGAAGACTGGGCCTCTCCGAGGGAAGCAACACGCAGGTCAGAGCTCGTGGAAATTATGGAACTCGCGGAAGTCCTGATGATCACTGAAACAAACAAGCCCACGTGACGCATCAAATTGAGAAATCAGTAAGATTCCACCATCGGCGTTACGCCGGTACCTACAAAGGTAGCAGACAGCTTCGAGTGGAGTATCCTGGACGTCGCTTGGGCACCGACCACTTTCCGGTAGTCATCCGACTAGGAGGCGGAATTGAAGCCACCAACCGTTAAAATCAATTCCACTTCGTCAGATGGGACAATTTCACATTACACCTCAAAGAGAAATGCAAAACTTAGGCCCGAAAGCATCTCGACCATGCTGTCCATTGCGACCACAATAGCGACGGAGCCCAGGCAGATGTCCGAAGACTACCCTTCGCCGAAGAAACATCTCTTTTTGGCTGTGGGAAAAGCGCCACCTAAGCGGTGACCAAATACAAACAAATCAAGACAAAAAGACAACTTAACGAGTTCAACCGGATCACGAACGAAGCCAAAACCTACGGGAACGAAATAGGCTTCGAAAAGGTGATGGAATACTGCGAATGCTTCGATAAAAACACCAACAGGAGGGCAGCGTGGAAAACCTTCAACTCCATTTTTGGAAAAAAAAAAAAGGGGGGGAGGGGTGAGTCCGGTCCCGGAGCCTGCTCTTCTGTCGAACGAGCAGACAGAACATATCGTGGACAAGCTCTCGAGACACCTTCTTCCCCGCAGCACAAAGACAAACACACGAAAGACATCTACGGACAAAATACCGCCAAAGACGCTACTTTCAATCCCGAAGATCAGCTCTTCGCCAAGCGGGAGCTGAAGGCGGCCATCAAACAGTGCCTAAACAAAAGTGCGCCGGGCGAAGAAAGAGGAATCTTTCCTATGCTCCGAAATGCACCGGACGCTAGCGAAGGGCAACATTGAAATGATTGAATCAGATCTGGGAGTCGGGACAAATGCGATACGAATAGCGGATGGCTATTGTCACACCCATTTCCAAGCTCGGCAAACCTTCCACCGACCCTAAAAAGATTAGACCCATTTCACTCACGTCTATTAGGGGGAACCTCATGGGAAAAAAGGTGTTGGTAAGAATCTAACAGGACTCAAACACCAAGGGAGTCACCCACCCAACGCAGACAGACTTCAGAAGCAGCCCAGGCACTCACGACAGCCCGCTTAGGATCCGCGTAGACCTGGTTGACACGAAGGGAACAAAGAAGCAATTGAAGATCCTCGTTTCAATCGACATTAAGAAGGCCCTCGACTGCATACCGCACGAAACATTCGTCCGCAAGATAGAGGAGCACAGCCGGACGGGGAGAAAACTGAACTTCATCAAGACCTTTCTCAGAGGATGGAAGTACTAAATCAAGGCAGGCTACAAAAACAACACCAAGGAGGGCCAGAAACGAGGAAACAATATCGGTACTCCTCAAGTTGCATTTTCATTATTAAGATCTATAGATATGTTAGTTGGAATATCGTTGGACGGAAGCGCCGAACAAAGAGGGGCGGAGACGTAGACCTAGGCGGTCAATACCCCGATCGTTTTTCGGGGGAACTAGCGGATAGCCTTGTTACTAAGCTGACAAAAAGAAAGGACAGAATGACTACAGCTAAAAACAATAAGAGACCGGCGGGAATTTTTTATATTCGCATTCTGTCCCACACTTAACAAACAAAAATGGCCTCACACTTAGAGATATCAAATAAAGAAACGGAATATGCCAAGCTGTACCACAAGAAGCAGGCAAAGCGGTTCGTAGACTGTGCCGCGTTTGTGGTGTACAACATTCCCAGGAGTTGTGAAAAATCGTATGTCGGGCAGACGGGTAGACGTATTATCGAAAGGATGAGAGAAAACGCATAATCATTAAGACAGTCCCCATCGGGCAATCTGGCAGTGAACTGCGATAGGTGCGTATGCGACCCGGAATCAGTAAGAACAGCAGTTTTCGGGAGTTACGTAGAAAAAACCTTCAGAGAAATTTACGAGGCATTTTACCATAGAGAGCAAGGAAAGAGCCCGAGTATCAGTATGAAATCACAACAACTGACTGATAAAGAGTTCTTTCTGTGCGAGCAGCCAGATAGGCGGTATTAATAGTATGTTGTTTTTTTTTTCAGTTGTGAGTGCGCCGCGTCTTTATCTACTTCTTCACCCTCTTTGATCGGTGCTTCCGTCCAACGGATCTATCAACCACGCTTTTCAATACTACGGTGGCCCCTTTTCTGTGGAAGTTGCAGAAGACCCCTGACCTGAAAGCAACCGCATACCCAGACGACACTGCTATATGGACATTCAAAGGCAAAAAGCACTACCAGAGACAAACAATGCAATTGGAACTGGACGCTATCGGCGACTTCCTCAGAGAAGTCGACATGATACCCTCACCCGAAAAGACAAAGTACACGATCTTCGGCAGGGGCCACGAAGACAGTACGCTGCAAATGAAGTTTGCCGGGGTACACATCCTGGCAAAACCGGAAATCAAATTCCTACCGCTCACTCTTGGGTACAGGAAGGACCTTTCGGACAAATGGCTGACCGAGATGGCCGTATCATAAAAAAGGGCCTTCACTTGGTTAGAATAATATCGGGCGAACTCGGAGGAGCAGAAGAAAAGACTGCCAAGAAGTTGGTTTGTGCCTCTCTAGCGTCTAAAATAACGTATGCAGCCAGGTTCTATATGCTATGAAGGGAACATTTTGGAAAGTTCGAGACATTGCTTAATGCTGCACGCAGGGTCATACTCGGACTCCCAAAAACATCGAAAGAAATGAACTCAAGCAACGCATTTACCTGCCGGAACTCGAGTAAGTTCTAACACAGCAGAAAATGGCTGCCACAGCAAGACTCATACACACGGAGGAACGCCCACAGGATCTTGAAGTATCTTGGAATAACCGCCACGGTCAAGCTCCCCATACCGAAGAAGAAGGCTCCATGGGAGTCGGTAAACCTCACACAAGCAGCCAAACCTCTGCCCAAGAACACGGGAGCACAAAGAGACAAGAGAATAAAGCACTACACTAGGCAGAACCTCAGAGATGTAGATGAGTGGCTCCAAAGCGAGAGATGCACGATTGTGGGAACGGACGCCTCGGCGACTCCTAGAGGATGGGCGACAGCGGCTGTGCTCTGCACCTCCAACATCCAGAAACCTGCGCAAGTGGCCAGTCGGGGTCAGATATCAACGAGGACCCAGGGCCAGTCGGGTCAGATATCGCCGAGGACCCAGCCGAATAGATTCGGATTCTACTGGCATTATAAACCTTCAGCGGATTAGAAAATAAAAATTAAAACCTCGTCGTGTACACGAACTCGCAGGCTGCAATCGCGGAACTGTAGAAACACAAGTCCATCGCAAGCCCGATCGTGAGCTCCATATAAGACATGGCGATGAAACTCTACAACAAAAACAGAGCTAGAGTAAACCTATGATGGGCACCGCGACGCGAAGACATCCCTGGAAACTCAAAGGCAACGAAGCCGCACAGCAGGAGATTACAATTCTCACATAAGTGTCCCCGCTGCGAAGGCCGTCGGCGCCCACGACATACTACAGAAAACGGACAACTCTTAAGACTCCGCGGAAAAGAACCGTAGGGTCGCCAAGGAACGTAAAAACGCACGGCTGTTAGCCGCAAAAGAAGTAATCGGGGACGGAAAGTTAATTCCGGATAAGATATTCAGCAGGAGGCAAACAGTGCAACTCCATCGGATACGCACCGGTGGAGCGATAACATTGAGGTTTAAGTACACATGGGAATAAGAACAACCCAAAAGTGCCAACCCGTAAGCCGTGCCACCAGACCCATGCTGCCAGTGATGTAAGACGAAGAATCGGTTCTCAGACTGCAACATATGTTTTCTGGGAGTGCCGGGCTTTAAAAGCGCAGAGAGAAGAGACCTGCGCTCCAAGGACAAACATCCTCAAGTCCCTCTTGGCCTACGTTGCCGAAGGGGGCCTAGGAGGATCCATATGAGGACCCCACGCACTTAATCTCCTCATCACATCATCACGCAAGAATGAAGATGCCAAGCCAGGGTGCTCCTTATCGCAAGGAGACGCACTCTTGAAGTTTGAATCTTTGCCATTCTCGTCAATAAACGTTCCTTCAACCTCAACCTCAACTAAGTAGGACTCAGCACCGACTGTCGACTGTAGACTTACTATGCTAACTAAGCATAACTCGGCTCCAGTAGCGGCCTATAGGCCCCTACTGGAGCCGAGTTTCACATAGTTTGCACGTCTAGCATAGTTTGCTCATATATGGGCAAAGTATGATGAACGAACAATCCACGAAGAGTCGCGCGATACCTCAGTAAACTGTCCACATAAAGTCCTACTTTTAGTTTCTTTCGCTCTTGGACTAATGCTAATTGTGGCTTCGAGCAAAGATCGAACTGTGGATCTCATAGTCTGGGGTTCTATTCCAGCTGAATTTATTGGTGAATATCTCTGGTTTTGACTGTGTTTCTAAATATAATCGTGTTTCAATTGTTATGACTAAATAGCTTTCTGTATGCATTCGATTTTTAAACATTGCCTACTACGGGATATGCATTCCTTATGCTGCCTTAGTTTGCGTGTACCACTTATTCGTGAAACTCGAGCGTTGCACTTTTCGAAGAAGTTCAACCCATAATCACGTTCTTTGTTAGAATATGTCAGTGTAATTTTATAAAGAACGAATCGGTTTCTCTAACTCCCGTGCTTGCTGGCCAAATGTAGAAATTGCTTCAAGGCACGTTTATAGCGAACAGGAAACAATGGTTTAAGAGTAAATGAACTGTTCTGGCAGTGATTTAGGTTTTGTAATAGAAGACTATGTTCCTGCCCATTTAGACTGGATCATATGACTATGTTTTATTGCTTTTTAGGAAGGGTGTTTATATCGATATATAAGCATACTGTGACTTCTTTCGGAGAGTCAGAGACACAATGCATAGTTACCACGAATCTCGCAGTTAGAGTGCTGTATTAATGGATTAACGCCCTTGATGCTTTCGTCAACACACTACTGCCATTATTTATAGCCGATTTTCGTTAAAGTCTGTAACGTTTGATTGTAAAGAAAAATCAAGATCGAAAAGCATTACGTTCATAACGAACCATACGAAAGACTCGAAAATATCTGTGACAGGATATAAATTTACCACTTTGGTATTATGAGCCAAGCTCTTTACCGACTTGTCTATGTAAGGACAACGTTTACTTTTGCACGTTAAGTCCAGCACCTTCGCGCGGGCGCGGTCGCCCGATCTTGAAAACGTGGGAAAATAAGGACGGTTACTCCCACTCCTGTCACACTGCACCATCTGACGGCGTTTGCAAGATATGGGAGCGAATATTTGGCATACTTGCTTTGTGTTGAGGCGGCGCAATTTAGATACCTTTGATTTTTTATTTTTTTTTGTTGGCGGATAAGGTCTTTACAAAGCAGACTGCCGCAGAACATATACGAGCAAATTCTTAACGTCAGATATGGCAGAAATAGCAGGAAGTACCTTCACTAAACGCCCCACAGACCAAAGCCGAAATCTGTAAGGGCTATAACACATTCCATGGTTGCCAGCCTTTGTCACCATGATCAATCCTATATAATTTTGTTTACATCTTCAGTTAATATTAACCCGTCACTAAACGCATGTTCTCTATTTATTATGTTGGACATTGAGAAAATTGATCAAAGATCTCTGATTAATGGTTAACACTACATCGCTCTAAAGGAAAGACAGAGGAAAGGAACATGCACGACACACAAGCACAGACCCGCAACTGAATTTGAAAAAGCGTTTAGAACGTTCTCTCCTTCTTCCTTGTGAGTAATAAATTCAGTTGCGAGTATGCGCTTGTGTGTCGTGCATGTTTTGTTCCTCGCTTTTTACCTTTTTTTCGCTGTATTATTCAGCATGTCATCAGACCAACTCCGCCCAGCTTACCACACTTTTCCGGTATATCTAGATGTTTTCACTATATTGAACAAATGAGTTTTGTAGATTCCTTTGATAAAAGGCGAGAGTTTGGCAAATAAAAAGACAAACATTTTTTTTTCAGACATCTGAAAGTAGTGAGTTGGACCTTGGGAGTGACGATTGCCATATTTACTATGATCCTTGGTTTTAATTCAGATATTAATTTTTGGGGTGAGCGAGATTCTTTATCCTCATCCGTTCAAAGAATTGAAGGTGAAGAAACCAAAAACCTAAACAAGATTTCGGCTTTAGGAAGCACAAGTCAATGAGCCAAATGATTGCATTTGGCGTGAAATTTAGAGCCGTAATAGCCCGAAGATGCCAAGCTAGAATCTAGCTTGTCTTCATTTGGTCAGAGTTTGGCAACCTCGACCCTATTTTGCCAAACAAGTGCCTAAGATAAGCTTCACTCATGGTGGTTTGCCTGTCTGGCCTAAATCACCAAACAAGTGCCACAGTTAGGCATAGCGGCTAGTTGTTCTCATCACACGTGGTGGTTTGGTCTCAAATCTGGTAGTTTGGCAGCAATTCTGTTGCGAGTCAAAAAAAAAATCCATAGAACATAGAAAAAAAAACAACTAACGCGTTGAAGCAATACCGTATTAGACCCGAGTTAGGACCCTAGAATCGAAAAAAAACCTAAGCCAAGTAAGATATTTTTCTACCTGGTATTTTGAGTCATAACATCCCAAGCATTATTACCTGACAGGATGCTGATACTATTATGACACTAATGTTTTAATCGGCATAGAGTAAGTTAATTTACTTTCCCACCTGGACGTGAGAGGTATCTTGCTTGTGGGAGGACAGCGCCGATGATTCCGATCGTTCTTCCCTTCACACTTACTGTCACACTTTTCTCGATCGGTTTGTCTTGAAGAGCAGACTCCTTGCTAAAATCAGTATTCGTGCCGACAACACTTATATTTGCTTGTTTCATTCTAACCAGGAAAGGCGCCAGACCTCCAGGTCCGTCATCAAATTCGTGATTTCCAAGGCACTGAAAGAAAAGCGTTCGCCCACAAAACGAAAATTAATGTTTTCGCATGCATGTTTCATCGAATTTATTTACTCTCAGGGACCAAAATCATTACGGAGGTTAGCTAATAAAAATAGGTTAGCTAATAGGTTAGCTAATAAAAAAATACAAGAATACAACTCTGAAGTGTGCAAACTTTCATTAATGCCAATGATCAAGGCAAGAAATACATCAATACAATAATTAAGAAAGCGAAGAAAATGCATAATTTTAATAATGAACTAGGAGACAGAAAATAAATTGACAAGACAAAAAAAGCAAGAACACTGCTAAAGAACATTATTAAAAAATATAAAACCAGTTTCAGTACCAGCGACGTGAGTTGTTGATACTATTGGTGCAGGAGCTCGATTCCAATCAATGAATGTCTGGGGAAGAAATAACTATTGAAAATTGTGGAGCTACACTGGGGGATGTCTGCGTTTAGCTGGAGATATCTGCGCGGCAATATGGGAAAATAACGTTCCACGAAGTTCCGGGTTCTCGTGATAAGTATTTGACTCAAGGTTCAGTGCGTATCAACCCTTCATTGCTGGCATGGCGTTGATATTGTTTTCTTTTCTTTTTTTTTCGGTGGAGCGCGCATTGTTTTTCTTGTAGGCCTTAGTTATAATAGAATAGGTACTGATTCTTTTGATAAATTTTGGGGGAGATGATAGAGTTATCTTTGTGAGTCGGCCTGAAAGACGTCCATAGTCTACTTTCTGTATTGAGGGGTTTGGCGTTTGGACTATTTAGAGTTTGCACCTTTGTGTTGGTGGTGGCTGATTGAGGGCTATATAAGGAGGCGGACTAAACAAACATCGTCGCTCAGTTTAAGACGTCGTCCTGTCCTTTTTTGTTTCTTCGACTTATATGCTAATCTCTTGCCTGACTCAGATTTATTCAACATGGTTAACATTCATCAGCTTGACCCTTACTATACGAACTTTTTAAAACTAGCAATCTGAATTTATCAACCTCTTTGATTAGGACGTTATTTCACTGCACGACACTTTGCTCTGTCTAGGATGCCTAAAGATTGCAATTACAGAAATAATAAATGTAAAGCGAACCTGAATTCTTTATCTTAAAGCCAATTTTATGGCGAATCCCATTGTTTGTTTTAGAGCGTCCGAGGATAGACTTTTCTAGGGAGCTCCTATTTTACTGGGCGATCGGGATCGAGACGGCCGTGTTCCACAGGTCGTTCTGTATCAGCTTCCACTCCAGATCTTGACTCGTATCTGAGAAAAGTCGCTCCACCGATTTTGGTGGATTCGACCGGGAGCCAGCCTGGCCAGTCCTCGTCGCACACGTGTGACTTATTTTCTTGCCGGTCATCTCGCCTCGGAAAAATTCGTATCGGCCACTCGCGAAGTGCTGCCAGCTTTGCTGCTGCTGCTGCTGCTGCTGCTGCTGCTGCTGCTTTATGACAGTGCGTCGTCAAGCTCCTCCAACAGCTCCTCCAGCAGCAGAGATAGCAGTAAAGGCATTACTGTAATG
This sequence comes from Ixodes scapularis, assembly GCF_016920785.2. Lineage (NCBI taxonomy): Eukaryota > Metazoa > Arthropoda > Arachnida > Ixodida > Ixodidae > Ixodes > Ixodes scapularis. The sequence goes on from NW_024609837.1 coordinate 78,994,480, forward strand.
CAATTACAGCTATTAAGTGTTCTTTTTGTGGTAATGAGTATTGTAATGAATTACTTTTCTAGGCTGGTAATATAGTAGTGTAATGATTTACTTTCTGGCATTAATTTCAAAAAATAGTTTTTACTTTTGAAATGACCTTTCCCCAAACTATAAGGTTCGTTTTCAAGCTTTAAGAAAAATAAGAAAAAAAAAACATTTTGCATGATGAAATGTTGAAATAAAAGGACGCTGACAGGGTATTTATGCACACCGAGGTTTTTAGTTGTGTATGACATTTGACTGCCTAACTACCCAGAAGAGAATTCGCGGTTCGAAATTCGGTTTCTTTCCGCCCGAGAACCACCGATCGAGAACTGGCCGATTTCAGTCGCGCTAACCCTCTTCTCCGTGCACGGTCACGGGCCATTTTTTAAAGTTTAGACACAACCACCAAATTTAATCAAAGTCGTGGGTCATTGAAGTCACACACTTAACATTAAAAATATGAAATATACGAAACCCATTTTCTGTGGCTTCTAAAAAACTGGAAATACGTTGATTAAAAAACAAAAGTTGGACAGAGATTTGGAAGCATTTAGTGCGTTCACTGCGTAAGTACAAACGTGGCGTCATATCGCGTATCGTCGGACTCCTGGGCTGAACAACGATGACAGCGGACGACAGGCCTCTAATTCAGAACTGTCGTTCGCGCTACTGGCGAATCTGTCTTTCTTCGAAAGAAAAATGTTTGGACCGATCAAAATAATTCATATTCATCCCGTACGACACGTCCGACCACCAAGCCGATTTGCGCGAAGACGTCGCTGAGTCGTCGCTTCTTCTCGTGACTGTAGACACCGCTAGCGCAAACATCAAGCAAGAAGTGCGTACTTCGATTTGAATATGCACGCGTACGATTTCTTTACTAGATGTGAATGTGGCCAATGCGTGGTGCCGCCTGACTTTGAGCCGTGAAGGCCTTTGTTGGAGGAAAGTCGGAAGCAAACCTTCCGACTTACAGTCGACCGGCTGCATTACAGCGAACAAAAGAATTCCCCCAGTACCGTATTTACTCGAGTAATAGTAGCACTATTTATGAACATGGCCATTGCGTCTACTTTCCCGCAGAACACATATACAGCCAATAATTGCGTTGCGCATAAATAGCTTAGCGAATAACCAGATAGAGAACACGAGTGTCCATACGAAGGCAATCTTCACACATTGTATCTTCGCGCGAAGGCGTTATCTCTGTCCTGTAAACCGCTGGAATCATGCTGCCGATCCCCGTGATCGGCAAGCTCCACAGAAAAACGAACCCTCAGGTTTTTTTTCATAAACAGTGCGGCTATTACTCGAGTAAATACGGTAGCTAAGTGGAAAGATGTCTGCTTCCCGCGCTGCGAACCCAGGTTCAATCCGGATTCTGAGCGATATGTCTTTTTTTTTTTTACAATTTGTGGTATGGAATTCTCTTTTTGACACCTGCGAACTCAATGTAGTCATTTTCCAGAAAATGCAAGGAGCATATATATCGGGTAGCGTCCGCTTTCCGGGGTGCCCGTAACTGTTCTGTAGGAATTGCAGCCGGTTATTGCTCCCGATCCTGTTGATCTTTCCTAAACTTCTACAGACTCTGCAGCAAAACGCCCCTTTCGGATGAAGGACCTGTTAGTCAGCTCTTCACGCAACATCTTGGGGGAATACTTTTCGGAGTTGATCACGAGAATTCGCCGCGGGCACTCACAGCTCATTTCCAACTCTCCAATGAACAAAACAACTCATCTTGAAGTGCAGAGCAGCGAGCGAAACAAACATAACTGCAAAAAAAAAAATCGCACAGTAAACTGCTGCCCCCAACGGCAGTCGTCTGCTGAGCGCGGCCAAAAAAAAAAAAAAAAACAGAGGGGAAAATAAATTGCACGGTCGGGTGTAGCCACGCGACTTCCGGCACTCATTCCTCTTTATTTCTCCGACCTCCGTGCGCCGGTTTCGGTTTCGGTTTCGATCAGTTCCGTTTTTTGGCTTTATTAAAAATATACGAAACTCGATAGAAAAATATTAATTCAGTAGTCTTCTGACACCCTATCGCCTGGCAAAAAATTAAGAAAATATTTTGGAGGTGTCAGTGTCCCTTTAACGACGGCCATCTGAGAGCTAAGCCTCGCACAAGGAACTTGACAGACGCACAAAGACGGGCTGGAAAGGCAAAAGAAAAAAGCTTACGTTTAAAGACATCGCTTGAAGGCTCCCGAACTCCAGGCAATACACATTCACGGCGTCACGTCATAACGACAATATTATACTTCGTCATCCCTAAGCTGACAGTGCGATGGGAGCTACGAGCTCACCAGAACAAGTCAAGAAACTTCCTTTGATCACATATCCCGTCCCTTTCTCTGCGCGTGGGTACGAACGAGAGCATGGTTCCGTGGCGAAAAATAGATGTATGACTGTTTTTTTCAACGCGCACACTTCCACCAAACTACAAGACCGAGGTCCCATAACCAGTGAGGTCAACACATTTTAAAACATGAGAGGCCTTCTTGCTTTTTTGTCAACCAGCAAGGTGTAACCGTAAGCTTTGACCATTGTGAACAACAAATGACCGGAATAAATAGTTAATCCCAAATGCCTTGTCAAGGCGCCAGAACATTTCGTGCGTATCCTTGGCCTTGTTAAGTAAATATGCTCTTTGTAGTCGAAAATTACGGGAAGCGAGAAACGCAGGTGCCGCTCGCGGTGTACATCTCTGCCTTTCCTTAAAGAGTTTATTCGGGAATAAGCACACAAGCAGATATCACGTAGGTAAGCAGATATCGCCACCCATTTGTTTGGAAAGTACGCGTTTTAGGAAGCTCGCGCCATCCCTTTTCTCAAATGGCTAAGCTTCTGCCTAAAAGACACTCAGCCCCCTTGAGTTACAACGCGCAATGACCTGGGCTTTTCGGGTGTTTGCAAACAATACTCCTTGCGAGGAATGACCGGGATTTCGTGAGTGCTCTGGGGAAAATAGGAATAGATTGAGTCCGAGGTGGAATGGAGGTTTCACGTGGCGACTCCTTGTAAGAACGAGCTCTCATGGCCCGACTTAACATACTGACACGAAATATAACTTATTGCAAATCAGAAACACGGAAACTTGACACCTTTTAACTAAGGACCTTCACCATTGAATAAAGAGCGAACCTTGTAAGTCGACTGTCTTTGAGTCATATCTAAAAAAGAAGCTATTCATCACGTTTACCTGTTACGTTGTGTGCGAGCAAAACGACTGTCCAGTATGGTTCACTTTGAGGCGCATAAGGCTGTTGCGGTGTAAACAGGAAGACCTAAGTTTTGGTACATACACTGCAAATATAATTAACACGAATCACTGCCTCCAGGTATTAAGAAGTAACGACAAAATAATTTCATTAGTTTTGGAAAGTAACGGTAATATAATGTGTTCACTTTTAGTCTGCGGTAAATTGCAATGTAATTTATTCGCATTTTTGCTATTTTTAAAAGAGTAATTAGTAATGTATATTATGAAACTTCTGCAAGTAGTTTTGCCATTTCTGTCCAGAAGCAGCGGCTCGAGTAGCAGCGATCACGAGGATTGCTTGTATGTCCCGCATGGATTCGAGCGCCTTTTCGGACTCCCGCAGAAGAGGCCAAAAATCTAGACGTTCTTGGATACCGCTCACAAGTACTCCGATGAAGAGGCAAGTGAAATATGCGACTACACTGACGCACATCGCTTATCGACATACATCTTTCTCATCACGACTAACTTCTCTCGTTCGTTGGACACGGGTTGTTAGCGCCCCGATTGCGAAAACATGTGCTTCGAGATCCGGGTCCGCGGAAAAGAGATTCCGGGGAAGGAAAATGGTAGGAAGGCATCCGCCGATCCAGGAGGTTGTGGTAAAGTCCCACCGAGGATCCGGATGCGGAGCGACTTCGTTCGAATCGCGTGCTCTATCTCGGATCTGGTCTACTGATCCCGGTGCACTCCAAAACGACCAGGGGAATTCGCCCTTCAATTTTTAATGTTTCGCCTCAAACAAAAATATTTAACATTTTGGAAACTTTTCAAAATAAGGTGTAGGATAAAGGTAGCAAATATTCAGAACTTCCAAGGCTTCCACAAATCAGCCCTTACGACTTCAAAACATCTCCAAAAAGCGGCACTGTTTTTCAGCTTTATTTTTCGTTTAATAGCAGAGACAGCAGGATTAATTCACTTATAAACGCACGTTTTAGTTTGTTACAAATCTGGCAATTTTTATTAAAGTGACTTGTACCGAAATGGGATGTTCTTATTATACTGGGCACTTTAGAATTATATTACAAAAAACAACAAGAATGGGGTTTGTGCTGGCGAGTTACACGGTCAGGGGGATATAGTATCCCAAGTGAGAAAGGGCTTTGGGCAAAAGTTTAACAATTTTCTGGGAGTTTTGGACATTGCGAAACCCGAATACGCCTAAATAGAGCCAAATGGGACCTTCCTTGGCAAGAGCATGAGTATTATGACCCTAATTCGCCAAAGAAGATGATGATGAAATACGTTTATTTTCTTTCATAATTAAGGCTCAGGCAATTGCTCTACGGCATGGCCTAAAAAAATTCAGAAAGTTTTACTGAGGCCCGTTTTCTCCAGGTAGGAAATGACGGATCTGAGCAGTTTAAGTCTTCTTTCGGAATTCCCTGCTGGTTTTATCCATTCATTAAGGTTTTCGGGCTTATCTTCGGGATCTATTGTTGCATGTGCATCCTCCCTTTCTCTTCTGAAGTGTTTGCAGTCCCACAGGAGATGATCGATATTTGGTGGGATCTTTTCTCTACAAAAGTTACATTCTGGTGGTTTTGGTATGATTTTCGGGTCCTGTCTCAACTTTTCTTGTGTTTCCCATTTCTTGAGGAGGTGCGGGGTTATAGCACTTCCTGTCCTTACCCTTCTCAAAAGAACTGTTTGGTATCTTTTGAGCCCAGAAGGGATAGGATCCTGTTCTTCGGGATGCCTGTTTCGTAGTTGTTGCAGTAGTTGTTTTTTTGCCTTATTTATGGTAGCTATAGGATCGTATTCTTTACTCAAACTTTTTAATACAGTAGAGTACGGGTGATCTCGTTGAGATTGGCCTGGTCTGTCGGAAAGGAGGGAACGACTATACTCTTTCGCGACTTTGTTGGCAATCTCATTTCCCTTAATCCCCGTGTGTCCCGGGATCCAACGCAGGAGTATCGTTGCATTCTTCTTCAGTGTTGTTATTGCCGCATTTAGGATTTTTCGTATTGTCGGGCTTACCGCATGGTGTATCTTACATGCTCTAATAACCTCTTGTGAATGGGTAAAAATTGTTATTCTTTTCTTTTCTATTGTACTGCTGCTTGCGTGTTCTACTGCAGCCAAGACTGGTTGCGGTTCTGCTTCTTCCGGGGTGTCTGCGACTGTTGGGTATGCCCATGTTCCTATGTTTAGGAGGTGAAAGGCTATCGTTGCGTTATTGTTGCTGACCGCCGCGTCCGTATAGTATATCGCTAACTCGGGGTCATTGCGGATGAGCTCAATTTCTTCGTTGTGTTTTTTGGCATCTCTTCTTCTTCTTTCCTGGTGATCAAGGCCCATGCTCTTGGGAATGGGAGTGCCTGGAACTACCATTATCCGTTCCCATGGTGGCATCTGTTCCGGAAATTCATCCAGTTTGCTCGTGTCTTGATTTAGCAGATTCATGATGCGTCGCCCTTCTTTCGTATTGAGCATCTTAATTTTGTGCATTTCTTCCTGTATCGCTCGTAATTCCTCAAAACTCGGGAAAGGGACGCATTTGTGTAGTTCTTCTATCTTGACGTTTCGCGGCAATCCTGCAATGCACCGTCTCGCATCGTTTAGTAAACTTTCCAGTTTCTCCATGTTCTTTTTATCGATCTTGTAAAATCTTAGCCCATACATAATTTTGGAGATGAGCGCTGTTTGAGTCAGTGTTCGAGCCACTTTTTCTCCCGCTCCTCCGAGTCTGTTTGCGATTCTTCTGATTAGCGATGTTCCTTGTTTCCACGTTTTGGTCATTCTTTGTATCCATTTAGTTAGGTCGTTCCTAACATTGGCTGTTATTCCCAATATTTGGTGATCCTCTGTCTTTTCGATAGTAGTCCCGTTAAGTTTTAGTTTCACGTTGGCAGGTGCCTTATAGCCAAAAATCATGTATCGGGTCTTTTCTGGCGATGGATTAAGTCCAATCGATTTGAGATATCTATCGATCGTGTTTAATCCCTCTTGCAGGATTTCTTGCTGGCGTTTCGATTGGCCTCTGTTTGTCCATATTGTAATGTCGTCCGCATATACCTTACAGTGGAGTCCTTCTATTTTGTCAAGCTCCCACAGCAATGGAGCCATTGCGAGGTTGAACAAGGTCGGTGATATTACCGATCCTTGGGGTACGCCGATGTTGTTGGACTTTACTGAGCTGAGGTGCTGACCTACTTTAATGGCATACGTTCTATGTTTCAAGAACGCTTTAACAAAATTTAGTGGCTTACCCAGTATTCCTCGGCTTTTGAGGCTATCGAATATGGCTTGGTGTGGCAGCGAATCATAGGCCTTTTTGATGTCTACGGCCACGAGGATTCATACTTGATAGTGCTTCGTCGGATATTTTAGAACTCCTGATTGAATTAATAGAAGGCTATCATGTGTCCCGAGATGTTTTCTAAAACCGGTTTGTGCCGGATGAAATATTTCTTTCTCTTCTGTTATCCAGTCGATGCGGCCAAGAACCATTCTCTCCAGTAGTTTACATAGCACCGATGTGAGTGATATGGGTCTTGTGTTTTGTGGTGACGTTGGATTCTTTCCTGGTTTGGGAATTGGTGTCACCCACGATAACTTCCAGTTATCTGGTATCGTTCCTTGGTTCCATATTTCGTTTATCCATCCGAGTAATTTCTGTTTGACTTCTGTAGGTAAATTCCGGATCATGCTTCCGCTGATTTGATCAGGTCCGGGTGTGCTTTTTGTTTTTCCTTTCTCTATCGCCGCCTCCAATTCCCAAGGTGTGAAATCTACATTACTCGGATCGTTCACGTCGACATCTTCGATCTCGTATATTTGTTGATCTGGTGTCTCTTCCGCTTGGGGGAAGAATATCGGCCCCCTTTCTTCGGCAATCTCTTCTATTGTTAGATCTTGACCGAGGGCCATGTTTGGTACTGCTTGTTTTGTTTTGGTCTTTCCGAACATGGCATTAAAAATTGCCCATAACTTTGCAAGCGATGTATGTTCGTCAAACGATTCGCATAGTGAAAACCAATTGTCTTGACTTAGTTTCCGCGAGTATTCTTTGGCCTCAGTCGTTAACTCGTTGACTAATTTGAGCGTATTGGGGTTTTTAGTTTGTCTGTACTCATCGAGCGTTTTGGATCGTTGGTGCCACAAAGACAGTAGTCTGGTGTCTGGGATTGGTGCGTCGAAGTCGACTTGCCGCTTCTCGGTGGCCTCGTCTGTGGCCCTTAGCATGAGTTTGGAGAACTCTTCACTGGATTCGTCGTGTAAATCCTCAGTTATTTTTACTCTGAATCTATCCCATATGACCGTCCTTGTTGTTCTTTTCCTCTTGTGCTTTGCGACGTTTTCGACCTGAATTTCTATGGGGTGATGGTCACTTCCCCATGTGTCTTTGATCAGTTCCCAGTTCGCTTTGATTTTCTGGGTAGTAAAAGTCAGGTCTGGTGTGGTATCTTCGTGTTTCTGAATTGTGGCATATCTGGTGTTTACTGATAATTCATTGATTAAGATTAGATTTGCCCTTTCGTATGCCTCTGCCAGTTTCTGTCCCCTGACGTAGGTTGTTCTGTAGTTCCATTCCGTGTTTGGAGCGTTAAAGTCTCCACCGATTACCATCTCGTCGTTGGGAAAGGACCGCCTAATTTCTTGCATCCACGAATAGTCATCGTTCTCGTGTTCAAGGGTGCCTGGTCTGGCGTACGTGGACACAAGACAGATTCTTTTGTCGCTTATCTCCGTTCGGACCGCTACGACTTCTTGGGAGGCATTGCACCATTTGCTGGTGTCTATTTGTGCGAAAGGGAGCTCTTTGTCGAGGTATATCCCGGCTTGTGCTTGTACTACTGTTTTGCCCTTTTGTTTGTGGTGAATAGACGGTGTGAAGAATTTGTTGTATCCCCTTAAAGAGATGGTGTCACATTTCGTTTCTTGTACTAATAGGGCATCTCGTGGGTTCTCCGCTAATCGTAAGTTGAGTTCTTCCCGCTTCTGTTTCAGCCCTCTACAGTTCCACTGTAGAATTGTTAAAGGGCCACTCTTCGTTTTCTTCTTATTTGGTGAGACCATGTTGGGTCAGAATATATTCGTACGTTTCCATCCTCTTGGTAATGACATCCGTATGAGCTTGCATTTGGGCTTGAATTTGGATTTGCAGTGTTTGCATAAACTTCATTATTTTTCTTCCGTCGTAGGGGTCTGTGATGTCGCGGTGTAATCGTCTGTGCTTGATTCGTTGTTGTTCGTTTTTGTTGATGTGCTGGGTGTCGACCTCAGTTGCTGCTGCTGAATTTTGTATTGCGATTGTGTTGATGGTGGTGGTGAAAATGATGTGGAAGACGAGCATCTGTCGATCCTGTCGATCTCCTCCTGCACTATAGCAATTTCTTTGCGTCTTTCCATCGCTGCTCTGGATAGATTGTTCTCTTCTTCTTTGAGTTTCTTCCTGAGTTTCTCGTATTCCTTTCTCTTGTTGATTAGCTGTAGCGTCGATTCCCTATGATCCTTCATTATTTGTGCGAAGGTAGGCTGTGCGTTCGTCGTGGTCTTCTGTGGTGTTTTGGGCTTGGGTGCTGGTGAGGTGCTCTTGTCTCGTGACAGCTTAGGATAGTTGTTGCTTTGTGATCGCGCCCGAAGCAGTTCAAAGCTGTTGATTCCTTCAAATTTGCTTCTCAAACGTCAAACGACGTAAAGTGACTTGTACCGAAATGGGATGTTTTTATTATACTGGGTACTTTAGAATTATATTACAAAAAACAACAAGAATGGGGTTTGTGCTGGCGAGTTACACGGTCAGGGGGATATAGTATCCCAAGTGAGAAAGGGCTTTGGGCAAAAGTTTAACAATTTTCTGGGAGTTTTGGACGTTGCGAAACCCGAATACGCCTAAATAGAGCCAAATGGGACCTTCCTTGGCAAGAGCATGAGTATTATGACCCTAATTCGCCAAAGAAGTGCCAGTGTTAGGTGTAGTGAGGACACCTGCCAATAGATGGCACCACATGTGTTGTGCTGCGGGATTACCGGAAGCGAAGCTTCTTCCGGTTGTTGATTTAAGATTAAAGGCACTTTTTGGGAGCTGTCACACGGGGTGGTTGTGTTTCCTTCTGCCTGGCGACCATGTGGTCGCACTCGGACGCCCACGGTCACAACATGGTGTCAGAAGTGGCCGGCCTCCAGGTCTGAAGTCCTCCTCGCTGCTGCTATGCTCACATCTAGCCCTGCCTCTCGTCGTCTCCGCGTCGCACGCTGCTACGCTTTCCGTCTTCTCGTCACCGTCGCTGCGTTCCTCGTCATGTCGCAGGATAGAACAACGGAAGCCGCCACCGCCCCCGTCGTCTCACTCCCGAGCTTGGTTCCACCGCCCAAATTTGACTTCGCAAACCCCGACGAGTGGCCGCAATGGTTTCTACAATTCGAAGACTTCAGCTTTGCGTCAGGCCTCTACCAAGCGTCGGACGAAGTTCAGGTGCGGACGTTACTGTATACTATGGGATCCGAAGAGGCGCGTCATGTTCTTGAGACGTTAGGCCTCACCGCAGAGGAATGGCGGTCCTTCGCTGCGGTAACAGACAAGTTCAAGGCGCACTTCGTGCATCCACCGAACGAGGTGTACGAGAGCGTGCTTTTTCACCGGCGGGTCCAGGAACGAGGGGAAACCGTCGACAGTTTTTACACGGCCCTTCGAGCACTCGTCCGCAAGTGCAACTATCCGTCCACAGAGGTCGAGGACAGGCTCGTTAGAGACCGCTTTGTTGTAGGACTTCTCAACTCGAGACCCTCTGACAAGCTCTGCCGCTGTCCGACCCTCACCATGGCCGAGGCCCGGCTACAAGCACGCATCCACGAAAACGCCGTCAAGGCGCGAGCGACCGTTTTTCGGGACGAGACAGCTGCCGTCGCACCTGAGCAGCTCAAGCTGGATGAAGCACGTGTAAAGAAAGGACGGAAACCGGCCCCCAAGACTTCTTCCAAGCGAGACTCGGCGTCGTCGCCGAGAGAAGGCAGCAAGAACTGCAGATTCTGCGGCCGTCATGCGCACCCCCCGTAACGAGTGCCCGGCTAGACAAGCCAAGTGTCACTACTGTCGACGCCTGGGTCACTTCGAAGATGTCTGCGAGAAGCGGAAACGAAGCTTGAGTACTGTCCATCTACATGCCGTTTCGACCGCGGGCCGAGCGAAGTTTGTCAAGGTCGCCGTCAACGGGTACGACGTCGACTTCAAAGTGGACTCCGGAGCCGAAGTCACGCTGGTGCCAAGCACGTTTCCCGGAACACCTTGCAGTCTCCAAGAGCCTGAAGGGCAACTCACTGGACCGGGCAATCACCCATTGACAGTTCTCGGTACCTTCCAAGCCACATTGACTTGGAAAGGCAAGTCGGTAGAGGAGCGGGTTTACGTCCTGCCGTCGCAAGATCCGCCTCTTTTGGGGTTTCCTGCCATCCAGAAGCTAGGTGTGGTGAAGTGTGTTGACGCACTCTCCAGTCTCAACCAGCAGAGCCCTCTTCAGAGCGACATCTTCGAAGGGTTGGGCGAGCTGAAGGACGAGTTTTTCATTCGACTCCAGCCAGGAGCACAGCCGTTCTCCCTCAGCGTTCCTCCCCGCATTCCGATTCCCCTTCATAACATTGTCCGCGAGGAACTGGATAAGCTAGAAGCTGACGGTGTGATCCGGAAAGTCGACGATCCCACGGACTGGTGCTCTGGTATCGTTGTCGTCCCCAAGTCCCCTGGAGGCTATCGGATCTGTGTCGATCTCACACGCCTTCACCAGGTGGTCCAGCGGGAGCGTCACGTCCTACCATCGGTGGAGCACATCCTGGGATGTCTGGGTCCTGCACGGATCTTTTCCAAGCTCGACGCTACAGCCAGTTTCCACCAGATCAAGCTATCTGCCGAAAGCCAGCTCCTCGCGACCTTCATCACCTCGTTCGGCAGATACTGCTTCTGTCGCCTTCCTTTTGGAATTTGCTCCGCTCCGGAGTATTTCCAACGTCAAATGGGGAGGATCTTGGAGGGTATCGACGTAGTCGTCCACATGATCGGCGACATTTTGGTTTTGCGGACGCACCCAAGAGAAACATGACTGCGTCTTGCAACAGTATTGGGTCGCCTCAGTAGTGCCGGAGTGAAACTGAACAAGGCCAAGTGCGTCTTTTCAGCGTCCACTGTTAGGTTCTTGGGAGTCACAGTCAGCGCAGACGGTATCAGCCCCGATCCAGACAAGGTCCAGGCTCTGGTCAACTTGGAGGCCACAGCGGACGTCGGTGGTGTCAGGAGACTTCTCGGCATGGCTAATCACGTAGGCCGTTTTCTTCCTCACCTGTCCGACGTGACTACGCCGATTCGTGCTCTTTTCCAAAAGAACACTGCCTGGTGTTGGGGGCCCATTCAGCAGTCTGCCTTTGATCGTCTTAAGGGCATGTAGAGCTCCAAAGTCTGCGTGACCAAGTACGACCCTTCGTACCATACCACAGTGTCTGCTGATGTAAGTTCGTATGGACTGGGAGCCGTTCTGCTACAGGACCAACCATCGGGAGAGCGTCGTGCCGTTGCCTACGCTTCGCGATCTCGTACGCCGACAGAAACCCGGTATAGCCAGACGGAGAAAGAGGCTCTGGCCGTCACACGGGCCGTTGAAAGGTTCGACCAGTTCGTCCGTGGCATCAGGTTTGATGTCAAAACAGATCATCGACCCCTCGTCACTCTGTTGGGATCTGCAGAACTGGACACTATGCCTCCTCGCATTCAGCGCCTGAGGATGCGGCTTATGGCCTACCAGTACAACATTCTCTATGTACCGGGGAAGCTCCTGGCGACAGCAGACACCCTTTCCCGAGCTCCTGTACAGGCTGCCGATACCAAGGTAGACACCGTCGAGCTCTTCGTTGGGTCACTGCTCAAGGACATCGAAAGTCTTGCATCCACTCGCCTCGATCGCCTTCGCCAGCACCAAGCAGAGGATGGAGTCTGTGCCGGCCTACTCCGATTCTGCAAGAATAGGTGGCCCAAGAAAATGTCCAACGTTCCAGTTCTTTTTAGGGCTTTCTGGAAGGAGCGAGGCAACATCACAGCCTTCGAGGGCCTGTTGCTGAAAGACTGTTGCATCGTGCTTCCTCAGACTCTTCAGAAGGAGATGCTAACATTACACCACGAGGGCCACCAAGGCGTGGGAAGATGCAAGGCAAGGGCTCGCGACTCAGTGTGGTGGCCAACCTTGAACAGCGAGCTGGAGCAACTGGTGGGGACGTGTGAACGTTGTGCCCAGACACGAATTCAGCGCTGCGAGCCGCTTCTCGGGACTCCTACACCCGATCGCCCCTGGCAACGCATCGGGGTTGACCTCTTTGAGCTTCAAGGACGCAACTATGTGGTCATGATTGACTACTATTCCCGTTTCCCCGAGGTGATCAGTCTTGCGACCACAACGCCAAGCTCAGTCATCGCGGCTATGAAGAGTTCCTTTGCCCACTTTGGGATTCCGGAGACTGTGGTCTCGGATAACGGTCCGCAGTTTTCGTCAACGGAATTTGCCTCTTTCGCAGCCTTGTATGGGTTTGCCCAACGTACGAGCAGCCCGAGATACCCGCAAGTAAATGGCGAGGCAGAGCGCATGGTTCGAACACTGAAGGAGCTCTTCGTGAAGGCAGAGGATCCGCACATGGCGTTACTGGTGTACCGGGACACACCCGGAGTGACCGGCTACAGCCCTTCGGAGCTGCTCAAGGGTCGTCGTCTCCGGACCAGGCTGCCAGGGTTACCTGCATCGCTGATGCCGAAGTGGCCGTCGCCAAAGCTCGTCAAGAGCAGGGACCAGAGCGTGAAGAGCCATCAACGCAAGGACTTCAACAGGCGTCACGCCGCCCAGTCACTGCGCCCTCTGGAAGCAGGGGAAGAGGTGTGGGTACAAGATATACCGTGTGCTCCATGCAGCTGTGCGCTGAATACCGGACTCCCCGAGAAATGCTTTGTACTACCAGACCCTCGCTCTTCAAATCTGCGACTGGGCACTTTATGGCTCCGTCACCCTAACTGTCAGGATTTGTGATCATAGAGGAGGCTATGGTAAGAGTTAGACTTTACTGTCTAGTAGTGCGGTTAAGGCTTTGTTTTACTCCGACCGTTGAGGGCAGGGAACGAAGCGTAGCACCTTGAGTGCGCCTTTGATTGGCCAGCGAGCAGGAACTCGACATCTGCGACCATTCAGTATAACTGTGCGCTGCGCCGTGTTTGCTACGGTCGGCGTTAGAGAGTAACCAAGCCTTTAGCATCTGTCATTTTGGGACCTGGATTCTTTAACAAAGGCCAGAATTAAGTAATCGGGGCAGGTCCCGTTGGCGATGGTTTATTTGTGTTTTGAGGTACGTGACCAAGGAGGTATTGCTGGTACGCGGGTAGTATGCAACTGAATTAAGCAAAGATGACATTTAATTCTGCTCCCTACTCTGCATTTTACTTTGGGTGCATTTCGACGTCACAAGTACAATAATAGGCCGAATGTTTTGCCGCAGCTGGAGCAGACAACGGTAATTTCGCAAACGCGGGTTGCGGCAGTTCATTATACTCGTGCGTAGGTACACACACCGATATCCGGACGCGCCGTGAGACTGGTTTGGCATTACCGCAGTTGCTGCCATTGAGGGAGCGTTGCGCGAGACTGATGTGCGCACGTCTCCTCAACACTTGCCCTTAGTTGGCGAAGCGTTGAAACAGGGAAGTGGAGATCTGTGCGTGTCTTGCATAGAGATTGATTACTGTCAAAGCCTGACGATAGCAAAAGCAGAAGCGGCCGTAGCTTTGCAGTACCGCGCCCGCTTCACACTAGGGGGGATATTTCGGCGCACAGCTGTTTTAGGTGAAATCCTGGTGAAGACTTTGTCTTTTAGTGCTCACTTGAAGCATTTGACAACACCAGCCAGGCACTTCTTGCTCTCACAATCTTTCACGCCCCCCCCCCCCCCCCCAAACTACAACTCCCTACGACCTCGCCTTTTGTTAAGACTCCCCACCTGATTGTGCTCCTCCATGTGGTTATGAATGAGCGTGACGACCGCTTTAAACAATCAGAAGGTTGGAGGGAAACGCATGACTTCTCTCCGTAGGACGCGTAGGTAAAAACGCTTGGACGAACATTTGTCATGGGACTCGCTCTGACGTGCTGATATGATCACTGGGGCCCCAGTCTTCGCCGTCTTCCAAGTTATGGAGATAGCAAAGGGGCCACGTAGGTTCGGTTTCCGAAATGGTCAACTCAGTGTTCTGCAGCTTTTTGTGCGGTCGCGGTCGCCGTTTTTCGTCGTAAACAGCCGAAATACGTTCGTGCCAACTTTTCGGTAATGGCCGCTTTCTTCCTTGCAGTCCATTGAAGCGTGCTGTGTTTGTTAGATTTGGTTCCATAAAAAGACTGCTCTTCGGGGACAGCTAGACTTTCGCTAAATATGGGAGACCTCCTTCTTTCTCAATCTTCTGTTTGTGTTGCTCTGCGCTGCCCGAGCCGGATTATCCATCCATTAGAAATTACATGGTATTATATTGCTCTTTCATTAGTAAGTACACTTCAAACATGCTTCTGATAGTAGTCCTGCTTTATCTTAATCCCCTTAGTTAATCTTGTTTGATTTACGAATTTCGCTTGGCATGAAAGCCTTGTCGATTATTTTTAATAATTTTCTTTTTGTTTTGCAGAGACGTTCGACTTTTGAAAATGGGTCGAGAATAAGCTGTGTGTAATTATAGTGGTTTAATCAACTTCTGGGAGCGATCAAACACAATTTTGTTTGTTCATGTGTTATTCGCACGATACTGCGCCAATACTAGGCCGGTGGCGAAACGACGGCGCGCCAATACTGGCACGACACTGCCATGTATGGCCGTATTGCCTGGAAACAGAGATGATGACATCTGACCGTCGTGTTTCAAATTATTATTTAATTTAATTTTATTCTCGAGCGCGTGGAAGGGCAGTTTCGTAGCACACCAGAAAAATGCCAAACTTCGGTAAGCCTCTGGGCTTTCTTAGTCACTTTTGGCACATTTTCGGCACTCCAGTAGCTAGACAGAGAAAAGCCAAATTTTGGCACGCCCCGAATCCCTAAATTAATATTTACTTTGGCAGTTATGACTGAATTATGACACTTACTTAGGCACTCCTATGGCAGGCCAGAGGAAAGTGAAATGTTGGCATGTACGAAATCTCAAAATTAGGGGTTACTTTCACAGTTATGGCTCACTTATGGCACTTACTTTGGCACTCCTGGGGCGGACCCGAGAAAAGCCAAACTTTGGCATGCCCTGGTATTGCCCAACTAGGGCTACACTTAAGAAATATACTTTGGCACTGATAAGCGCCATGGAAAAAAGCATATCAGGGCCCAAGTTAGGCCCTCAGATTTACCACACGTTTGCCCCAGTTGGGTGTTTCTCTGGCGTGCTACCTGATGTAGGGTTCGGATCGTCGGCATGTCTGATAATTACCCGCAATATGTTAAATAACGTTCTAGACAGTGAAAATAAATATGATTCCATTTAAAATTATGCTTAGCATCGTTGAAAAAAACAAAATCTTAATAGGTGAAATATAAACATTGTGGAACACCTGAGAAACGCGGTGGTTTCAAAAGTTAGCAGTTGTGAAACAAGCAGAAGCATTGCACCTGCTGCACCGGTGACAACGTCAGAGAACCGCCATGCTTCTCCACGAGCTTTATCAAAATCTTTGTGAAGATATTTGACTCAGTGGTTTTTAATGACGTCCAACAAGTTTCTATCCTCTTGGTTGGTACGTTATGTTTAGTTTCATTTAAACACTTAACTAACAAAGTTGCTCTGCTTATTCCTATGGTGACGATTAGCCCCCGATATCATGCGCCATTTTCTGTATAACTCACCTTAACAGATAGCATTTGTATAGCTTTGACGACTTTGTAAAAACAAGCTACAAAACTTACACATTCCTATTGTGCGATTGTATTTTTATAACTTCATCAAAAAATAAAATGCATAAAGCGGATGCGATTTTCGAGTGTTGTCTTACTGAATTCATAAATTCCTTAATGTTTAGATAATGCATAGCTATATCACCACACTTTATTATGAGACCAAACGTGGGACATATTCTAAAATATTGTATTTATTATTCTAAATGCAAACATAGTTCTGCATAACAAAGATAAAGCACGAATAAATGTATTGCTAAAGTGTGAAGACATTGTAATCGTTTTACGCTCATATATAAATAAACGTTCAAAAATATGAATGAATAGACGAGCACTGCATCGTCTAATGTTTAAAAAAGTTGAAAAATCCATTAATGTCAAAGGAGAGAAAAGATAATATCTTGCTGCTTTTTTCGACTGATATCGTTCATATAATATGCGTCAAGAAGGGGATAGAAAACCGATAGGCCGGAGTACGAAACCAAAGAATACGTACAAAAATATTCATTATGGTCCAAGAAAATACCTTTTGTACTGTCTTAATTTCTATTTAAGGTCCAAAGTTTGCGTGATACTTAAGCATCGATTGTGAAGTAAACGCAGAAATACGCATGCTGCGGGCAATTAAGACAATTAATTTAGTAATGCCATCATAATTGCTGTGATATATTCCTCTCAACTCTTAACAATTCATGCCTGAGTCAGGACAGACTCACTACATACAGTATTGCGTAGCGCTGCACGAGGTAACATCATGCTTGCGGCTTTTAATCTCTTAATTGAGAAAAACAAACAAATTTAATTTTTAATATATATATTCCTCTAAGCGAACGCAAAAAGCGACTGACACACAATCTTTTGCAAGGCTAATTTGAGATGTGCAAGAAGTAAAATGTATATTTTTATTTCTTAACGCGATCCTTTTTGGCTCTTGAATGAATATATACTTGCTACACTCATCTTTACTTACCACGTAACTGTAGTTCATGGCCGCCATTATTGTAGAAACCATTTCGTTCTTGAGAATTGTATAGTAGGCAGTGCCCTGGTAGAAATCTCCTGAGTTCATGAACAAGGCATCGGGGTGTTTCTCCTTGAGTCGTTTTACCTGTAGACAGATTAACAAAATGCTCCAGATTAACCCAGCTTCAGTGATAAACTATGGCGGTGACAAGACTTTTTTTTGGGACTTGTTATATACCGGGTTTTTTAGCGAAGATTGTCAAAAATCGTTCAAAATAATCCGTTAAGTAAAAACAAACACTTTACGTGAAACAATGCCATCAACGGCGATTGGTTTGCAAGAATAAACAAATGTTTAAAAAATCTAAAAAAAATTCGAAAAACGATGGTTTCAAAATTTAATTTTTTTATTTGCTTCATTTTAATGAACATTTTTCCAATAAACTTCTTAAGCTGTGCACTCCGGCCCAGTGGCCTGCTAGAGAGTATTACGTAAGAATAGAACTGTCAAAATGAACGCCCCCTTGAAATCATCCACGAGGGAGAAGCAGCGCTCAGTAATCCAATTTGCGGGTACAGAGAGCGAGAAACCTACGGATATCCATCGCGAAATATAGAAGCACTGTATTTACGCCCTTACGCCACTTTGACACGTGCGCGACTAGCGTAAGAAACTCCCAACCTACTGGCACGTCTCGCTCCGGCAGGGCTAACGCTTCGATGACAGCTCATTCAGTACCATACGTTCGATTACTTTTGCATGACAAGTGGCGTGTCACCATGAATAAAATTACAAACAAAATTAAACATCAGAAGTGATAGGTACATGTCATCATTCACGATATTCTGCAGTGCCATAAAGTATCCGCTGCAGTGCGTGCCAAGAAAAATTACGCCAGAGATTAGGGAGCGCCATGTGGATGAGTGCGAGACGCTGCTCCAACGCTATGAAGCTGAGGGAGATGCTTTTTTTACGCATTGTTACAGGGACGACTCTTGAATCAACTATGCACAGCCAGATATAAAGCGCGCATAAAAAGAGCTGCTGCACACTTCGTCAACAAGATTTCAAGAAAGTTCCGAATGGTTCCGTCGCACGGCAAGTTTATGTTCACCGCCTTCTGGGATCATAAGTACGAATGGTCTTAAATTTGATTAGAAAGGTGCTCAACGTCAGCAGAACATTGCATTGTGGACTGCACGAGAACCACTTCAACTTCGTGGTGGACTCACAACTTAAGTTGAGAGTACGCCACTTCTTTGTCTATTTCTTTGTCCTATATTTCTTCAGCACTTCCGTCCAACGATGTATGAACTAGCCCATATTTCAATCTGAATACAGTTTATTTCTTCTGCAACGGGTTCTTTTGCGTGCACTAAGAATAATACATATCAGGTGTCTCGTACGTCGCTCTTATTGCGGCCTCAGATTGCCGCGATCGGTACTACTCCCATGGCAACCGTAGGGGAAACTATCATCCGAATGTCTTTAGAGGCTTCTTTCCCTCAGCCGGACATGCAAAAAGGATTTGGAAATTTTTAGATCTAAAGTGTGGCAGCGAGTGGAAAGGCACCGAGACTGTATCAGTATTTGGGATCCCAAACAAGTCTCCTTGCCAGAGAAGGTGGGAAGGCGTACAAGGTTGATCTGCGACTGGCTTGCCAAACCCTGGAGTTCATGTGGGCACAGCTAAGAGTTTCTTTGCCAAAGAAGAAAAGAGCAAGTGTACCGTCTCCCAACAAAGTTCTCGTCTTGGGACGAGCGCAGGCCCCCAGGAAAATTACCGATGTCCTGGACCTTGGACCGAAGTTCAGCCTCCAGTCCACTCCAAAGCCCATCGCGAAGCTCTGCCTGGCGAGAACCCTCGCAGTCAAAACAAAATCAACTTAAGCTCCTCACGGCTGAGAAGAGGGTCCTTCCAGAGGGGCTCGTAGTCTTTCCAGAGGGGCTCATTTGTGAAAGTTCCCACACTGCCATCATCAAGAACTCCAAACAAGTGCACAAGATCTCCCTCAGCGAAGTCAAGGCGTCGGCCAAGGCCGAAAGTGATAGCCTGCAGCTCAGCCAGCTTATGAAGAAGATACAAGCTGCCAAAAAACTCACCATAGGTGTGTTTTGTTGTGCCAAGACCCACAAAGAAAACTGCCCGTTTAGAACATTAGTAACGGAAAGATGCGTGGCAGAAAGAAGGGGGGATTTCCTAAGGGGGGATTTCCTAAGTAGGAAGTTTCCGGGTCTTGATTTGCACGACCCATTTTTCGAGGAATTCAGAGGCGTTCATTGATCGTTTGGTGACGAGCGACAGGACTTCAGCAGAGGCTTTTTCATGGACGTCGAGGACCTTTGTTTCATTCCATTCCGCATGATAAGCTTTATCCAGCGGTGAGAAAGTGCATTGAATAAGATGATAATATCAGCTTAGAAATTCAAGTGCTGTAGGTAAGCAATTTTTCATC
This sequence comes from Ixodes scapularis, assembly GCF_016920785.2. NCBI lineage: Eukaryota > Metazoa > Arthropoda > Arachnida > Ixodida > Ixodidae > Ixodes > Ixodes scapularis. The sequence continues at coordinate 79,014,080 of NW_024609837.1, forward strand.
GAGCTGCTCGAGTGCTATCTCAAATCTACCTTTGTGTCTTTTAGGGATAGTCTTTACGTTCAAAAGTGAGGGATATGTATCGGCTCCTCTAAGGCACCTGTAGACTACGATATTCTTTAGCTCAGTATAATAAGGCAATAAGCAATGACATTGTACGGATGGAGAACTTCACAATTTGTTGTTATGTGGCAGATAACTTGGTGCTCGATGCGAAGTCTGTTAAAGTTGACATAGTAGTAAACAAAGATGTACAAACTGTATCCCCTCTGATTCACATGGCGTTCACTCATGAAACCATGACAACGGCAAGGCTGCAGCTTTTAAAATTAAGCCTTTGCCTTAGAAGTGACAATGTGTGCTGGAATTTTCAACCGCGAACAAAGAAAGGGGTCCAGCAGTTCACTTTTGCTCATTCTAAACTTGTAAAAAGGGGCAGAGTGTCGTGCCTAGTGAGTGCCTCGCTAGCAGAGTCTTGCCACCATGTCGCGGAAGAGAGCTGTTGTTGGCAGGTTTACTGTCTTAAGCGAGGAGGATACGCCGATTGGTTTTTTAAGGCGAGGTAGCGGATACCCTTGTTTCTAAGCTGAAAAAAGAGAGGACACAATGGCTCTAGCTAGGAGAAAAACGAGACCGGCGGTAGTCACGTACATGCATAATCTGTTCCACAATTTAAAAAAAAAAATATGGCTTCATACTTGGAGGTGCTGGTACTCTTTCTGCAACAAATAATCTGTTCAATATATGTTCAAATATAAATAAAGAAACAAAATGTGCCAAGCTGTGCCACAAGGAGGACACAAAGTGGTTCGTAGACTTCGCCGTATTTGTGGTGTACAACATTCCCATGAGTTGTGGAAAATCGTATGCCGGGCACACGGGTAGATGTATTAAAGAGAGGGCAAGAGAACAGGCATGGTCTTTAAGACAGTCCCCATCAGGCACTATAACAGTGCACTGCGATAGGTGCCTATCCAACCCCTGAACTAGGAAGAACAACAATTCTCGCCAGTTACGAAGACAAAACCGCCCGATACGTTTTTAAGGCATTGTGCATTAGGCAGCAAGGATAGGGCACATGTGTTAGTTCATCGTCAACACACCGGAAAGATAAAGAGCGTATCTTTCTATGCGAGCAGCGAAATAGGCAATATTAAATGTATATGTGTGTGTGTGTGTGTTTTAAAATAAACCTTCAGTTGTGAATATGCCACATCTTTGTCTTTGTCTTCGTCCATGTTTCTTTGGCGCTTTCGTCCTACAACTTCAAGTTTGTTATGTGGTCAAACGCAGTGGTTTGTTGACCTCTGGTGTGTTGCAGCAGAACCACAATGCGCGATATCATGCAGCACCCGCCATGATTGAAAAAAAGTCGTCTGTACGTTTTCTGGGTGTTCGGATCCGCCATTCTCAAATGACCTAGAACCGAGGGACTTTCATTTGTTGAGGCTCTGAAAGCATTTATCGGCGGTATGTTGTTTTGTACAGAGGACGAGGAAAAACCGGCGTTCATCGTGCTTTTGGTGTCACGAGCAAATATTTCATATTCAATAGAATTTCAGAACAAACTAAATAATATTACATGATACTTTATCAAAATGTAATGAAAAGACGGGACACGTTTCTAGCAAGAAGTAACTACGTCGTTACTTCGTTGAAGAACAAAAATACTAGATCTGAGTAACCCGCTCCTGCAAAGAGTTACGTACATGTCTGTATAGAGCCATACCTTTGCCACAATCATTGCGACTCCACCAACACATTTTGATTCATTTTTTTTTGTTTTTCCGAGCATTGTCCCCCTAGCTTGTTGGTCTCTTCAATGTGCGAGTGAACGTCGTTTGTGTGCAGAATCGTGAGTTCAAATGGCTCGTTGTCCGAGCCTAACGTCACGCTTACATGCCACGCCAGAAGAAATGCGAACAACCGCCATTTCTTTAGAACGGCAAGCTTCTCAGCAGCCTCCTGTATCGAGCAAAGAAGGGAAAGTGTTTGTGATATCCTACAAAGCAAGTCTTTTGAAAAAAAATATATATATTTTGCAGTATATTGGAGGAGGCGGTTAAATCAAGAAGCCGGGCACTCGCAATTATGTATGATCCCTAAGCATAGATCCAGTATCTGCATTCTCTTGCTCAATAATACGAGGAAGCGAACGGACAAAGGACACGTTTACATTAATTCATGTACGGTGCCTCCAAAGCATCTCCGACTGGTCTTTTTAGCGGCCTATTCCGACCTTGCATCCAAAAGTAGTGCCCAAGGGGCAATAAACGACGCCACGGATGCCGGAATGGCTTACTGTCGCATGTTGCAATTATTAATGTACAATTTCCCAAAAACTGAAACACCCTAAAAACATATTTTTATTAAATCTTTCAGAAAAAACAAATTGGAATATGGTACAATTCAGCAAATTTATTGATTTACCACGACCTTAAAAAAATTACTTTGAAAGTGACAGCATGTAACAAATTTTATCATAAAAGAACGTACACCTTGACAAAAAAAACGATACCTCTTTCGGTATATGGAAATATATCATGATCCACACTGCCTCCAAAGCCCTAGGTTAGTCTTAGTCGGTTTCGCCAGACAGGTGAATGACATTTAACTAGCTCAAAGTTTTCTTCAGGTTGAGGTTCCAGTGCACATTCACAAATTTGCGCACACGTTCACTCATGAGTTGGTACGCTCAGTTTAGTACGTTCGTCTTCAAATTGAGACTAGCTCCATTCACAAGTGGCAGACGACGGGGGAATGTGCAAAAGCTGACATGCCAGGGATGCGAATGGTTGATTAGTACACAGTCATTGCCACCAGGTGGATGTTTACAAATGCATACTCTCAGAGTGCTTCCTTGGACCAAAATTAGAGAAGATGCCCTATATTCTGCGCCATTTGAGAGCAGTTTTCCTACGTTAACTCTTTCGTGGCCGCGGAAAATGACAGATTTTCAGTGCTTTCAGCTACTATCTTTTTTTCTGGAACTACTAGGCACATTAGGGATTGCTATTGATATAACTGTAGGTTATGAGCTGGGCATCATAGTTAGATAAACGGCAGTGTTATAAATGCAAACGGTTAAGGGAATTTATCTTTCAAATCAACAAAAAGTTGACAAAAAAAAAACACAAGCAAAAAACAAGGGAGTGACTGTACTGAGCCAGAAAATTATTTCCGCGATTTGAATTATAAAAAACTGTTGCAAGTGGCCCGATCCATCGTTTCACTATCTTTCAGTCCTGTACCGCACGTTTTGTATTTTTTGTGGCCACCCAAGTTAGTGGTTCCGATGGCTGTGCCACTCACAAAAACAATCACGCTTAGGCAGCAAGCAAGGATAAACTTCGCATGTGGAGCAGAAGGCGTTTGTTTTGGATTCTGATTTCGTCTTCTGATAGCAGAGCTTGCAGTTTCTTCTCTCCATTTTTTTTGGGGGGGTTGGTGGTGAGCTTGGATCTGGGGTGAGAAGGGGATATGGCCTTGGTGATGGTTCATCATACTCAAAGATCTGCTGAATTAGCTTTTCTCTAAATTCCAGCTGGTCAGAGTAGGCACTTATGGGAAGTTCTCAGACGTTTGGCTTGTTTTCGATGTTCTTAGAAGAGTACGAAACCGTTCCCTATTGAAAATCGCTCTGATGGGACTTCAGGATTTTTTTAAAGGGTGTGAAAGGGACTTCAGGAATTTCTGAGATGTTTGACGGGGGCACCGATATTTCCTGGTGGGTTCACTGGCCCCGTCAGAGGCTCTCCTGAAATGTCTAAAGTCCCCTTTACGATGCCTTGAAATGTCTGAAGGCCTGTCAAGAACTTTTCTAATGGGGTCGGGAAAACCTTCAGGCCTCTTGATATGTCTGTGTGGGCAACGGCCCAGGTGGAAAAAACACATTTCGCAGAATTAATGAACATAGCTGCTTATTGTACGCTACGGGGGAAAAAATAAGTATTTGGAGAATGCCGATCGTGTGTGAGTACGGTCAGATTTTTATTACTGCTCTTCTATCAAATACGAGTGGGCTCCTGGACCCGTCTGTCACTGCCCGGGTGTTCGGTCGCGAAAGAGCTACTGAGGGCGACCGCCCATGTGGAGAATTGACGAGCCGCGGGCCGAGTGGTGTTGGCCGAGCGGCGTTTTGAGGCGAACGCAATCCTGTCCGCTCGAGGCGAAATACGTGCAACCATGCAAAAAAAAAAAAAAAAAAGAACAAGCCGAGAGCAGTGCGCGCTTTCCAGGAACAGGGACGCACGCGGGAGCGACTCGTTCCGGGAACCGGTCTTCCACGGGGGACTGTCCCCAAAAAGCAATCGCCTCTCTCCGCCCGGCGATGGGGAGAGGGTGCAGGGCTGCCAGGCCAGCGGTCGGGGGGAGAGGGTGGTGTGTGCAAGCGGGGGAGGCCATAGCCATTTTCTCTCTGCTCGTGTGCGGTTCCGGTTATCCCACGAGCCGGGATGTTTGGAGCGGACCAATTTCCTCCAGGAAGGTGAGCATGCATGGTTTTGAGGGCTCATTCCTTGGTCTGTTTTGATCCGTGCAGTTTCTTTCTTGGTACCGCAGGTGAACCATAGTTCGGCGCAGGCCGCCTTCAGCACCGCTCGAGCGCCTTTGTGTTCAGCGCATTCAAGGAGATGGTGGCCGGTGTCGGCTTACTCGCTGCAAAGCCTGGCAGTCGGGGTCAGCGTCCCACCGCATGTTGTGCCTGCGCACCGGGATTATGGCACTGTGGGTGTTGAGACGGTGGATGACGGCCGCTGTCCGGGCTTGTTCCTTGCGCCTCTTCGTCCGTCCGACTTCAGACCAGCGAGCGAAAAATACGCCGAAGACTCCGGCGCGATGTCTTCATGGACGAAACTGTGACTGTGCTCGGGATTTCTCAACGGCGGCGGGTGCTGCTTACGAGTTTGTGGTTTTCGCTAAACGTGCTTACTGAGACTGTGTATGTGTCCGTGAGGTGACCTGCTCGGTTTTATTAGTTGAACTACCGTACATCAGGAATATACCCAGCGGCATTGTGAGTACTTTGAAAGGTATTTTTCTTTGTGATAAGGATGTCAGTTGTCCCTGTTTGATGTGATCCCTTTCGTCTACAGCTCCTTGCGCCGGGTTTGAACAAGCGTTGCTTTTTGAGTTATAATATGCATGTAAAACTAAATGTCGGCAATAAATTTTCAGTGTTTTGACCTGCATTTTTTCTATGGTTCACAGTCATTTGGGCGTCTAAAGGGTTGATGGGCTAAAAGGGCCTGACGGGTTAAAGGGTTTTTCTATGGGGTATCCTTGAAGGGTTTTTCTGTGGGGTATTTTTGAAGGGTTTTGAAGGCCTGTGAGGTCCCATAATCCTTCAAGGCTGACGGGCCCTTTAGAAAAATTTTCAATAGGGTTTACGGATACAATGTCCACACAATAAATAAACGTGTCTTCCACCAACGCACGCAGTGCAGAGAAGCACTTTCTTGGCATAATATTTGGTGGGAGAGGGCCTCTGAATATTCCTGTTGTTTTTCAGTATAAGTGCAGTCGCAGAACTTCACCCATCCCCATGTAGATGACAATCCCAATAAATTTCAGCATCTCCAGCGTGAGTGACATTCTTCCTGGAGCCGTCACGCTGAGCGTATGTTTGCCGGTCCAAAATATGCATCCAGCCATATTTGTTTGCGTTCTCACACAAAGTCCTTACCACCTAGGCGGTGAAAAACAAAAGAAAAAAATCCATAGCTCTTGAAAACTGCGGCGAGTCGCTCCGTAGTACTGCGCCGGCATGGACACTGGGCAGTCTGTTGGGGCGAAAACTGGATACAGCGCGATGCATTCGGAAAGATATCCTTGCTATACCTTGTCGAGACTCTAAAAATGCAAGAAAAAACACTGTTGTCAATTATAAAGCACGCGTTTGTATAACTACAGTGTGTCACAAAAGAAAATTGACAGGGATTTTTTTACCGCAAAAAAAACTAGGCATCGCCGAGGGCTCATTCACCGCCCAAAGGTAGCGCTAGAGGTCACAACCAGATGCCAAAGTTTCAGCCCGATCCGATACCTTATAGAAAAGTTATAAGTGATTTCCTGCAAAGTTCAATGGGAAAATGGAGCCCATTTTTGCCCGTTTTCGGTTTTTGGCGCCATAGGGCCCCATGTATTCGAAACCTCCGTCAGCCGCCGTTTTCCCATTGAACTTTTCAGAAAATCACTTATAACTTTTGAATAAGCTATCGAATCGGGCTGAAACTTTGGCATCTAGTTGTGACCTCTAGCGCTACCTTTTGGCTGAGAATGAGCGCTTGGCGATGCCTAGTTGATTTTTGCGGTAAAAAAATCCCTGTAAATTTTCTTTTGTGACACCGTGTACAACGTGCAAGCTAAAACGAAATGCACCAGAGAGCTCCTACTGAAATTCCACGGCCTGGAGCTGAATTGTCGCTGTCCTAACAAAAATCTGACAGCCCCACATCGTTACTCAAGTCATCACTGCTGCTTGAGTCGTAAAGATCAGCAGCAGAAGCGGCCCAAGTGCTTGCTACAGCCTTCTGCTTATGCGGTGCGTGCGGCGGGCGCGATGCTATGGCTCCCGACTACGCTGTTACTTTCGGTTACAGTTTCGTTTTTTACAGCGCCGCTTCACGTCAGAAGATGAAAACCCAACCCGAAACTGAAAGAATAGATGTCTATGAGCAAACTAGGTGGCACTGCCTGTCTATAATGCGCCGATTTGTATTTTTCAAACGCTTTGAATGTCACCGTAACTCCGTGTCCGATTTCCTATGGCGCGGTACTAAAAGGGTTTAAGCGAAAGGTTTTCCGCTTGCTGGGAGATCGAGTCAAATCTTAACGCAATATCAGTTTAATCCAAATGATTATCTCTGTATTTTGGGTATAGCAAGTTTATATTCACGTAGATGAATCGCAGACAGAACTCTTCGCTCCTGCTGATAATCTCTCTTACTCGAACCTCTTCGCGTGTCAAAGCGCTTGCCGACAACCTCCTGATTACTTCTATTTTTGTGAAATGCAGAATTTCAGGGACGCTCAACGCGAGGCTTGGTCAGAGTCCGTGTCATTTTTTTACATATTTATTTATTTGGTTACTACTTAAGAGGCCGCAGAAGGATTACATAGAGGGGGGTGCATATAAAGTATGTCAACAATATAACGAATACAATCAGTATACAACTAAAATAACATAAACATTTCAATTATGTAATGATGCATATGGCAGAGTAAATGGGCGTCACAAGCTCCAAAAAGCTTCGTAAAGCTTTCCAGAATTTATCTTCAAAAACAGCATGCAAAACCGGTTCGTGCACCTTCCTATCATCCAGGATAACGGTCTCCTGCTGTCCTCTACTCCTGAGCAAGCTAGGAAGCAAGAAGGAAATGCCACTCCATCTTGTTGTGCTGAATAACTTAAAAGTCATGGAAGACCAATACAAAACAGGATTTTTTTCTATTATTTTAGGCCCTCAGATCTCTAGACGCTATTTTAGCGCTGGAGCTTATAAGTTATAGAAAAAAAAAGAGAACGCGAGTGTCGGTGTCGGCGCGGCTTCTCAACTCATGGCTGATGGAGCTTCGCTGGACTGTCAACTGGAGAGCGAGTTGCAGCCGAAGAGGCAGTGGGGTACCAACTTGTCTTTGAGGGGGGGCAAACCACACCCTCCTCCCCCCGGGTCGGAGGTTTGTGCCCGTGGTATCTCTTGGACGCCGACGGACAGTGTTTGCCCTGCCCAGTGCGGCCGTTTCGGGGGGGGGGGGGGGGGGGGGGGCAAAACACATGCCTCGCCCCCCCCCCCCCTTCTGAAAACTGGGGGGGAGGGCGTGCCCCCCCCTTCCGGTTGGTTGGTACGCCCATGCGAAGAGGCGTCTGCCTCATTAACTCCCACCTCTGTGACACCGCCAGAATCAAGGCCGGCGACGCCATCACACTTGTATGACGACATCACGCGAAAATCGAGGGAGCACTTTTTGGACGCGGTAAACACACGAGTCGAAGACACCTTTCATGCACCGTAGTTGTGAATGGCGGCTTCTGAAATATTTTTCGTGGGACCTCAATTCTGTGTATCAATTATGAGAACGGACGAGGAAACTATTCATGACTAATTTCCACCACACCGTACTATTTTAGGTGCCTACGAGATTTACACTGTAGAGTTAAACTGGTCAGCGGGCAACGACTGCCTTGGGCCTTTTCTGAGTGCTAAAAACTGCCTCCCTCGTGAACTTCGATGTTCAAATAATTTTAGTCAAACCCTAAAACACTGCACTTTGCGTTCTTAAATCACTTTCACCCTCATTACCATCATTCTTGTTTCATAAAATTAGCATGTTATATAATCATATTTTGTAGATTATTTTTTGTAGTATCTTCGCATTCTCTCTTTTTTACCTAAGTTGCTTTGGCATTAAGCAATGCAAAGCGAAATTCTTGCATTGCGTAATGCCACAGCGCAGGCTTAATTTTGAGTCTAAACAGATGTTCTGCATCATCATTCACTGAGCTGGTTTCGTAGATCGCAGAGAGTGGCTCTTCGAGGGTTGTGTGGGTAAGTAGGCACGCAGGCATTTCTTAGAGAGTAGATTTCATTTTTGTTGTAAATACTGGGCGCAGTGTCCGGAAATTTCTATACGTTATATAGGGTATATTTTCCTAATAAGTTATAGATAATTTTAAGAACTGAACTACGAATACGGTCCTGAATGTGATGCATACTAAAACTTTTTTTTTCTGCGAAGCAGCGTGATGCGAATATTTCCCAAGATATTTGCCAATCTACATTCCTAGATATCTGAAGTTATCTACTAATTTTAATGTCGTTCTTAAAGAGACAATGACAGGGTGTTTTTGCTCGCCGAAGGCATCACCTAGAAGAGCCCAACTACACAGAATATAATTTGCGACTCAAATCCCGCTTTTATTTCGCCCGAAAACAGCCGGTCCAGAATTGGTCGGTTTCAGTCGCTCTCACTCTTTTTTTCATGCCCACGTAGCGTTCAAACTATGTCTACCAAATATACTCAAAGTCGTGGGACATCTAAACCAAACATTCAATTTTAAAAAATAGAAAATAATACGATCCCCACTAGTGTGGCCTCCAAAAACTGCAAATATGTTGATTGAAAAAAGAAAAATGCTGCACAGTTCAGAGGTTGTTTGTGTCCACGTCACTCTCAATATGGCCACGTACCGCGGTCTGGACGACACAATGAAGGCGCAAAACGGAGCAACATTGCGACGAACGAGGGGCCTCTACCTCTCGGAACTGTCGTTTTTTGTACAGACCAGTCGATCTTCAAGTCCAGAACATCCAGCGGAACAAGCGCACTTTAAACGGTGCACGCGATTTGTCGCCTGCGGCACTCGGCGGAGAAGAGGAGAAAAAAGGCGCGGTTTCGTGTAGCCACGTTACTTCCAGCCTTGAGCTTCCGTGCTCATGTTTCGTTTTCACACAGTTGGTTTTTTTTTAGTTTTTTTTTTTTATCAAAAATATACGTGACTACAGTAGAATATTGTTTGGGTTGTGCACTGCCAGCGCATTAAATCGACAATCAAAACAAAAATATTTTTTTTCGGGGGGTGTCAGTGTCTCTTTAAGCAATAGTAGCAATCTCTTTTGTGCGTTTTATGGTAGTTCGACAAGTAATATTTTTCTTAGAAATCTAAATTATTCTTTTTGGGGTTTCTGGGACGTATCTACTTATTTCAACATTTCAGTACCAATTTAAAAGTTTGCAAGTATCTTGGTGTACTGCGGTTATGGCCTCTTGATAATTGCTCTATACATATACAATTACTGTATCATCTGCAACTTGTTTACTTTATAGTTTTAATTGGACAACTTTAACTACATTTAAAATAAAGAGTAGTAGACCAAGTACTGTATCTTATTATAATCCTGGTTTAAATTCAATTACCTTGCTCTATTTACAGCTCAATCTTATCACTTGAATTTCGCCTGTTAGGTTTTATCCCTCCCTAAGAATTCCAATTAAGTCATATCCCTTCCGACCAAAACCGGTACACTACCCTGGTAGCTTCGCCAGGGGAACGCTTAACTTGGCGCAGGCTTGGTGGTCCTAGGGACTTAAATTGGGCCTAATAAAGTTTAGGTATAAGGCACTAGTTATTGCCGAAATAGTTTTTCTTGGCGTTTCAGTGCGTTTTCTCTGGCTCGCCATATAATTGCCACAGTGCCAGATTCAAGACAAATTTCCCAAGTACAAACCAAAAATCAACAGCGAAGTATAAATTAGGAACGTCTTAGACAGTTTCTGCACAAAGTTTCCCTCATGAAAACCTAACAACCAGAAGGAAAGCCTGACTAGAGCACTTGCTACGCAATTTAGGCCCAATGGTGCCAGCTGACAGCCAATCCACCAGCATCATGTCCCTAATTAACCCAACACTTGTTTGGTAAATTAGAGACATGATACTGAGATTCCTCGCGGCAACCAGGACAAGCTGTCCGAGTGAGAAGTCAGGCCTGGGCACGAAAGGCTGAGCTGATTGGAACTGCCACTCCCATAGCTTACAAAGTGACAAAAAAGAAAAGAAGAATACTACGGCGGAATTGCCAGTATCTTCTAGCAACATTAAAGGCCTTCAACGAAGAGTCACCTGCCGAAAGCGAAGTCTATGTCTACACAAATGGCGGGAGAAGTGACGTCAGTGACGACCGGAACGCCGAAATGTCTCCACGCACCGCCAGCGCAACGCCTCAGGCGCCAAGAAGATTCACTCGGGCGAAGGCGGTTCACCGGCGTCTGGGTCACGGAACTAACTTTGAACAAAATATTTAGCAATGTACTTAAGCGTCATCTGTGGGTTGTATGTTAATATTATATGTTAATTAAATTTCCGTTGCCCTAAAGAAAGCGGAAAATATCGTGCTGAATCATGATGGTCATAGCTGCCGTGTTGTTATCTATACATACCGCTTCCAATTGTTTCTTCACAACTTCAGCGGCCTTGCAGGTTTCCTCTGCTCTTTGTAGAGTCAAGCGTTTCACTGTCAGCAATATTTCTCGTAATATGCTGTTGTGGGTTTCGTATACGACTTGGTCAAGAATCATCGAGCTGGTGAGTTTCGACAAGTTGCAGTACCTCGCTTTTTGTCTTAGGTCGCGGGTGAACTGTTCAACCGGCTCAGCATCCGCTTGCGCCCGAGTTCGAAAGATGTACCGTTCGTACACCCCGTTCGGCTCTTCCACGCAGTCATCGTCGAACTTTCTGACCAAAGTCTCGTAGTCCTCCTTGTCTTCATTTTCGGTAAACGTGAAGTCGTTGAAAACCTTGATGGCTTTCTCGCCGGCGATGGTCAGTAGCGTAGCGGCTTATGCAGCTTCTGTTCTTGGCTTCACGGGCTGCGTAGCTTGCAGGAACAAATCGAACTCATTTTAATAAAAAAGAGTCCAGTTCTTCTGAACATTTCCGAACAGAAGGAAAGTGTAGGGTGGCTTTAACGGTGCCATCACTGCTTCTCCATGACATTTTCACAAGTTTTGCTCCGACTTCTGACACCATATTGCCACAGTTAACAAACACCTCGATTGTTTGCGCATGACAGCGCGCCTCGACCTTTTCGGTTCTGCATGAGGCTTGCACCTGGCGCTCTCTCGTGCCCCGCGCAATTTAAAAGAACTGCAAAGCAGGATCAAAGAAAAGGGCGAAGGGCCGGTCCGGTCGATCTGCTTGGAAGTGTGACGAAGGCGACGATGCCCTTCTATTTCATTGTGTGGACGCGTCATTGTCATTTGCTGCCGGCCGCACATCTTCGCAACATTTGGTGGGGGTGCGGGGTACATCATCCTTCGTTCTTCGTCATTATCACTCCGGACCTTGGTTGCAGCAGTCCTCCATCCCAGCCGACTGAGCGCCGGACCATAGCCCCGCCGCACAGCCCCCGCCCCGTGAACTGCCTGAAATGACGAAGTGACTGCGAGACAGTTTTGAAGAATGTGAGCTACGATAATTTTTATGAAGAGTGCCATGAACAAGATGAACTATGGGCAAAATCGAGAGACGAACGCGAGATTATGATTCCCTGCTTGTCCCCGGCCCCGTTTGTGTTGGCAGTGGTAAGATGAATTCTCTAGCCCGGATCGTGACGTTGCGGGGTTCTGGCTGGCACAGAGGTCGGTAATGCTGTGGAGAGAGGCTGCAGGTTCATGAACATTTTATTCTACGCGGCCGGGAGCATCATTCATCGATTCATGTGTCTTCTACCTTGTCGTCTATGTCTATGTGTGCGTGTGTGTTTTTTTTCAGTTTTCTCTCGTGTTTTCTTCATTCATCGGTCGGGTCGTCCTCTTTAAAGGAGGGGGAAGTGTGACGAAAGCGACGACGCCGGGGCAGTAGCGTACCCGACCATCACGCGCCTAGCTCCGCGCGCGCGACCCGGCTTCCTTAAAATCCTTTTTATCTTATTGAGTGGACGCGTCGTTGTCATTTGCTGCCGGCCGCACATCTTCGTAACAATATATTCGTCGGAAAGCGGCCGATAAGATAGTGAGACTGATGCTATTGGCTCCACGAAAAAAAACTGTGAAGGGTTTATTTCCATCACAATATATACCCAAGCACAGCGGCCACACAGACTGCGTCACACAAGAAGCGGCATGTACACATAACAAGACGGCAGCTACGACCATCGTAATTCAGCACGACACAGACTTATAGTAAGATATTAGTTTTTCTCGCTTTTCGCGTATTGCCCGAACAAGTAATATTTTAAGCATTTTTGGTGCTAAATTAGCTGAGACTATACGACACTGAAAACTGATTTTAATATCGGACTGTAGCATTCAATGTTTCGAGCTTTTACCTGACTCAAACCCATTGCTTTTTTTTTTCTATTATACGGATGGCACACAATTTCATTCATATCGCTCGAACTCGTTCTGATAGGACGTAACAGGTAAACACTGCCGAAGTAACTTGTGTGTTTGCATGACATCGCGTGTAAGTGAGAAGCAAGGCGAAGACAAGCGCTCTCGCAGCAGTGAGGAAACGCATTACTGTCGAAGCTGCCCAAACCTTGAAGACGTAGTGTAAAACATTGTCACGAATGAAAGTGACGAGAGGACGAACAGTGAACTGAAAATAAAGGTTTAATCGGCGAACTTGTGCCAAACGAAATAAAGGACGAGCGTCGAGACAGCAGGAAAGGCGTGCGGCGATTATGCGGCATAACAGCAAGTGAGAGCGAGACTGACTGGACAAGGCCCCGCGCAGCTCCTTATCGAGTGTGCGTGACTATCTCGAAATTCGGCAAAGAAGCTTCGAGTGTCGCGCGCTCAGGGCTGGAAGGAACAGGCACTTTCGAGAAAAAGAAACTCGGACGAAATGATAAATATTACGCCCCGACTAAGAATAAACGCGAGTCTTTTAGAATTCAGTGACCGAGCGTTGCTTGTTCGTCCGTGCGCACGGCAATGTCACGCAGCTGAGCGCGAGTAGGATCGTGGCAAACGAAACCTACGGTAGCACGCGATCGTCAGTGTGCCAAGCTGGCTCTCAAATGACAAAGCATAGCCTCTCGCGTGATCTCAAGACGCCACGTGTCATGAGTAGATTGAGAAGTGTCCAATTAATATCGATAAACACGCGGAGTGCATGACTGCGTTGAGCCTGTAACGCACCTGGAACCTCCGCAGGATTCTATAATCAGAAAATAAATTACTGAAGCACAATGCACGAACAAAATTATCTGGTTCCCTGGATTATTACAACAAAAAAGACAATTTTCAAATGCTACGGCTTACGATAAGCAAATATTCGAAACTCTCAACTTACCTTCATAATTCTCCCAAAACCGATTGACGCAGAATTCATCCTGCCTTCGTGCCGACCGACCTTCAACTGTTTCTCTCAACTGAATGTTTTTCGCTTGATAGGGACCTTTGGCTTTTCTTGTGTTGCGTTAGGAAGGCCTATGCAAACATATGTGTCATTCAACGTCCGACGCCTTTATGTGAATTCTCGAGGTACGTTTGACCTATCTTTGTCGGGCCGCCGCAGCTTTTCTTAAAGGACACATGCAAATGAAAAAAAAAAAGAACAGTATATTTAAACAGCCGGGAAGCATAAGTAAGTCATAAAACAAATTTACCACGAACAAGAAAAAGTTTACAGCTATATTCACGGCGCGAAACAAGTTTGAAGTTGGCACCCACAGGCTTGCGCAGAAAAGTGGCGACTATTAATTACGAGACTGGCCGCTATTTATCACCGAGCATTAAACGCGGTGCTTTCGCACCGCGTTTAATGCTCGAATCCATCAGTTGGAGCTTGGCAGTGCTCCTTTTTGGGAAGAATACGTAGATTGAGGTGAATTATTTTGTTCAGCAAACAAACCGATATCTGGCGTCGACAAAAAAGCACCATTGCTAAGCTGCGGTGGCCAAGAGACCTACTATTGATTTCAACCCTCGTCAAGCCGCTTCGGCTGCCGAATGTGGACTGGAAGACCATCGTCGATGCCGTCAAGAACCGCGTGATCCTTAGGGCATCAGAACTGCATGCAAGCTGCTTCTATTCTAAGTGGCATTAATACGATTCCGAAAGAGATGGCAGCTACGTTACGGAACTTTGTGAATTGGCAAATTATTTCGCGTTCTGAGATAATCAGTTCCCAGTTAGGTTGCACTGCGACATCTCTGCTGCTCCAGGAATTTTCAGGGAACCATGAGCACTGGGCTGGCTGGTCTCCCGCGGGTTGCAGTCTGCCTAGATCACATCTTGTTTGCCAGCGATGCTACAGAAGGACATGCGAAGTCCCGATGCGGGTGTACAATGCAGAACTCCGTGCATACACCTCCAAGTGCTGGTTTTACTGTACAATTTAGAGTTTTTTTTTTGTTTTTTTGTTTTTTTTTGTCATCAGGGTGACAGCTAGGGCATCTAGACCAGCCAGGAAAAAGTACAAACCATTCTCCAAACGCCCACGCTCACAAAAAGAAAAAACAAATATATAACATGTAGGTTTGGGTTTGGTAGATTTTTATCATTGTTTTCTAAATCGACAATCGAACGCAGCGGAAGCTTTTCACAGCTTGTTAGATAACGGGTCAAAATGGGGCGGGCCTCGGTGACTTCGAGACAACAGTACCGCCTTACGGATCCTCTAGTAACGAGTTCGAAACGCGGCCTAGGTCATAACAGCGTTCGCGGTCAAAGACCGAAAGGAATCTGGTTTCTGGTGTTTGAAAATGCCCAGCAGACATTTCTCATCTATTACAATAGAAAACGTTCTTTGACAAAGGCATAAATGACAATGTCGAACATCAAATAGTATGGCAGGTGTTAATTGGACGCCATACTTGAGAGCAATGTTTAGAGCTTATGTTCAGAACAAGCTCACATTGACAGCCTGCTAAGAACTGCAATATTGATGGTGCGGAGTGCCCGTTGCAAAAAAACTGCTCAGTTTGCCGACAGCACGAGCTCAGCAGCAGCGCAAGCAGATGTGGCCGTTAGCGAATAAATATTTCAAAGATTCGCTTTCTGGGCGCTGCCACCTTTGTCTGTACGGCTGTGAAACGCCTTCTGAGCGAAGTATGAGAAGCCGCGCATGCGTTCACAGCCCAGTGACTCAGCCTTCTTTGCCTAGGTGATAAAGCTGGAAAGTTCAATACTTCCCATACCCCTTTGCAAAAATCGCCTTCTGGGCGCTGCCATCTTTATCTGCTGGGCTGTCTGCTGGGCATTCTGAGCATGCCCTGTTATTCTGTAATGCGGCATATCAGACGCCACGAATGCGTCCACAGCGCAGTGACTCAGCATTTTTCGCCGGGGCGAACAGTGATGAAAATGTCTATAGACCTTTCTAGTGCTTAATCAAGGGGTGGAAAATCCTGAGTCATTGAGCTATAGACCTGTGCACGGCGTCTGATATATCGCATTACAGAGCAACAGACCATGCTCGGAATGCGTTCCACAGCCCAACAGAAGAGGATGGCAGCGCTCAGAACGCGATTTTTGAAGAGGTCAATAGACAGCGTTTCTTAAGATCAAGCTGAACACATGTTTCTTTCGGTTTTGTTTAGTGTTCATGGGACGTAATCCATAAGTATCTCGCGATCCTGGTTACCTCGATGTGATAACACTTCTCCTATTCCCACTGGTGATGCATCCCATAAAAATACTGAAAAGTGGAACCTCCTTCTTAAAAGGAGTCACCAAATATAACGAAGTCACTGTCACAATCTTCATCTGGCTAGTAATGCCGCCAGATCCCTAGCGGTAGTAGTCCGCTACTGCGATCACCACCACGAGACATTAAAATGCTTCTTCTTCAGGCCCAGAAGCGAAAGGAAGGTTGTCATGTTTCTGTCCAGCCGGCCACGTCCTGCCTGCGGCCCAGACAGACGAAAACAACCGCAGCAATCACCGAGCAACTTTAGCCCGAGACTGCCACAGATCAGCCAGAACCACAAACAGGGGCACCATCCAAACTGCTGATCCAGTTACAGTTCTGCATAATCCCTTTGCTGAGGTGCCAGTTGAAGCAGCTGCCAGTTTTTACAAACTCTTGACCAACAGTACCACTACCCTTGCCACAACCAGCAGCACACAGCAGCTGCGACGTAGCGCACGGGCTAGAAGATTAGTGCAGCGCTACTCCCCTTAGTTTTTTTTGTTTTGTTTTATGCTTGAAATGTTTTGGGGCGAGAGAATTGTCACAATCTTTACCTTGCTAGTAGCACTGTCAAATTCCCAAGCGGTAGTTGTCCCCTACCGCAATCACCATCACGAGACATTAAAAAACTTCGTCTACCGACCCAGAATCGAAAGGAACGTTGCCATGTTTCTGTTCAACGAGCGACGTCCTGCTGGCTTTACGGTCTATTTACGCTGGTAACAGTCGCCAAGTGCTTAAGGCCATCAAACACCTTCTACTTTTTTTGGAGCCCCCTCCTATCTTGGCCAAAAGTGAATTCAAATCTAGGGGTTTTAAGTGCTAAACGAGCATCTGGCACACCCCAGTGGAGGACAGAGGACTAATTTCGTGCACCAGGGGATTGTTTTACGTGGACCCGAAATCTCGGTTACGCAGCGCTTTTTTACTTCTGAAACTACCGTTTATTGCCTTCTAAGCAATTGAAACAATCGCTCCCTAATGCTGCATTTTATAGATCGTGGGACTTTAAAAAAAAGGTGGCTGGCAATAATAATAATTTCTCCCCGCTCCAGCATCGTTTAGGCAAAGACGTTTCTCATCATTTACCGGATTTTATTATAAAACTGGAACGTTTCCACTGACGACGAATAACGCAGCGACGTGATATTTTCTAATTGCGGACCTGCGCAGAATCGACATTGAAGTTGGATCAAATCTCGCAGAGCTGCGCTCACTGCGTATATCAACGTAAGCGGATACATGCTGCGCAATTGTTTCTTTCTCTGGCGAACACTGGTTGTGCCTTTTTGGACTATCTTCGCAGTCGAGTGTAGGCCGGGGTAGGTCAACGAGAAAATGGCGATATGATATATTGATCTTGTTTATTTATGGTAAGATCCCCGTGACCTGATCTTCAACGTTTTCTTTTTTTTTATCTTATAAATAATGTTTTTTTTTTTTCAACAATGGGCAATTGTTTAAAATGCTAGGTACTACATGTAGCAACGCAATGACGAAGAAGTTAAACAATCATTCGCTAGAATTTGCACGGAGTCCAAGCTTACCAATGCCATTCTTTGACTTTCATACTATGGCTGTTCTTGGTAGGGTGGCCACTAAAAGAGATTAGGACGAGTTATCGACGGCCGGAACCGTAAAATTTCTGTCCGCGGGCCCGCGTTATCGCCAATAAGCTAGGAGTGAGGGAGGTTCGGCTGTATAACATATATAAATAATGAAGGGCAACACCGGTTGAATACGAAACCAAAATAAACGATTGGTCACACAAAATATGATCACAGTCAAAATATTACGGGACACAAGCTAACATTTTCACCATCTTCTTTGCAGCAATCTCGATCGCCACGTTTTCGCTGTCTGTCACCGGTGGCCTACAAAGTCATCGCCACGTCATCAACTCAAGGGGCGCCATCAGTCGGCGCCCTCTACGATCTGGGCTTATAAAAGAAGGACGCGAAGCGAAGTTTAACCATAGAGCAACACAGTAAACGAAAAGAGTGGCCACTTGAGCCGATTCGCGGCCCAGGAGCTATGCACTACGACGACCGTTGAGTGGAACTGCAGTCACACACTTAATTTAGACATTTATCATATTTTCACCCTTGATAAATAACTCTACTCTATAACCTAACATTTCAAAATTAACTGCAGCTCCAAATTATTTTAAAAACAACTTGAACAGCTGCGGCTTTGGCTGCGGCTCAGTGGATGGCTTTGCGGCCGTCGACTCGGCGGACGGTGGCATTCCGGTCACGTCGCGCGAAAGTTCGGTTGGGCTGCGCCGGAATGGCTCGTGCGGGCTTCTCGTCATTCTTCTGTTGTTAGAAAGGTGAGTCGTTTTATTGACACCGTATTTTGCTTGTTTTTGGCTAAACACTATACTTCGTTTCACCTTGTGTTGTACCGCAGCGAAGGCTAGAAGCGCGAGCTCATAGCGTTGGCAGCCGCTCTTAAGTCACGAGAGCTTGTGCCGCCGAGCTGTGCGCCAGAGCTCCGTGCCCAGAGCAAGGAGCTCACGCTTGTAGCCTTTCCCGCGGTACATCATAAGGTGAAACAGAGTATAGTTTCGTCTCACCTTAGCACGGACCACCGTGGCACGGACCAACCGCGAATGCTGTGCTAACGCGAGCAGCTAGCCTTGATTGGAGCACTCGCTGCACGAGCGCTCGTGCAGCCACCGAGGCTTCATTCGAAGCAACTATCTAGCACTTTTAGCACGCGCGGCTAACAATACTCCATACTAACGTGAGACGAAATATAGTTGAACGCACGGGCTAAAGCGCAAGCTAACTGCTCTGGATGGAGCCTCGGCCGTTGCACGTGCGAGCGTGCGCTCGTGCAGTGAGAGCGCAGGTCAAGGCACTGAAGGCATACTCAATTTCATAGCTCATGTGCATCGCTGTCAATACCGGTGGTGCGAGCGCGTGGCTTTCGCGCCAGTAGCTTTGACAGCCTTGAAAGCGTTGTACCTAGCGCCAGGTATGAAGCAGGGTACAGGTAGCCTTCATGCGCGCTTTGCTTAGGGCGAGGCCATCCTAAGCAAAGCGCGCTCACGAGGAAAATACAAAGAAATGGGGCGTTACAATACCGTGAAGGCTATTCTTTATCACCACTCTTCATTGTCGCTTCAATAATTTTGGTTTCCAAATTGCTATGAAATGAAGGCACTAAATTCGCGTAATCTCGAATTGACTTGTGCTATTTTCGTTTCTCAGCTTATGCCACCAGGATGTTGGGCTACGGCAGGCCACTGTTGCGTAGCCTGGTGCGGAAAGAACGGAAGAACGCACAAGAAGCCAGGAACAAAGTTCTTTCGAGTTCCACGAGAGGACAGGTTGTTGGTGATTTTAAATTTTGCGCTCCAGGGGGCTATGTTGCACGTTTTGGACTCCCAGGAGACTAGAGAGTAGGCAGTGACGTCAACAACGCTCTTTGGATGTTGTTTGGTGGAGTAGCTGATGACACGTTGCGTGGTGCTGCTAAGATAGGTTCATCCACACCTACGTCACTTCCTTCTCCCTAGTCTCCTGGGAGTCCAAAACATGCAACATAGCCCCCCAGAATGTCGCGCACGGTTTTTAAAAATGTTTTGCAGGATTCGATTGCGCTGGCATGTCCGGTTCGTAAATAGAAACTTGGATAAAGTTTGCTTTCATTTTCGCGTCTCAGGTGTACAGCTTGAAAAGTTCAGTGGGTAGAGCTTCATTCTGGTGATGTGGCTGCGTTTAATAAGATATCTGCTAGGTAAAATTAATTTTATTGGGCCGTGCAGACTGCACACTAGCCATTTGTTGGGATTATCTGCAGCAAGTAGATTGCACTCTACTGGTCTATTGTAGTGACTGCTTTTTAAATGGTCATGTCTGTTTTTTCCTATTATGGTCTTGTGGAATGTGTAAGTTCCCATTTTGATCTTTGTTAATACACTCTTAGATCACTCATGTTGAATGCAACTTCCTTTTCTTTTGGAGATTGTTTTTGTTTTACACATATGTGAAGCTTGAAGGAGATTGAGATAAGGGTGTCTACCAACCTGGCAAGCCTGAAATTCTCAGGGAATTTGGATCACCTGGAAAAGTCAGGGAATTTTCAGGGAAACTGTCAAAAGTTTGGCTAAATCAAGGAAAGTTACCAGTAAAAGTGGCGCGGTAGTGCGGAACGAAGCCCGGCGATTAGGTGTCGCCACGGCTCTGCTGAATAGCATTGCCCAAAATGTCATTCTTCGAAGGAAGGAACAGCCTTGGAATTTTATCGAAATAGTCAAGAAAAACCTGGAAAAATCATGGACTTTGAAAGAAGTCATTTGGTAGACACCCTGTAACATGTACTTAATTAGGCAGTGCATATTGCATGCCAAGCCTTGGTGGAATCATTTGTGATGAGTGGGTCGTGGGTACACCGGGCACCAGTCTGCTTGTAGCAGTCTTTTGTCAGCCATTTCATGTGTGCTTTTTATGATAGTGGTCAAGTTAAAACTTACATGTTCATTCTGACATGTTAGCGTTACATGAACGTGTTGGTTGGCTTTCAGTTATCTTTATTTTGGTCACTATTATTACTTAAATCAGCAGGAGCAAGGTATGTTTATATGTACAGTGCAGGCTGTGTTAGGGTTATTTAATGACTGTCACAAACTAAGTAGGTCTGTACTAGTGGCAATCTCGCTTAGGCATTTGCTTGTCTGTTTTTTCCTCATTGTGGTCATCTTGCATCTCAGAATTGTTCTGCTCAACTTTTTATTTGCACACAAATTGCATTGGATCAAGGAGCTTTGATACTGCATGGCCAGTTTTTTTTTAGTATTTGTTGCTGATGCGGCATATGTTATGTGTGTGTGTGCCTTGCATGGAACTTGCTTGGGCACACAAAATCGGCTTTCAATCCAATTGCAGTTGTAATTCCAGTCTCGTTTGATAAGATTTTCATGCATGCCATAATATGCTTGTCATATTTTTGTAGGATGTACTGTTTATGAATCCTTGATACACGGTGCTTGTGATTTGTAGTTTTTGTTATTATATACGAGCCACAAACTGTCCATCACATTTTTTGTTGCGAAAATAAACTTTTTTAATTACTTCCTGGTGGTATTCTGGGCAGCACAAACCTACATGGGTTTCCTGGCTTGTAAAGTCAGTGTTGACTGTATATAGTATTGTCCATTAGTTGTCCGCATTAGAATTCACACATACGTGTGAGGTAATTGTAGTTGAAATTTGGCATGCGGCAATAGTAGGAAAAACGTAACTCGCGGCAAACCAGATGGCGCAGGCTACCGCCTGAAACACTACGCCAAACTAGATATCTATCCATCCAGTATTTTTTTTTTCTTTATTGTGACTCCATTCATTCAGTTGGGGACTACGACGGCCGCTGAGCGCGCTCCGTGCCAGCTAAATGGGCCGCTGGGGCCTATAAAAGTGTCCGCTCTTCATCTTGTGTAGATTACTCTATGGTTTAACGCAGTTCGTCAGCAGTCCGCCGGGACACAAGCTAACACTGTTGCCATCTGCTTTGCAAATAATTGAAAAAAAAAAGTTTGTTATATCTCTTTTTTTTTCCTGTCTAACACAACGAGAAGTGTTTTGCGTTCATAGGGTGTGCTTTTTGCTTCTTGTATTTTGAGTATCAAACAGAGCGTGTCCATAAAACAACGGGTGAAGAAAATGGCTAAAAAAACGTCAAAACCATGTGAAGACATTAAGCGGGACATAAGGCAGGAACACGAAAAAGATGAAAAGCTCGAGTGAAAGGGAGTTGCACAAAGAACCAGAGGAAGTGAAAGCAGGCATGGGCTATATTAACAAGACGTTTGAAGATATGAGGGATCAACTGAGCACCGTAATGAAGGAAAATAGGGAGCTTAAAGGGGACAATATTGAACTTCGTTCAGAATGCAAGCACCTACATCAGCGAGCCAGAGAATGTGAAATTTGGCTTGTTGATTGCGAACATTCCAGCTACATTCGGAAGACCAAAATTAAAGGACTCCCTACCCCGCAAAATGAAAGCGTTCTAGAAATTGTGTAAAACCTGGGAGTGGCCATTGACGCGGCCAAAGTGGAAACCGATATCGAAGTTCGCCACCAATCGTGTGTTTCCAACAGCAAGGCCAAAAACGTTGGTGTTCAATGGATGCGCCAAACCAAGCGGGATAAATTCCTAGATCACGCCAAGAAACGGCGCATCACTTGCGATGACGTTGGCATGAAGTCTGGGCTTTAGTTTTCGTGAACGAACATGTCTCCACTCTAACAACATTGCTAGGAATGTCTGTAGCCAAGACAAATAATCCAACTGGAAGTGTGTTTGGGAGCGCAACGGTGGCATTTTGCCCGCAAGCCTGAACAAAAATCACCTCTTTTGAAGGCGACATGTGTGGATGACTTTTTGCAAAATAAAGGCGAGGTAGTCTACTATAGGACGGGGTGGAGAGATGTGCCGTTCTGTCCGTCCTGTGCCTATTCTTTCAGTTTTATTTAGTCTATTTTTGTATTTCCCGTTTTATTTTATTTTTTAGGGAAGTATACTCGACGCCATAGAATATTACGATTCCGTGCAACCCTCACACCTTAAGCTAGCCTGCCAGCCACGTAGCTTTGTTCTGCACCCTAACGCTCGTTCCGCTACTAAAAGAAATACGATGAGATAACATATTTTCTAAACCAATTTACTTTTCTTTCATGCTTTTAATGCTTACAGAAACGTGGTTTAATAATAATAGCAGTGCGACTAACCTTTCGGATACACAAATTATTGTGTTAAACGGCCAAACAGGCGAGGGGCGGCTTTGCCATTTACGGTAAAAATTATTGCAGATATGGCATGATTCTTGAATTTTGCGCAGTAACCGATGATTATAAAATACAAACGCGGAAAAACAACTCCGAAGTCACATCGATAGTATACAGTCCTCCTAAAGGGAATGTCTACCAATTTATAAATTTCTTTGAACTGTATTTGGAATATGTCCGTAGAAATAAATTTCGCCTGTTTTGTAATGGCGATTCTAAAATAAACATCTTAGAAGACACTGCCATTACCTAAGTTTTTATAGGCGCCCTCCACTCCGTCGGTTTCATGAATCTGATCAAGTCACCGACTCGCGTTACGCTGACTACTTGTTCATGTATTAATCTACTGATTAAAAATACTCAAACACTGATCTCTCATGCTGGCACTATCACATCAAATATCAGCGATCATTGCCTGTTCTTTTGCTTGACTTAAGAGAAGATAAAAATAATATAATTGTCCAGACAAGCCAGTTACCGTACAGTGCATATCCGATAAGGCTTCGGAAGCTTTCAAAGATTACATTAGCCCACGCAACTGGTGTTATTTTATTTGACATTCATGATCCAGATATTGTACACTCTAAATTTCTGATTACACAAGGTTATACTATGGTGCCTGGAACACGTCTCCGACCGGTGTGTTTACCGCGCCCAAAAAATGTGGTCCCTCGATTTCCGCCTGATGACGTCATAGAAGTGTCATGCTGTCGCCGGTCGCGACCCTGGCGCTGTCTCAGCAGCTGTGGTGGATATGGCAGACGCCTGTTCTGCTGCAGGTCGCTCCCCACTGTGACAGTCTACGGAAGCTCCGGCAGTCGAAAGTTGGGACGCCTGGGACGCCGTGACGACAGCGACACTCGCGTTCGCTCGCTCTTTTCGCCAGCATTTCTACGGCCAACCGCCAGGATCGCGACAGGCAACAGCGTGACAATCCGGCTTCTGTGACGTCATTTGTTGCCACTTGGGGACCACGTTTGATGTATGGGCAGGATAGGACTCTAAACACACCAGTCGGACACGCGTTCCAGGCACCATAGTTATACGAGGGCACTTAAGCTTCGCCTTTAAGAGTGGAATGCGAAAGCACCGCAAGCTTGCCTGCGTGGCCTAATCAGTAGTGAGTGTGGCTCTCAACCGAATTGTCATGGAATAAAATTCGGCCTCAATTTTTTTCACTTTTTTAAGACAAATTAATTGCTTTATAAATTGAAATCATTTGAGACATGCGGCGACCTTTAATTCGACTACACGTCATGTTTTAATCGAGTTCATTCGACGCATGACGTCACTTTTCGCGTGTGCGTATTGGGTTATTTTAAATTCTCGAGCGAGGTCTTGTAGATGTGACGTCATGACCCGATTGACCAATCGGGATTTTTTCGTCCCACCGACGCCGACGCCGGCTCTTCTGCGACACGACCTCCTTAACGCTGTTGCGTTAAAAATACGCCGTGCAACTGTCAGAGTTTAAACGGACAAAAACAATCAAAACCCTGGCTCATGGCTCCACACATAAAAATGATATAAATCAAAAATGAGCTCAATCACTGTTTTTTTTTACGTATGCAATCATTAAAACAAATCACCATGTTTTGTGTGTTTTTTGTTTCTATGAAATAACTTGAAACTTAAAAATGATAGAAAAGCAATTATTTTTTTAGATCAGACAAAAAAATCGCCACGTCATATGGAAAGTGATCAACAATGTCCTGGGCCCTCATCGAAAAGAATATGAAAAATGGCGCTCGCTGACAAGTTTAGCAGTCATTTCACTAACACTACTGTTCCGCCAAATGAATTTCTGTTTCTCGTGTCACCTCTCAAAACGTCCTTTGATAACCTTTTTTTAGAACCCACGGCAAATGACAAGTGTTCAGGCTTTTCATGAATATTAACAACAGTAAAGCCTTAGACATAGCTAATATACAGATAAAGCCATATATCTTAGAAATCATTGCTCCATGGGTAACTCATATTTAATTTAATTCTTAAATCCGGCGTACTCCCAGATAATATAAAAAGAAGAAAAGCGACTGTGATATTTTATAGCCGGCGACAGAAATGACTCAGTTAACAATAGACCGATATCAAATATTTTTTAAAGGATTAGAAAAGTAAATTTTAAATCGCATATCCAACTTTTCAGCTGTTAAAAATAAGATTGTTAATTCACGATTTCGCTTCACAATGTGTATATTAACTGAATTGGTCTGATTAACGCTAAACGAACTTGCACTGCAGAATATTAAAAGTAACCCTTTTGCGACTAATCCCACGAAAAATATATTGCGAGGAATCACACAAGAAAACCAAAGGTATGCTTTTCCGGGCAAAAAACGAGATAGTTAAATCTCACCATGTTCTTAAGTAGGACGATCAAGAAATACAAGTTATGAATGAACATAAACTTTTGGTGTAATACTTTTTCTACACACTTGACTTGGGATGCCCATATTAGTAATATTTGCAGACAACATTCTGCCATGACGGCTGTTTTGTCCCGCTGGCGACGGTTACTTTCAACAAAGAAAAAGCTAGGAATTTACCACGCACTATATTTTATTTATTACTTACTGTAGTTTAGCATGGGCAATCGCAACTAAATCAGTTATAAGAAAAGAAAATAGTCCGTCATAGTGCAAACCTCGAGCACCTTTCCTCGACGCGAAATTTTTTTTCTTCACTATTATATTATCATGTGTAGGACAAATGCATGACTTCCGTAGTCTCCACTCATTTTCTTCTTGTATCTTTAAAAAGTTCTTGACCAGTATTCTATCATTGGATCCTAAACCTCCTACATTAAGCACGCGTAATACTGATGCCCGGTTCCATGCGAAATTTCGTAAAAAATCTAAATTACAATCATATAACACAATCTGGCATTTCTCGTTAATCGACACTAAAATATAGTAGGGCTGGCCAATTGATCAACTTAACTATCGATTAATCGATACTTCATTTAATAGCGATTATTGTTTTAACTGGTTAATCGGTAAAATTTTGACGAACCAAAATAAAGTACAAAAATAAATGTTTTCACCACGCTGAAATGGACGAATACACCTATATAAAGGGCAAACTTTAGGTGAATTTTGAACTTAAAGCAAACTTTAAGGGCGAGATTTCTAACTGCAGACAAGTGCAGAAGGCTACACGTGTCCCGACCGCTCCAACGCGGTGCGAGTGACCGTTTAGCGCAACACAGAATATCGCGAACAATCAAAGGAGGCCGCAATGTAGGAGAATATGGACGAACACCCTTTCCTCGTGAAGCTGACATAACAATCTGTCAGTGTGAGTTTCTTTGAACTGTTCTCAACTACGCATCGCAGTTGATTCGCAATAGAGATAGTATTTTGCGCCATTAATCAGATACTCC
Source organism: Ixodes scapularis (assembly GCF_016920785.2). Lineage (NCBI taxonomy): Eukaryota > Metazoa > Arthropoda > Arachnida > Ixodida > Ixodidae > Ixodes > Ixodes scapularis. The sequence goes on from NW_024609837.1 coordinate 79,040,398, forward strand.
GCAAAGGCAAAACAAATTGTACGATGACATCAGGTTGATTTAATAGGGTGAATATGAGGATGTAGCAAAGGTGACCTGGCGAGATCAGCAAAGCCCCACTTCGTCTTCCGACCTAAGAGTTACCTCCCCCGGCAGAGCAAGGGCCGGTTCACCGGCAGATGTTGTAAGGGGTGACGGCGATCGGTGGCGGTGTGGTTTGAGTCGGCTATGTGATCGATGTCGGTTGACTTGGACCGTTGGTCGCGAGGCAGGGCGACAGGGCAACCTCGTACAGTTCGTGGACAAAAAAAGGCGTCGCAAAATCTTGTAGGGGCCTATAAATTGCTCCCGAAGTTTCTGGCATTTCCCGGCGAAGCGTCTGGGTGTCCAAAAGCCTACTTCGTCGCCAGCTTTGTAGAAAACATCAGTAGGAGACTCCGCATAATGAATTAAGCCTTTGGTGTTGCTGCGCTTGAAGCGTATTGATTCTGGAAAGTTGCCATGTTTTGTTTGTTTGTTTGTTTGTTTTGCACGGAAGAGAACATCATCGCTGTGATCATCGAGTAAAGTGTCGTCAACGTGGAGCAAGATAGTATCTAACTAGTAAGCGGTTCTCGTTCGTACAGGAGGTAGTAGGGGGACTATCCTGTCGTTTCTAGGCGGCTGGTGTTGTAACCATCTGTTGTACACCGTAAACAAAAACGTGCCCTTTTTTACGGATAAAATTTCTGGCACCTATGTTGCCGGAAACGTTATCCGTAATCTTACTAACGCAATTTTCCTTTTAAACACGTACCCAGTCCGCAAATAAAATGACGTTCCGCTACGCAGATTGCGGAAAGTGCTTACTTACGGTAATGATATTTAAGAGCTGTTCGTTAGCCAACGGACAGGAATATGCATTACGTAAAAACTTCTTACGAAAAGCGTTCTAGTATCCCTGAGGGTCTGTCCACGAAAGGGCAGACCAGGCTCTCTGTAAATTATATCACGGAAAGCACACTCGAGCATCTGTAATCTTATAGGGCAGCGTCAATATAAAGGTTGGCTGTAAAATGAGCTAGAAGAAATTATGCTTTCATTTAGCAAGTTCAACTTATTAAGGAGAGTTCGTGTTACACAAACTACCGTAAATCATTTTAAGGTGCAATTATATTCTGTGAAAAAATAAAAATAAAGTATTAATTTTTTTTTAAATAGGCACCAATGTACACATTTGAGTCGTGTTATAAAGCTCAGCGACGCAGGTTCGTCAAGTTTCCTCAAGGTCAGTTGCTTTTTCTTCTGTTAGTTCTCGCATTCAGATCAACATGCAGGATTAATTTTAGACGGTAGTGGGGTTGCAAAACAGTATCTGCAGTCTCATCGACTACTGCAGTCATTGCATTTTTCAACTGTGATATGTATCACCTCGCCAACACCAAACGTAAATCTCGGTCATCTGCGTCCGCACTCTTCCCTGAAAATTTAAAGAATTCGGTTTTCTCATTCCACAGAGACAAATCTATGCCTTCACATATGACAATAGTGTGCACTGCTGAGCTCAATGCTTGCAAGAGCCGATTTCTCCAGTTTATTTTACACCCAGTTCCTTAGTGATGCTGCTTTGTACATAATGTTCATTATGAATCTGATACAACCGGGTTTTCTTTTAAACAAGAAAGGTTACATAATTTTGAATTGAAAAGGGATATCTTTAAAAGAATATCTCGAGCCTTCCTTCCTATGTTGCTTGCAGCAATCGAGCAATTTCATCTAAATAACTAATTGGAAAATAAGAAAAGTGCCTTGGAACAATTTATTTTTGGTCCTTGAAAAGCCAGAGTGGAGCCCCATGCTGTTTTGCCTTTGTTTTCAGATGCTTCACGCAAACCAAATTAAAAATATATCTGTATCACATCAATACCATGTGCAAATTGAGTTTTGTGCATAGGACACGACCCCCCTCAGCCCATATAAGTTCTAGCGCGTACGGTGTTGAGGCAATACCACCTAGAACACAAGGCCTGCGCGTTTCCTTCTCTAAACGTCATCACTAGTAGATCCCCTCAGCGCCCCCTAGCTAGCCCGGATGAGCAACATCGTCTGCTACGTCGTCTGCAACATCAGCTGCTCCATTGAATGCTTCAGTGGTTTGTGTAGAAGATAATAAAACAGATGCTCATGCCGAGTGTCTCTTGCTATACCAGACGATGAAGTTAGACGTTCACGTGGAGCGTCAAATGCATGAGTGAAAATGCCTTACTGCTGTGCGAAGGGCTGCAAATCCCTTCGCTGGGCGCTGGACGCTGGCACTGGACGCCATTTTTGAGGGCGCTGTTTATACTCCGTTCATTCCTAAGCAGAGAACGCAGCCAATGCCACAAGCACGAGAGCTCGAGGTCGCTGCTTTGAAGCGTTCTTCGGCAGAACGAGCGCGCGCTCTAGAAATGCTCGTCTCAAAGCCAGGAGCGCGTGCTAGCCGGCGCTCCTGGCCGAGGGAGTGTTCGAATGCACGTTACAAATGAACTGGAAGCTCGCTATCAGCTCGCGCTCAGCAGTCGCGCACGCAGCTGTGGCCGCAAGTGAATGCGACGTAGTTGGCCGTGCTCCAAAGTTTACTCGATCTTACTCCAGGATAAGGTGTTTATACCTTGACGTTCTAAAACCTACCCGCGTCCAGCGTTTTTCAATATCTGTGTTGTCACGTGACACGACCCGTCGGAGTAACTCGGATCCATTTGGGTAAGATTTGGAACGCAGCCGTAGTTCTGAAGCGGCCCATATATACTCTCGTCAAGCTTCGGGGTGTTTGCCGCTTGGGGCGGGTCGGGGATCTACTAACGAAACGTCATGCGCAGGCCTTGTCTTCTAGGTGGTATTGGTTGAGGGCAGAAGAGATGTTGCGACCGCCTCCGAACTTAGGTGAAAACGTTCTCTTCCGTCTTCAACATCGAACGCGCTCAAAATTGGTGACCCATTGTAATCAATTGTGAATGGCTTGGCTTCCTTTAAGAGAACCTTGTGCGGCACAGAGTATGGTTGCTGGAGTAATCTGTTGGAGCCGTCCTTGCGTGGCTGCCGTTTTCAAGTTCGTTCGAGCCGTAGACCACAGTTAGAGTTTGCCTGCTGAGCAGTGTGGGTCTGAGGTTTCGCACTGTCCAGCGCAGCTGATTGGTATATGTCGTAGGATCGGCAGCTGACTCTTCCAAACCAGACGTGGAAAAAATCTCCGGGAAGGCGTAGGGTAGTCATGCATCAGTTCGGCTGGACTGTAGCCAAGGTCTTGCTTCAAAGTTGTTCGAAATCCGAGAAGGATCGGCGAGCTCGTGTTCCACGTACTTTGAGTGAATTGTACCATAAGTGCCGCTTTGAGTGAACGATGAAAGCGTTCAACGAGACCATTTGAGATAGGGTGGTATGCGGTGGTTAGTATAAGTGTGGTCTCTAAGAATGACGTAAGGTGTTGGAAGAACGCGGATTCGAACTGACGTCCCTGGTCCGTAGGGAGAGCAGATGGGACGCCGAATCGAGAGACCCAGCCTTGAACGGAGGTGCGTGCCAATGCACCTGCTCGAATATTTTAAATAAAAAACGCCTTCGAACAACAAGTGAATCGGTCGACGCAGCTGAATAGGTAGCGATACCCCTCAAATGGCCAGAGGCGGGAACAGATCAACCGCCTAATATGCGCGAACAGATCAACCGCTTGACAGCGCAGGAGGCCGCATTCGTGGCCTCCGACCATCACAGCCTTTAGTACAACCAAAACCCGACAAGAACCCAACAGAACCCACTCTGCTCATCACGAAAACGGTCGAAATTGCTCCACTCAGTTTGCATCTAAGCATCAAAACTCTAGGATGGCCTCGGAGATTGCCGGTGTGCATGGCTCTTCGATCCCTGCGATCACCACAACCCACCGGAAGCTAACAGATGGCAGCAATTCCCTTACAACTCAACTTCGCCAAGTCTCACGGAGTTTACCACCGTCATATTTTAATGCAAACAATATGTAAATCTCGGTCCCGTTAAAGGAAGCACAGGAGGGGAGGAAAACTGGATCAAAAGAAGACGAGCGGGAAGCGTGAGCTCACGCGAGAATATAAAACGAAAGAAGCACGGCCGACGATCCCGGCAGGTTCGTGGACAATCCGTTTAATCGGTAGGTTTAATCACTGCAAATAGGGTAAATAAATAGGTAGGACCTAATCGTGGTCACTACAAAGTATTACCCATCTTATACAAAAGTCAAATGAATATTGCCCCTAATTGTTCATCTTGTGATCCGATATCTAAAACCAAAGTTCGACTTGAGGGATTTGTTGTCCTGTTTCTTAGTCAAAACTTCAAGCTTAAGTTCATTCAAAACTGTGGGAAAAAATGTAAGGCCGGAATCGCTATGTGATTTGCATTATAATGTGAAACAATTCTTGAGACCTAATGAACGAACCGGAAACCTCGATTCGGTTTCAGTGTGATGCTTTATTGATAAGGTTCGTGGGATGTTGCAGAAGAGTCTATGTAAAACTGGCTAAGCTCATATCCCATACTTTTATAAGTTCGGGCAGAAACTTAAAATCTCTCATTAGAATCAAGGGCCAGTTCCACTTTTTCTCGTTGTCGAAAAAGGTGGTAAGCCTAGAATGCTTTGAGAGTGCGAACATTAGAAACTTTATATTCTCTTTAGATATCCCAGGAGTGAGGTTTGGACAGAGCTGAAGGGGTGAAAGGGTGCATTTCTGCTAAAACTGCTTTCAAAAGCTATGGACTAAGAAATTGAACTTACAACTTAGGAGCTCCGTCCTATCCACGTTGGAGCACACCTACGCGCTCGCTTTCGAGTTGAATGAGAGGTAAAAATTTACAAAGTATTTTTATATGGCACGCAAGTTTGTTTGCTACTTGCACACTTTGTTCACCTGATTACCCCCCAAATGCGACCAAGGTATTTTGTTTACCTCAGGTGTCTACCACTCAAGGTACGCTCTTGGCTACCTCGTCAGCGCATTTTGACTGCGTGTTTTTATTGCCCATTGAAAGGCGGGCCCTTCTTTGCAATGTTCTCGAGGAGTTCGTTCTGATGTGTGCGAAATGACGCATTTTGGAGTACCTGCACTCCGTATACTCCACTTTACAGGTTGACTGCGGCGCTGACAAAGGCTTGGGGACAGACGCATGATTTTAAAAGGCGTTCTGTGTGCGTGAGCTCTCATACAAACAAAGCTGCCCTCATATGCCTGTGCCGTTGCCCCTGCTAGAGCCAAATCGGTCACACGAACCATCCAACAGACAAACCGACCAAAAAAACTGGTAGAAGGTTCGCCCACAAATGCTTTCGCTTTTAAAATCAAAACAGGACAAGCCGGGACAAATAACCCATTAAAAAAAAGTACCATGCAACTTTCATTACATCAGTTCTTTTGTATCCACAAAAAATAAATAAGAAAAGCCAACCACTTAAGATTCATTCATAGAGACCATAATTGGGTCTGCAAAGATCAAGACAAAAAATGAAAGCTGTTTACAACTCCCTGTAACACCGAATTAGAGTGCAGCTCTTGAGGAGGGGGGGGGGACGGCGCGGAGGGGGGGGGGGGGTCACGTGACCTCGGGGTCACATGATCAGGGGGGTCACGTGACCTGGGGGCCACGTGACCTGGGGGGTCACATGACCTCGGGGTCCACGTGACGTCGGGGGGGTCACGTGACCTCGGGGGGCAACGTGACCTCAAAGAAAGGTCACGTACCTCGGGGGGGTCACGTGGCCTAGGGCGTCACGTGACCTGTGGGTCACGTGACCTGTGGGTCACGTGACCTTGGGGGGGTCATGTGACCTTGCAATTACGCCGACGCCGTCTACGACGCCGACGCCAACGGCGACGCTGACGCCGCTCAAGCCAGAAACGGGCGCCTAAGAGCTGCGCTCTAAAATGAAAGACGTTTAAAACTCCCTGTAACACCGAATGGGAGTGCAGCTCTTGGGGAGGAGGTGGGAAGGGTAAGGGAGGGGACGGTATGCCCCTCCTCCTCCTCGTTCGTACCCTCTCCTCTTCCCTCCTCATCAACTACTTCCGTGCTCCTCGCCTCCTCCCCTCTCCTCCTTCTCCCTCTGTTCATCCCCCCTCCCCCGCCTCCCTCCCGCGCGGTGCATTATAAGGCGTTTCCCACAATGCACCGCGCGGTTACGCCGACGCCGACGCGTCACGCCGATGCATTACGCCGACGCGTTACGGTTACGGCGACGCCGACGTGCTACGGTTACGCCGACGCGTCACGTCGATAGGGTACGCCAACGCGTTACGGTTAAGGTGACGCCGACGCGTCACGCCAATGCATTACGGTTACGGCGACGCCGACGCGTCGCGCCGATGCGTTACACCGACGCGTTACGGTTACGTCGACGACAACGCCGACGCCGCTCAAGCCGGAAACGGGCGCCTAAGGGCTTCGCCCTAAAAGAAAATCATGTGGGAGTCCTTGTTAATAATTCTGGCCTTTGATACAGTGTAGTGAAACACGTTAGGATGACATGAGTATTAGATGCAGAGTTTTCTACACAAATTGTGGACAAGCCGACATCAGACAATGACTGCGGAGTGGGAGGAGAGAGAAGGCGGACACAGGCGGTAGCTGCAGCTTTCTTCTGTGTGTACCGCGACGATGTCGTATTCATTTGGAGTGTTGGGACCTGTACCACCATGTCTTGGCACTGAAACCCACTGAGCACGGCAATTCGAAACATTACACCTTTGTAAGATCACTCTCCATTGTCCAGTCGTGGCAAAATGTAGATGTGGACGGGACATCGAAAAATGGCTAGCGTGGCTAGTGCCCGGCGAAACCACAGCCACCCACTGTGAGGAGAACCCTCGTTAGATGTCACCGATCGTGTCTAAACAGTTTTCAGAAGGGTGCTGTCAGCCACATAAGGTGTGCCTTCCTCTCAGAGACATGCTAGATTTTAAAAATTGAAATATTTATTTGCCAGCAAAAAACCTGTGCAGCTACCTCCGCAAATTGACTATTTCAAAGTGTTCAATTGCCAAAAGTTGTTCGACGTTTTACGATTCCGAATGTAGGTCCTGAAAAAAAAAAGATAACACGAATGTCAATCAAAACAAGTGAGAGCTGCTTAAATTTTAGCTGGCTATAGGTATACAAGGTAATCTTGCAGTAAAATAGTCGCAGGTGTCTGCCAGAAATCAGCTGACTTGCGACTTTGGCTCTAAGAAATTCCTACAAGCAAGACTTAAGAACCATGCAGTCCCCTTTAGTTAAACGTTACCTTATAATGTGCTAGAATATGTAAGAAAACTAATTACAAGCCTTCTTAGAGCTAGACCTTGTGGACATCGACATAAACTAAGCTAAAAGAAGATGCATGTAAAAACTCCTAGTAATATTTGTCAACTTGGGCAAGATACTTTAGATTAAAAAACTACCTAATTAAGTTACAGTTAAAAAAGTAACCTATAACAGTTACTCCTAAAAGGTAATGACATTACCTTATTTCTTATTAGAGTAATAAACAAGGACAATGTATGAACCGGCTATTTCTGGTCTATTGCATCAAGTGCCTGTATCCGTGTAATTCCAACTTATACAAAGGTAGTAGTTGTTTTTGAAAATTTGCGTTGGAAAGTTTTAACTTTACTGAAGGCAAGCACATTGGTACCATTGCTGAACAAGCTTCCAACTGGCACACTCAATGGAATGGCTCGACCACACAAGTATTTTTTCCTCGTATAGGCTTTAACGATACACAAAGCCGTTGTTTTTAAAATTACCTTTCTCTAACACCGCGCCTCGCCCGTAGGAACAACGTTTGGTGAGAGTTGAAAAAAATATTGCCATCGTCTTTATCTGTTATCAGTGTTCTCTCTGCACTACTGCATCTACGCTTTCGTATTGGCACACGTCATCCATAATTCGCAATTTGTAATTTTTTTGGTCCTTGTCTAGTCCCGACCATCTACGTTAAAGTTATGCATCAGATTATGCACCTCAATGTAAATGTAACTCGTAAGATTAGGAAATTGGCGTTTAAAGACCTTTGTTACTTTCCACATTATTCAGAAAAAAAATGTTGCTACAGAAGTTAGTTCCCACAAACTTTGTGTTTGGCAGTTTAACGTTACTAATAAAATAATTAAGTTACATTAATACGTTATTGCAACGTGCTACTACCTAATACTGACTGTGATTAAAACGTGGCAAGTTCATCAGCAACGAAACGCCATCAGCAGGTGACCTAGTAGGTTTCGATTTTGCTATAGTGGATAGATTCAAATGATTTTAGCATATTAGGTCTGAATCTAGCTATAGTGTATAGTAACACGAGCTAGGGTCAAAACAATCTTACATGAAACGGACACTGCAAAACGTGTTTGGAAAAGTGACATCAGCCAGACCGGCGTTGGCCTCCTCCCAGAAACTTGCTCGCTGTGTAATAACTCAAACTTTTGACTAACCATAAAAAAACACAACACAGTTGACTCGGTAACTCGACTTGTTCAAATGGTTAAATCATCAAACGTTGCTCGACGTTTCGAAATGCAAATTGTATTTTCTGAACGACTAGACATACACAAGATTGTCAAAATGCCAATTTGAACAAGTGAGAGTAGCTTAAATCACATTTGACTGTGAACATGTGAAGTAGTCACGCAGTGCAAGCATGGCTGCAGGAGGCTGCCAGACAGGCCAACTTGTGCTTTGAAAAACCTCTTGAAACAAATAAAAAGGAACCATAACGTTCCACGTACTTCAAAGATTAATAATTACTATTTAATAATAATACATTTAAATATCAAACGAATAGTTGTTTTGTACGAGGGGATTCTTTGTAAAATATCAGGATGCTGGTTGCTGTAATTAAACAGATGCAGACTTCTGATAACATTGGATATGAATAATATATCATGTCGACCACATCTGCTTTGATGCTGTAGCACTCACATTGCGTGCATGCACCAGCCTTCACTGGTTCACAGCAGCGTATCGCAACAAATCATTTATTGGCTCTGGGTGCTCAAACATTTTACTGATCAACCATCTTTGGCTAGAATTATAGGATGACTCCCAGTTTTAAATGAATCAGTTGAAACAAAAATTATATTTGCATACAGTTTCATGATTTCTGTGAAGGTTTTTTGTAAGTCGTTTTCGTTGCTTTTTATACTGTTGGGAGTCCTGCAGCATTCTCGAAGATCGAAAATCTGTAAAACTGCCGAAAAGTCCCATTCGAACTAAAGATAAACAATTTATGAAATCATTCGCTTCGACGTTCGAAAGTTCCGAATATTTGCGAAGCCCTTTCTTAACTTTTCAAAAAGTTGGAATCAGCCACGTAAGAGTTGTCTTCCTCTTAGATACATGGTAGACGTGTAGGAACTCAAATTTGCACTTACCATAAAAAAACACATGGATTCAAAGGACTTTTGTGGAGACTTATTTGGAGTCCCCCCCCCCTTTAGCGGACCTAAAATCTTCCGACAAACATTCGTCCGTCTCGCTGCTTCCGTTCTCTTCAACCCCTTTCTCTCCGTTGATTTGGAAGATTTGTCTAGGTGGATATAATGCATCATCTTAACACGAATGCCACGCCTGCTCCACGCATACCCAGCCTGGTGAAGGTGAAGCCACTTTTTTTTCTACTATCAGGTCAGATTACGGTACAGTTTTGAACGTGTTAAACCTGAAAGACTGCTGATCAAGCACACATTCTATACAAGATAACCATGTTCCCTGTCTTGAAAGTTACAAACTGATGACAACCAGTGTTCACACGTTATACATTTGTTATAAAAATAAATCAGTATAATTCTTAGTAACCTTAATAGAGCAAAAATGATTGCGTGAGTTGCGATAAAGGATATTACCCCACGATAAATGAAAGGGGCATATACAGTTTGCCATTCTAGACGTATTTTGTGAACTTTAGTCATTTCAAGACTTACCCACCACTAAATAAAGTCGAGCTTCGCGGATGCTTTCTTCGGATGAGTAAATTCAACACGTAAAAAGCTCCAAACTGGGAGCATACCGCCACCAAGAACAGCATAGGCTCCTCAAGCATTTCCTGATACTCAGTGACAAGGAAGCAATTGTCGTCGAAGACGCTTCCTGCAAAAACAAAAAAACAAATATACACTTGCATCTCAGATACTAGGGAGTTTCATGGAACCCTGTTTGCACATCCGATATGGTACGAACAGCACTCCGGTACAAACTGCGCATGTGCGAGTTTTCTGCGGCAGCGCATGCGAAGTGCGTACTGGAGGGCCGATCGTACAGTATCCAGAGGTGCAAAAACAATTCCCTAATACTCCCTCATGTGTATCGGCAGGAACGGTGGCTGTGCTCCTTACAAACTGTCTGACTGGGGAGAAAGATTAATGCATACAGTTTTACAGTTCGCGGTCGGCAGTATTACGTGCCCTTCTGAGTAGCGCCGTGCGAGTATTGAGTGGGGGTATGTTACTTTAATACCCACATAGAATAATATGAGCATAAAAAATTAATACCAATACGATGGTCTTGGACCATGTGGGTGGGGAGCCAGTCTACTACGGCGACACTGACGTGTTCTGTAAATGAGAAATTCATCGGCTGCATTACGACTGCTAACCAGTCAACGTGCATCACGCAGTGGTGATACACGACAGCGCACATGTGCGATAATCATCCAGATAGCGAAGGAACGAACACACCATTTCTGCACAGCTCGGTGAAATGAGAAGGCTACAAGCCTCACGAGCAACGATGTGAAACTCGTGAAGCGCACTCAGACAATGCGTTGTTACGTGCTTTACTAGAACACACTTGCCAGCCAGCACGCGACAATAGCCTCCCAATCACTTACGAATGACGAACCGCGCGTATCAGCAATCTCGCGATATGACACAAGGTTCAAACGAATCTTGTGTCATATCGCCTTCGAACTTCAACTTTCAACTCTAAAAAGAAGGTCAAATACAAACATGAACTGAGATGCCAGCGACCGTCATTAAACCCGAAGTTTAAAGCGACGCAAATTCATGGTTTCTTTTATTTTGAGGAAATAAGCGTCAAAAATACGAAAGTAAAAATGAGAGTCCCCGATCAATGTATATTGATCGGGGATACCATCTGGAAAAACGAGGTAGTTTATTGTGGAACAAGTGGAGCCTCGGGAACGATTAGGTGCTCATGGGCAGGTTATCGCTAAAGCGTAACAGTGTTTCAGGTACACTTACTCAGGTGAAAAAGTAACCCTGCTGCAGCTACACTTACAAAATTGAAAGAGGAACTTGTATACTTGCAGTTACTTCGCAAAAGTAACACCTCTACTTAACCGTTACTTTACAAAAATATTATAAAACATTGAAAAGGAACCTACCTTAATAGGCCTTTATATTAGCATATGCTTTTCCTGAGGCGTTGTGTGGTTTACGATAGGAAATTTTTTTTTTAACTAAAATTTTCCCAATAATAAATATAACGTGTTTCGTTATTCCTATTTTAATTTTTGCCATAAATAGCTCATGGACAAGATCACAATTTAAGACACTTTGGGGTACCTCCCTTATACGATAAAGCATTTATTATAGTTTCTTTGACGAAATGGCAGGCGACTTTAGTTTTTCAAAATTTTAAGGTAGCAAATACCTGCTGAAGATTCATGAAGAAGTTTAAAATAAGCATGACAATTTTAATATGTGCACGACTACAACAGCACGCGTCTAGATCTCGGGTATATATAATCATGGTGGTGAGTTTACAATCGGCAAATTCTTATTACAGATTTCTTTCGTGATGCGAAAGGGGACGAAAGCAATAAAATCGCGCAAGTGTGAAGTCAATAATGATATTAGTCACACATGGCGATCAGCTTTGTAGATGTTTTCTTATGCCACTCTATCCACCAGTATTTGGAATCGTTTTCTACTGCGTGCGTACAATCTTTCATGAAGCACGAAGCTTCTCCTGAAAATTTGGAGATAAATTTTACGGTAACATTCCTTTGCCAAACCCGCTGAACACGGCATCGGTGCAAAAAAGAAACAAACACTGATCGAGATGCAAACGATCCCTGCGTGTAAAATTCCAAGGCTGTTGCGATCTTTTCTTCGCCACTTTCTAACCAGATGGGACACGTTCGCGCTCCTCCATCTCACCAGCCCAAGTATACCTGTTTTCACCTCAAAGAATCGTAGTAAAAAAAGTCCGGCCTCTCGCTGAACATTACTAATTCCCCCCTTCATGTGGATGATTAAGAGATGTATAGGAAAACTTTAGATCATATTTATGCTATTTTATCAAGAGGTGCACGTTCCTAACTCCAAAAGCATCGCTTTTTCTGCCGACAAGCAAATCTCGTTAGAACTACTTCGCGCCGCGTATGAACAATGCACGAAACCTGCTTTTTTCTTCAGGTGAAAACGGGTATAGAAGAGACCACCCAGAAAGCCCACGACGTGAATATTTATAAATAAACTGATGCCAAGTGCCCCTAGTCCCGTCTAAGGGCGGTTTTTCAAGTTAAAGAAAACACACAAAAAAGCAGAACGAGACAAACATTTCGAGCGAATGCTCTTTCTCAAGTGACGGGACCCGGGAAGCAGAGTAATGGTGGACACCAATCGTGGGTGACGGGAGGCAAGGCCGGTAATTGGGTAGCAAAAAGAGGGGAAAGGGGAGCAAATGGAGCCTTAAATTTGAGAACCCACAAGGGTGCATCTGAGAGTTGGACGATTCAAATTAGAGGGAAGGAAACGTATGCTTGGCGGCAAAAACACGGGGTTCAGAAAATCGCCTAACCGTAAGCCTGCGGGCGCTTTCGGGTGACAATCACCAAAAACTTTCCCACCCGAAAAGCACTCGCTGCCTTCGTCAAACGAAAATGATAAATGCATTAGAGATGCCGCGCTTTGTTACTCTGCATGTGCTGTGGACGACGAAGCATACACGGCTAGTACGGACACAAACCTTCCCATTCTCCCAGTTGGCGGGACCAGCTTTGCCAAGCAAGGTCACCCAAAGTTTAGTTTCTTCGTAGATCCGCAGCGCTTTTTGAAATCCGCGAGAGAGGCGAAACTCCACTTCTTAAAGGGACCATGAAGGCCATTTAATTTTTTTTTTTTTTAAAGAAGGTGTTTTCGGAAGCCTTGGGGTCCTGGCATGCCACACAATTTTTTCTGGAACGTTGTGACTCTTATTTCTGTACCTGCAAATAAATGTGCGAAACCGAAACGAACATTCAGATTTCTTCGCTTTTTCGCCTCTGGAAAGAGAAGTGACGTCAGGGAGCACTGTCGGCATCGGTAGGATTTAGTGCACACTCACTGTGGTTCCCGTGGTTCGCTCTAGTGCACGGCGGTCTGTGGAGAAAACCTAGAAGAAATGGACGACAACGCCGCGCTCACAAACGAGTTTGAGCTCCTGTTCAGCGACCTCACGCCGACTAAACGGGGGATGCTGCTAAGACATCTTGGGTAAAACCAGCTGAACAAAGGAAGGAAAGTGACAAGGAGAAAAGATTGGCGAACCGACCGCTGGACTACCAACTGTTTTTTTATTAAATTTCCCTCTTCTTCTATTAATTCATCTCCGATCATCCTTTTTCTTTTTCTTTCTCATTGCTCTTATTTTTGCTCTTATTTTGCTTATTTTTTTTTTTGCTTATTTTTTTTTTCTCTAGATTTTTATCAATTACCCACGAAGAGTGCCGTGTAGAAAGAGTTTTTCTTTGGCTTGTAAGGTAAGTGAAGGGATGCTCACGCACTTGTCATCTCCTTCGTCGATAGCAAGGGCCTCTAAAACCTCCCTTGCAACCCGGTTTCTATGGTGTCCCATTATGTGAAGATTGTCGAGCTCTGCTGTACACAGGCATGTCCGACAATGGGCAGCTAAATGTCCTGGTCCCGCAAGGTTCCTGAGGTTCGCTGCATGTTCACGTGCTCGGTCGTTAATACATCGACCGGTCTGTCCGATGTAGAAGCGGCCACATGTTAGCGGTATATGATATATAACTTCCTTTTCACAAGGAGCGTATTGTGTTCGGTGCTTGGTGTTACACATTTCCTTGGTGTTGATTGGTACCTGATTAATTTTGCGGCACATTGAATAGGCCTTGTTAGGTGCCGAGCAGATGACTTGCACGTTTTGCCGGTTCGCTATCTTTTTTAACTTATGGGTAACCCCGTGAATATATGGTATCACTACAAAGGGTGGTCTGGGTTTTTTTGTTTGTTGACTCGTAGCTTTGTTCGTCTTGATGGTGCGGCATATTTTTTCACAGATGGAGGCCATCATGGGTTTCGGGTATCCCGCGTTATGAAGCCGAGACATTTGGGTGTCAAAACTTTGTTGTACTTGATGTGGACATGATTTCTTTAGACTAGCTGTAAGGGCTGAGATGGCCACAGCTTGCTTTACGTTCTTAGAATGTTCCGATTCAAAAGGAAGAAATGCCTTCCCTGATCGTGCTTGATATTTCCAACAAACATGTCCTGTTTTGAATGTCAAGGCTAAATCCAGAAACCGAATGGAATCGTCCACAGGAGTCTCATAGGTGAAGTTTAGACCCAAACAGCTTTGTTGGAATAGTGTCATGGTGGTGTTGAGGCGTCCGTCTTCTTTTTCGTTAATTTTTGTGGTGGATAGAATAAGAAAATCGTCCACATATCTAAAGATACCCGCTATGCGTGTATCTTTTAGTACCTTCTGGATGGCTCGTCCACACATGGCAAGAAAAATATCACATAGAAGAGGAGCCACTTGTGAGCCGATGCACACTCCACTCTTTTGCACGTACTGGTGTTCTTGATGATCTACTACAGTCGCTGACAGGTAACATTGTAGGATTTCTAAGAAATGACCTACGCTCATCCCTGCATTATTTTGGAAATTAAAAAGGCCACTTTCTTCGATGGTGGTTTGAATGATTTGTAGGAGGCTTGTGTGGGGAATAGAATAGTACATGTCTTGTACATCTATAGAGAACCCGGAGGCTATGAGGTATCCCTGTTCTTGAAGGAAGGATATTACATGCTCTGAATTTTGTATTCGGAAAGGGTCATCGATTTGTACGTTGGATAGTTGTTGGGTCAGAAATTTGGACACGCAGGCCTGCCAGGTGGTTCGTTCCGAGACAATGGCCCGAAAGGGAACTCCCTCCTTGTGAGTCTTGGCTGAAAAAAACACTGATAATAAGTCTTTTTTTGCCGCTTTGATCTTGGTTATTAGACCCGCCTGTTGAGTGTCACCGAGCAATCTGAGGATGGCTTGTTTGGCTGCTTTTGTACGGTGATTATCAACTTGAACGAAGTTCTTGGCTATGGCCTGGTGAGCTTTTTCCTTGTACATCTGGGATGGTAGAACGACGAAGCCACCTTGCTTGTCTGAAATACATAAGTTAAGTTGTTTGCTCCTGAGCTCTTCTATAACGGAACCAAAGTTTCCCTTGGGGGCCTGGTGGTTTAGGCTAACAAGAACCTGAAGACCATCTTCAATGATCTGTGGACCTCTGTCTTGTGGGGCTTTTGCGGCTATTTGGCGTAAGAGGACTACCTTATCAACAGCCTCAAGCTTCGGCGCTGAGGCAAATTTTGGTCCTTTTTCCAGCACGTGTCTTGCTCTGGGTGGTATTGGTAGGTCTCCAATAACATGGAGTGGAGAAATTTCCAGGTCAACCCTACCTTGACGATGCACATGCAGGTGATGACGCCAAATTGGGAGGTAGTCCCTAACCCACAGAAGTTCTGTGATGTGATTTGTCATGATGAGGTGATTTGAAAACTCGTTGAGGGTTGGACATTTTACTCGTAGGAAGTCGGTTAAGAGGCGTACCTGGCGCCATTTCTCGGAGCGGAGGATTTTTGACACACGTTGTGCGTGTCCCTGTGAAGGTTTCACTGCCCCAAAGAGGTGTTGAACTTGATCCAAGATGAGTTTCTTTTTAATGCTTCGAGAGAGCAACCGTGCTTGACATATGGAGTTGGAAATGAGCGAACTTAAGGCGTACTGGTCAAGGAGGTTAAAATTAACATAGGGTGTGCTCAGGTAACAAGAAAGGTAACTTACTAAGGGTAAAAGCTGAGCTAGTTGGTTCTGAGACATCTTGGGTAAAACCAGCTGAACAAAGGAAGGAAAGTGACAAGGAGAAAAGATTGGCGAACCGACCGCTGGACTACCAACTGTTTTTTTATTAAATCTCCCTCTTCTTCTATTAATTCATCTCCGATCATCCTTTTTCTTTTTCTTTCTCATTGCTCTTATTTTTGCTCTTATTTTGCTTATTTTTTTTTGCTTATTTTTTTTTCTCCCGATTTTTATCAATTACCCACGAAGGGTGCCGTGTAGAAAGAGTTTTTCTTTGGCTTGTAAGGTAAGTGAAGGGATGCTCACGCACTTGTCATCTCCTTCGTCGATAGCAAGGGCCTCTAAAACCTCCCTTGCAACCCGGTTTCTATGGTGTCCCATTATGTGAAGATTGTCGAGCTCTGCTGTACACAGGCATGTCCGACAATGGGCAGCTAAATGTCCTGGTCCCGCAAGGTTCCTGAGGTTCGCTGCATGTTCACGTGCTCGGTCGTTAATACATCGACCGGTCTGTCCGATGTAGAAGCGGCCACATGTTAGCGGTATATGATATATAACTTCCTTTTCACAAGGAGCGTATTGTGTTCGGTGCTTGGTGTTACACATTTCCTTGGTGTTGATTGGTACCTGATTAATTTTGCGGCACATTGAATAGGCCTTGTTAGGTGCCGAGCAGATGACTTGCACGTTTTGCCGGTTCGCTATCTTTTTTAACTTATGGGTAACCCCGTGAATATATGGTATCACTACAAAGGGTGGTCTGGGTTTTTTTGTTTGTTGACTCGTAGCTTTGTTCGTCTTGATGGTGCGGCATATTTTTTCACAGATGGAGGCCATCATGGGTTTCGGGTATCCCGCGTTATGAAGCCGAGACATTTGGGTGTCAAAACTTTGTTGTACTTGATGTGGACATGATTTCTTTAGACTAGCTGTAAGGGCTGAGATGGCCACAGCTTGCTTCACGTTCTTAGAATGTTCCGATTCAAAAGGAAGAAATGCCTCCCCTGATCGTGCTTGATATTTCCAACAAACATGTCCTGTTTTGAATGTCAAGGCTAAATCCAGAAACCGAATGGAATCGTCCACAGGAGTCTCATAGGTGAAGTTTAGACCCAAACAGCTTTGTTGGAATAGTGTCATGGTGGTGTTGAGGCATCCGTCTTCTTTTTCGTTAATTTTTGTGGTGGATAGAATAAGAAAATCGTCCACATATCTAAAGATACCCGCTATGCGTGTATCTTTTAGTACCTTCTGGATGGCTCGTCCACACATGGCAAGAAAAATATCACATAGAAGAGGAGCCACTTGTGAGCCGATGCACACTCCACTCTTTTGCACGTACTGGTGTTCTTGATGATCTACTACAGTCGCTGACAGGTAACATTGTAGGATTTCTAAGAAATGACCTACGCTCATCCCTGCATTATTTTGGAAATTAAAAAGGCCACTTTCTTCGATGGTGGTTTGAATGATTTGTAGGAGGCTTGTGTGGGGAATAGAATAGTACATGTCTTGTACATCTATAAAGAACCCGGAGGCTATGAGGTGTCCCTGTTCTTGAAGGAAGGATATTACATGAAGGAAGGATATTACAGGTAAGCCTCTTAACCGACTTCCTACGAGTAAAATGTCCAACCCACAACGAGTTTTCAAATCACCTCATCATGACAAATCACATCACAGAACTTCTGTGGGTTAGGGACTACCTCCCAATTTGGCGTCATCACCTGCATGTGCATCGTCAAGGTAGGGTTGACCTGGAATTTTCTCCACTCCATGTTATTGGAGACCTACCAATATCACCCAGAGCAAGACACGTGCTGGAAAAAGGACCAAAATTTGCCTCAGCGCCGAAGCTTGAGGCTGTTGATAAGGTAGTCCTCTTACGCCAAATAGCCGCAAAAGCCCCACAAGACAGAGGTCCACAGATCATTGAAGATGGTCTTCAGGTTCTTGTTAGCCTAAACCACCAGGCCCAGGCCAAGGGAAACTTTGGTTCCGTTATAGAAGAGCTCAGGAGCAAACAACTTAACTTATGTGTTTCAGACAAGCAAGGTGGCTTCGTCGTTCTACCATCCCAGATGTACAAGGAAAAAGCTCACCAGGCCATAGCCAAGAACTTCGTTCAAGTTGATAATCACCGTACAAAAGCAGCCAAACAAGCCATCCTCAGATTGCTCGGTGACACTCAACAGGCGGGTCTAATAACCAAGATCAAAGCGGCAAAAAAAGACTTATTATCAGTGTTTTTTTCAGCCAAGACTCACAAGGAGGGAGTTCCCTTTCGGGCCATTGTCTCGGAACGAACCACCTGGCAGGCCTGCGTGTCCAAATTTCTGACCCAACAACTATCCAACGTACAAATCGATGACCCTTTCCGAATACAAAATTCAGAGCATGTAATATCCTTCCTTCAAGAACAGGGACACCTCATAGCCTCCGGGTTCTCTATAGATGTACAAGACATGTACTATTCTATTCCCCACACAAGCCTCCTACAAATCATTCAAACCACCATCGAAGAAAGTGGCCTTTTTAATTTCAAAAATTATGCAGGGATGAGCGTAGGTCATTTAATAGAAATCCTACAATGTTACCTGTCAGCGACGGTAGTAGATCATCAAGAACACCAGTACGTGCAAAAGAGTGGAGTGTGCATCGGCTCACAAGTGGCTCCTCTTCTATGTGATATTTTTCTTGCCATGTGTGGACGAGCCATCCAGAAGGTACCAAAAGATACACGCATAGCGGATATCTTTAGATATGTGGACGATTTTCTTATTCTATCCACCACAAAAATTAACGAAAAAGAAGACGGATGCCTCAACACCACCATGACACTATTCCAACAAAGCTGTTTGGGTCTAAACTTCACCTATGAGACTCCTGTGGACGATTCCATTCGGTTTCTGGATTTAGCCTTGAAATTCAAAACAGGACATGTTTGTTGGAAATATCAAGCACGATCAGGGAAGGCATTTCTTCTTTTTGAATCGGAACATTCTAAGAACGTAAAGCAAGCTGTGGCCATCTCAGCCCTTACAGCTAGTCTAAAGAAATCATGTCCACATCAAGTACAACGAAGTTTTGACACCCAAATGTCTCGGCTTCATAACGCGGGATACCCGAAAACCCATGATGGCCTCCATCTGTGAAAAAATGTGCCGCTCCATCAAGACGAACAAAGCTACGAGTCAACAAACAAAAAAACCCAGACCACCCTTTGTAGTGATACCATATATTCACGGGGTTACCCATAAGTTAAAAAAGATAGCGAACCTGCAAAACGTGCAAGTCATCTGCTCGGCACCTAACAAGGCCTATTCAATGTGCCGCAAAATTAATCAGGTACCAATCAACACCAAGGAAATGTGTAACACCAAGCACCGAACACAATACGCTCCTTGTGAAAAGGAAGTTATATATCATATACCGCTAACATGTGGCCGCTTCTACATCGGACAGACCGGTCGATGTATTAACGACCGAGCACGCGAACATGCAGCGAACCTCAGGAACCTTGCGGGAGAAGGACATTTAGCTGCCCATTGTCGGACATGCCTGTGTACAGCAGAGCTCGACAATCTTCACATAATGGGACACCATAGAAACCGGGTTGCAAGGGAGGTTTTAGAGGCCCTTGCTATCGACGAAGGAGATGACAAGTGCGTGAGCATCCCTTCACTTACCTTACAAGCCAAAGAAAAACTCTTTCTACACGGCACCCTTCGTGGGTAATTGATAAAAATCGGGAGAAAAAAAAAATAAGCAAAAAAAAAATGAGCAAAATAAGAGCAAAAATAAGAGCAATGAGAAAGAAAAAGAAAAAGGATGATCGGAGATGAATTAATAGAAGAAGAGGGAGATTTAATAAAAAAACAGTTGGTAGTCCAGCGGTCGGTTCGCCAATCTTTTCTCCTTGTCACTTTCCTTCCTTTGCTCAGCTGGTTTTACCCAAGATGTCTCAGAACCAACTAGCTCAGCTTTTACCCTTAGTATGCTGCTAAGGACGCAAAACTCTGGATCGGTGACCGATGCAGCAATGCTGCGCATCGCTGCATCGGTCGACAGTTTATGCAAACTAACGTCGCCCGATCGACCGCACGTCTTTAGTTGACCTTTCGCGCAACCTACCTACTACATAAACGCGGCATGATTGGTGAGACACCAGTTCGCAAAGCGAACACCCGAGACGACGCATGAAACCAAAACCAAAAGTCCGCCGCCCCGGCGCTCGTACGTCTTTTTCTTTTTTCTTTTTTTTTCTTTTGTCTATGGTTGCTCGATGCTTGTTACGCGCCCGAGGTAGCAGTGCGGGATGCGTTCAACCAGTGACAAACGGAGGGATCGCTTCAGATTATGCTTTTATACACGGTATGAAACCTATTAATTCCTAACTACAACTTCAAAATATTATCCAACGTTCAAATAAACTTTTTTCATCACATTTCACCACCGAAATCCACACCAAGAGCGCGTCTATCGTTTGAACCAATCGCCAGACGAGGAGCCCGTTGTCGTCACGCTTCGACGGCGCATTTTAGTTCACCTTTCTGCCGCCGCCTCGGTGGGGTCTCAGGCATCATTCCCGGCGCTATTATTACCGCGCCTGTTTGCTCGATTGGTGCGGCACCCAAACTTCTGTTCGGGCTAGAACTTGGTCAACAGTATCTGAGTCGTGCCTGACATCCATTTCAATCGTCGAATAAAACTTCGAAACTGCCTTCATGGTCCCTTTAAGACCCGTAGCGAATTGACGGGGGGAAGATGGACTCGCATTATAAAGCCCCCCCCCCCCCCCCCCCTTCCCTCCGCTACTCCCCTGGCCGTTCAAAATAGCCGCCGCTCGAACTTGACAAGCCCATCAACGCCTCAGCCGCCTGACCTTTCCGACGACGCTTAAACACGCGACACAGGCCGGGCGAAATTATACGTATACCACGGAACCCATGCCATAAATAACGAGGAAGACGTCCGCGTTCGGCAGTCACATACCTTTTGGCCGCTTTGAAGTGGTGAGGCACGCACAACGATCGGTGGAGTTCAGATTTCTGGTACAACATTAATAAACACAGAGGTAACAAGCCATCACAGGCACCGTCGTTGCCTAATCTGTTCTTGCTTTATTGCACGAGAAAACGCCGGCGGCATGCAGTGTAAACAAAGTAAGCAATCAGTGGCGGCAAAATGAACAGGCCTAGACTTGCGTCTGCCTCCTTCCGATTTTCTGCCGTTCTTTTTCTTGTCCTTCGTTTTACGATCACAGATCTCAGCGCTTTCTATTTGCCACGCTCCAGTCCCGGCTTTGCATCCCTTATCTACGCGAGGTACAAGCGTTCGAGTCGTCCCATTCCCGCGTAAAACAACCGACGCATCCGAGCAAATCCAGCTCGACCGACTCGTCGACGGCGCAGCCGGTCGGCCTACCGAAATCGTGGCGTATTCGCCACTGCCGATGTAGAGGAAACGACGTACCGCACACTGCCAACTTCCGTCAAGATTTCTGAAATCCCGCGGAACAAGTTCGGCGGGGCTGGAGGAGCTCCATGGAGTAGGCGCTGCCAGAGATCCACAAGCGGAAGATGACGGACATGAGCCAGACCTGCCAGCGGAATATGCGCGCCCAAGATAGAGCGTTTTTGAGGCGCTAGAGATCTGCGGCGAAATTCACTATTAGAGAGCAGCTCTTAAAGGAGAACTCCGCCGACATTTTGAGCTACCTAATCCAAAGGCATAATCTCAATGCCGATGGCTTCCTGATTCCGAAATGCTATGTCGTTCTCCCAGATTCACTCTAGTTAATTAAAAAAGTGATATTTTGTTTGCTGCCGAAACCGAAGCATCGGTCTCCCTAGGTTTTCCCCAGTTTTTCCCGCCGCCCAAGCGTGACGTCACATGTGTGCAGCTAGGCGCGCGGCCGGCAATCGGGTACGCTGGCGCCCGCTTTTCTCGCGTCTAACAATAAAAAGAACCTGGCCGTTCGTTCTGTTTGAAGTTGATAATTATCTATATTTTCACAAAGTATGGCCTTGGCCTACGTGCCTAACTATAAGAAAGTAAAAAAAAGAAAAGAAAAACGGAAGCAATTGGAATTTTCATAAAACCGTTTTTGCAACTCGCTATGCTCAAGCCGCGGCTCGCTAGTTTTGTAATATCGCCAGTAAACCCGTTCTCCTTTTATTAGAAGATGGCTGGAGAAGAAAGGTCGAAGTGTCACGCAATACATTTTTTGACGAATTGCCAAGGCACCGCGGAAAATGCTCGGAATGTGGGTAGAGATGCCCCACACGCTTGTATGACCGGAAGGAACCTGCCATTTGTTTTAGATCTCCTTTTGAAAAGTTGCTGTTGCAGGCGTCAGCACGTGTAACTACTCATGTGGCATGAATATGCTCCTTGGTGCTTAAGTAATTTAGCAAAAGATCTGTAGACCATTTCTCGGAAGCGCTTCTGGTCGATGCCATTTTCAGCGTTCGTGCGTGTGGCGCGTACGTTGCTCGCCTTCCAAAGCGATGAACATGTTCGTGCTGGGCTGCGACCTAAGACATGTAGAGTGAGATTCTCGTAAACAATGAAATGTATAGAATAGAATTAACTGCATTCGTGTAGACCAGATGGCAAGTTACTGGTCATGAAGATCGTGTTAAAATGACGATTAAAAGAACTTCACAACCACCAAGCCAAACATCAAGGTGCAATGGAATTCATTCATTCATTCATTTGTTTATGTTCTGTGCTCATGAACAGCTTGACGCCTTGGTAATGATGCACAACATAATTTTCACAGGTTAGTTAGAACAGTCTTGAAAGCTACGAAATTAGGGTTAAAAGCATCAATATCTGCTCCCCCGAGGGTATTGTAGAAGTGTTGAATACAGCTCATGGGACTGGTTTGGAATGCATATAAAATAGACAAATACACTGTTCATCTCAAAATAAGGAATATTTCCATGAAGATACAACAGTGCGTGAGGTACAGAAAGACATCATAAATCTTTTAATGAAAAATAAGTTAAAAAACGTTGCTAAAAAATATGTACCCGTATTTGTTTCTCTTTGTTTTTTGAGTAGAATGCAACGCGTTCAAGCACGCATCCACGAGAGCACTTGGGAAAAGGGTAATTTTATGTAGGATTTTTTTTAAATTAAGTTGGCATAGCCGTCAACGCGGACGCTGATAAGGTCATCGCAAGCCGGCCGTGCCAAGCGGATGCTCCTGCGAAACTATAAAAAAAGACAGCATTACAGCTTGAAAACTCTCGTACTTTTGTTCTTACCGCTTTGTGCGAGTAGGTTCGCACTATAGAAACATAGGCCTTGACCTTGGGCACCGTACAAGGTGCGTCAAACAACTAGGCAAACTTCGCTTCGCAAACACGGCCCTCGTCGTCGTCGTCCGAGCTGCTGGTGTTGTCGCTGTGAGCTTGCTTCGCCAGCAGCACTGATGGTGCCACCCCTAACATTAAACGTCTTCGTTTTAACAACATGTCACCTCAATTCGGGCAGCACAATACAACGGTGGCGGCGTTGAGACTGACGGCTGTTTTTTGCAGACCTTTTTCTGCGGAGTAGTTGCGTTCTCGCCGTCCGCTTCCGACACAAAAGCAAAATGGCGGAATGGCTGGAGTCACGTGACCGGTCGGCAGCCAGATCTCTCGCGCGCTCCCACTTCCAAGTCAGAGCGCCTCAAACCGCTCCGATTCGGAGGACGGCGAGAGTCGGAGCTTCAAGAGCGCTCTGAAAGAACCCGCCGAATATACTTGGAGCGCCTGGCATCGACCAGGCGAATGCACACCGGCTTTTCAGAGCGCTCGAAGAGGCTGAAAAGCGACCAGCCGAATATACCATGAAATCGCTTCACGTGACACTAGTTTTCTCGACACACAGCTCGCGCAAAAGCACCTTGACGCGGCTGGCCTCCATTGCTGCCGGGGAACGCTTTTTTTTTTTCTCCCACGAAAACAAGGGTAAAAAAATAAGCTTTTTCCCGGCACTGTTTCTACAATCTACCGCGGAGCACAGATTGCTACCCATTGCAAAGGAACTTTCAACCTTGAAGCTGCGGAAAAATTATCTCGATCGCTGGCGTCCGGAAAGCCACTTCGCGGGCCGCGGCTGCCCGAGTCGCTCGTCTGCCTGCACATTCGTGACGTACGCGGATAGGGAAAAGTAGGGATCTTTCATTGCTGCCAGTAGAGAGCCGCCTCCTGGAACCCTCGCGGCCGGCGTAATTTGAAAATTCGATAACTTCACGGAAAATTTTTCTTTTCTTAAAATATTTTGGTTATCATTTGAGAAAGGGTTATTGACGCGGTCTGCAAATTTCCAGCCATATCGAAGTCTACCAAAAAATCGGCGGAGTTCCCCTTTAAGCGCGAAACACATAGACGACGAAACCGTCCGCTCCGACGTGCCAACTGCCGGAATGACCTTGGGGGGGCGAGGGTTTTCGTAGAACCGGAGAGGGTTGAACACCCTCGCCTCCAAACCGTCGTATTAACTTATCGCAGGGATGGGCAGTATTTCAAATACTTTGTGTATTTTGCATTTTTATTTAATTCATTTCATTTCATTTCATTTCATTTATTATACCCTCAGGGCCCGAACGCATTACAGATGGGGAGAGCAACAAGAAGGTTAATGCAAATATCATAATACATATTTAGACACACTCAGTAATAAAGTAATTAGTTATTGTACTTTTAAAGAGCTCAGAGTCAGTGATAATGGCGATACAAATTGGGTAATGTATTTGGCGTGTGTATTTAAATACTAAAACGTGGGTTTTTCAAATACAATTGTAATTAAATACAATTTTGCGGGCGAAAATACATCCCTCAAATTTATTGTCACTGTCCAGAGAAGGAAGGAAACTATACGTTCTGCACCGAATGCAGTGTCTCTCAATCAAGCACAAGCGTTCTGTGACTTTGTGATTACGGTCCTAGTCCAGGGCAAGAATAGTGACGAAATTGACGTTCACAGGCAGACTGGCTAAATAAGTGCCTGGGACAACTCGTGATGCTTCCCAGCCTGATTTCCATCCATATTTTTGCCTGGAACGTCCTAATACGCGGGTCGACCAGAATTTCGTGACTGGTGCGAGTTGCTACAATAAACAATTCTCTAGCTAGTGCTGCGCGTCTTGGACGTCTCGGTTCTTTGTTGGTCTATATCAAAATGTAATCGACAAAAAAAGCTGCTTGAAGCTCTGTGCTTTGTTCACCTATTACGTCCAAGCTGATTACATTTTTTGTGATTATATTTCTATTACATTACTAGAGCCTCGCACCCTAACTCTGGAGTGTGGGATGCAAAATTAAAATGATATACACAGAAACCCGTTTCAGGTGCCCTGAAGTCGCTAACGCAAATTTTGAGGAATGTATTTGAAAAATTATTTGGAGGAGACCAAATACATTTGGTTGTATTTATATCTCGTACTTAAACGCTTTTTTGGAAATGTAATTAGATTTGTAATTAAATGCATTTTTCACGAAGTATTTGGTATTTGTATTTCGATACATATTTGCATTTATTTTGCCCATCCCTGACTTACCGGATGTCGGATCGCACGGTTTCGTCGTACATGTGTTTCGCGCTTTAAGCGCCCGTTTCCGGCTTGAGCGGCGATGCCGTCGCCATCGCCGTCACTGTCGGCGTAACCGCGCTTTGCATTATGGTACGTTTCCCATAAAGACGTCACACGTGACGTCGCGTGTGACGTCACGAGGGCAAATACTTTCCGCTAAATTTGGCGGTACATTTTTCCGCTAAATTTAACGCGAAAATTTTACCGCTAAATTTAGCGAAAAATTTTTCTTGCTAAATCTAGCGGAAAAATCTCTCCGCTAAATCTATCGGAAAAATGTGCCCGCTAAGTATAGCAAAAAATATACGCCGTAAATTTAGGGAAGAAATTTCCCACTAAATTTAGCGGGAAAATTTCCGGGTTACTTTTAACGGAAAAATGTCCCCGCTAAATTTAGCGAAAACTTTCCCCGTTAAATCTAGAGAAAAACTTTTTCCCGCTATATTTAGCGGGGCCTTTTCCCGTATAATGTAGCCGAAAATTTTTCCCACTAAATTTAGCGAAAAGTTTTTCCGCTAAATTTAGTGGGGACATTTTTCCGCTTAATTTAGCGGGAAACTTTTTTCGCTAAATTGAGCGGAGCATTATTTTGCTAAATGTAGAGGAGACAATTTTCCGCTAAAATTGGCGGAAAGGTTTTTCCGCTAAATTTAGCAGAAAAATGTTTAGCTGAAAAAAGTACCCACTAAATTTAGCGGAAAATGTAGCGAAAATTGCCCGCTAAATGGCAGGGCAGCAGAAGAGGACGAGGGGAGGGAAGGAGGAGCATACCTTCCTTTCCGTACCCGCCCCTTTTTTTCCTCAAGAGCTAAGCTCTCATTCGGCAATACAGAGAATCGCAAAGGTCTTTCATTTTTATTTTTCCCCTAATGCTCCACAAGGTTTCTGCAGCAGTGTTTGCTGTGCCCTTCCCGTATCAAAACTTGGGTCTCTTTCACGAGTTGATGAGACGATTTGGTTATGGTGTTGGCAATATTTTGGCACATAAACTATGACGGCGTTACTCTTTACAGTTACTTAAAAAAAATAGTAACCCTGTTACGGTTACAACCTAACTAAGCAGTAACGGGTTACAGCTACAAGTTACTGAAAAAAGTACCTAGTTACCGGTAATGCGTTTCTAGCAACTAGTTCCTGCCCAAGACTGTACCAAGCACGTTGAAAACAACGAGCGAAGTCGCAAAACGGCGAGACGGTGGGAAAAACCATGCAAGACAGGATGGACGATTGATTCAGGGTACGCAGGGCACTTCGAAGTGGGCGGCCACTTGCACCACATAGTTCACGCATGCTCAATTACGGTACTCAGTTTAGTTTCGGTTTTGAAAGCAAAAACCGAAATTGGTCGTTTGGCGCAGGCTTGGCGCAGATGACCCATATTTTGGCAAAATGTAGCCGGGTTAGCCCCTGGTTGCACCGTGGCGCAATCGGCACAGCATTCACATTCCTTCCTTGGGCTCGATGATTGACAGCTCTTGTGACCAACCACCTGCCACAAATATTCCCCTAGCGGAGGCAATTTGAGCGTAACAAATAGCCTCCAATAACAATTTCTAGGTATGGATGAATTTAAGCGTTTCATTTTACCACGCTAGAGTTGAAATTTATGACTCTTCGTAACTGAAAGGGCAACGCACGTGGCGTTGTCGTCACGGCGACATTCAGAATGCACTTGCTCTCTCTTTTGAATGCACTCGCGGGTGGGGTCGCGGCCACGGCAAAGTGGACGGTAAAAAAAAAATTTGAGGTACACCTAATCGAGGTACAACTAAGCATTCCTTATGAGTTGTGAATGCGAAAGCATGCAAGCCGCTCGTCCGTGTTATTTTGCTGCGTACTTTTCGTCGACGGGCGGCGCTTGTGCTCCCCTGGTGACCTTGGACGTTCAGCGCTGATGGACACGCAGCGCCATGAGGTGAGCGGTCGTGGAAACTGACGAACGCAGCCGCCAATGAGAGCCCTGTCGACGCGCGCCAGCCAATGGAACCGAAGGAAGCTACCTGCCGTTTTCGCGCTTCAGACTGACGACGTCAGCTCGCTCAATGAGACTGTTAATGCTTTCGCATTAAAACTGCGGATTCCGCTCCGTTTGTGTTCTGACCCTAACCCCGAAGGTGCACCCCACATTAGCAGTTTCGCCTTATGTTTCAGGAAATTTTTCTCGTCAATGTCATCGTTTCTGGCTTATTAAACGTTCTCAGAGCGCCCTGCCATTTAGTATGAAAGAAAACATTAATTTTTTTTTATTTCCATTCTAAGTAATGGGGTGCATGGTTAGAAATTTGAATACATAACTCCTACCATGTTGAAAACATTTTTCTTGCTGTTGACAGTTTCAAGGGCTTTCCAAACAGGATACAGAAAATGACGTCACGGCAAGATAAATAAAACTTCTCCAAGAAAACGTGAAAGTTGCGACGCGCGCGTCCGTTTTTAGTTTGGACACCAGCCATGCAAACAACCCGGCTTTCCTCCTCGCCTGTCCTGCTGGCGGGAGATTGTTGAGCGACAACAATCGCAGAGGCCAGACATAGAAGTAATCCGTTACAAGTAACGGGATTACTTGTAATCGGTTACATTATTTGTAATTTAGTAATTAATGCATCACTCCTTCGAAAATGTTTTTTTCTACAGTAACTCCCTTACTTTATGAGTAACAGATGAATCACAGTCACTCGTTACATTTCTACCATCCGCCCAAAAGAAAGGATATGTTGAAATAAAGGCGATGCAATTATATCTCCGCTTCTAGTGCGGTTACACAAGATGGCGTGCGTGCGTGCGTGCGTGCGTGCGTGCGTGCGTGCGTGCGTGCGTGCGTGCGTGCGTGCGTGCGGGGGGGGGGGCACTAGTGTCAGTGCTCCCTACCTTGACTTGGGGGAAGGGAGACACAGAAGCGGTGCTTTGACACAGTGTCGCATTTCGGTGTTTTATAGCCCAGTGCCTGCGACCACTTCGGTACAATCCAACCAGTTGGTCCTGATCTTCGCTGCACGTTTCAAGAGCAGGACGGACGTATTCCAGGAACCGTTAGCCAAACCGGGGGACCAAATCACGCGCTCGTGTGTATGTAAGCGCGTGAGTGTAGTCCAAGAGGAAGGAAGGAGGAACGGATTCGAAAAAGCTTCTTCGGGCATATGCGGTGATGCAAGCCATGACACCGACAATTTACAGTTTACAATTTCTAAAAGAGAGAAGATAAAAAAAATAAAAAAATGTGTCTTCCAACTTGCACCACCGCTAGGGATGATGTATTGCTTTATTTTAAGAAAAAAGTAAAAACCTCATATTTAAACTTATATTTAATATCTGCGAGCCAGGGCAATCTCAGCTATTGTGTGTATGTGTATTGATTTCGTGATCTGATTTTTAATTAAGGTTTCAAATTTTAACATGTCGGAACATGTGAGGTGTTAAACAAGATAGGTTAGAGCAATGTTATCAATTGCTAGTTTATTGGTGTTTTATAAAGATAGTAACTTCTTTAGAGGTGCTTTTGTGATGGTGTTTTCTTTTTTCATTGTTATGCGTTGCAATAGATCAGTCCGCCTCGCCCCCTCGCCGAACACAACAATGCCGATCCAACAAAGTTCAGCTCAACAATACAGAGCTCAAAACTCCTAAAGTATACTTCTGTATGTATTAATTTATATTATATTACATGACAAAGGATTTTTTTAAGAAAGTAAATGTTTCTTTTCTTCCCCTTCCCTTCCACCATCTCGTTTATTGTGTTCCCCTTTATTATTTTAATTTACCTCTATATTCATCTTCAACTATTACTTTTTGTATATTTCTTAGTCTGTTTTACTGTTTCTTTTTATTATGATATTATGTGTTTTGAATAAGAGAAGAAATATTTATATCATTTATTGACTATTTCTTTTATTCTGAGTGGACTATCAGCTTCCGGGCTCCAATTTTCTGTTTCTTTTTTTTAACTTGGTACTTGCCCAAGCTGTTCTCCAAGCCATTCAGACCGCCGGACTCACACTCAAGCCGTCGAAGTGCCGGTTTGCCTATGACGAACTGAAGTTCCTAGGCCACGTGGTTAGTAACAAAGGCGCCCGCCCAGACCCCGAGAAGACTCGCACCGTCGCGGCATTTCCAGCGCCGACAGGCAAGAAGGCCGTGCGAAGATTCCTTCGACTTTGCGCCTACTATCGACGCTTCGTTCGGCATTTCGCTAAAATTTCCGCACCGCTCACAATCCTCACGAAGGACGCCGAGAAGTTCGAATGGGCCGAGGAGCAGCAGCAGGCATTCGACGAGCTGAAACGACGACTCCAGACTCCTCCTGTGCTTGGACATTTCAATCAGGATGCGCAATCCGAGATTCACACGGACGCAAGTAACGCGGGACTGGGCGCAGTGCTGGTCCGGTCGTCTGGGCAATCACTAAGTTTCGTCCGTACTTGTACGGACGAAACTTGGCGGAACGGGCGAAACTTCGCCCGTTCCGCGTGGTGACGAACCACCACTCGCTTTGCTGGCTTGCGAACCTCAAGGATTCGTCAGGACGCCTCGCTGGATGGAGTCTCCGACTACAATAGTTCAACATGACTCTGGTCTACAAGTCAGGCCGCAAGCACAGCGGAACCGACTGCCTGTCCAGAGCTCCCGTCGAAACACCTTCCGGCTGCAGCGACGACAACGACGAGGAGTGCTTCCTAATTCCTAGGAGCAGTGAACACCGACGACATGGCACGACGTCAACGGAACGATCCTGAGCTGCGCGCATTAATCGAGCACCTGAAAGGGGGCGGGAGTACCGTGCCACGTGTCTTCTCACGATAACTGCCGACCTTCGCCATTCGACAAGGTGTACTCTACAAAGAGAACTTCGGGGACAACACACCGTGGTTGCTAGTAATCCCGACCCATCTTCGGGAGGAGATATTTCAAGCATGTCACGACGACCCGACGTCCGGGCACCTGGGTTACATCCGTACACTGGCCCGTATTCGTGAAAAGTATTACTGGCCAATGCTCCCCAAAGCCGTCCACCTCTTTACCCGATCGTGCCGCGAGTGCCAGCGACGTATACGAAACCGCCGACGAAGCAGGCAGGTCTCCTGCAGCCGATTGCTCCCCCGACCGCACCGTTCCAGCAGATCGGAATGGATCTACTTGGCCCTTTTCCGCCGTCAACGTCGGGAAACCGCTGGATAATCGTCGCCACAGATTATCTCACGCGGTACGCCGAAATGAAAGCCCTTCCTTCAGGGACTGCTGTGGAAATCGCCAAGTTTTTCAACGAGTCCATCGTCCTCCGGCACGGCGCTCCCGAAGCTCTTATTACAGATCGAGGATCGTTGTTCGTGGCACAGATGACCCGAGAAATCCTCCGGCTCAGTCACACCAGCCATCGTCATACCACTGCGTACCACCCGCAGATCAACGGTCTGACGAAGCGACTCAACAAGACAATCGCCGACATGATCTCTATGTAGGTCGACGTAGAGCACAAGACGTGGATCGATGTGTTGCCCTACGTCACGTTCACCTACAATACGGCGGTTCAAAAGACCACTGGATTCACACCTTTCCAGCTGGTACATGGTCGGAACGTAACGACCATGCTGGACGCCATGCTGTCCCATGAGCCATCTGACAATGAGAGCGGCGACGCCCAATTGGTTGCTCAACGGGCCGAAGAAGTTCGCCAGCTCGCCCGACTCTTGATTCAAGACCAGCAACGCGTCGACGCGGGCCGCTACAACCTTCGTCGTCGGGACGTCCACTTCCAGCCCGGAGACGGGGTGTGGGTCTGGACACCGATTTGGCGCCGGGGTCTCAGCGAGAAACTCCTGAAGCGCTACTTTGGACCCTACAAAGTGCTTCGTCGACTCGGGGATCTTAACTACGAGGTGATGCCCGACGGAACACGGACTTTATCACGCCGCCCTTCACGACGGGAAGTCGTCCACGTCGTGCGCCTCAAGCCGTACTTCGATCGATAGGACTGTGAATTGTGTTTTGCAATACGCTCTATAGGATTTTGTGCTGCACAAGTCTTCGTAGTTTGCCATTATTTTTTTTTTTTTTTGCTGTTTTTGTTTTCCGGCACGTCGCATCGAGACGATGCGCTTTTGAAAGTTGGGGGGGGGGGGGGGGGGAGTAATGCCACGCGCGTTGGCGAGCAAGCGCGTGCGTGGCCGAGTGGCTACCGCGCTTGACTGTCGCAGGGAAGGTGTGGGTTCGATTCCAGTTACCGGACAGTCTTTTTATTTATTCTTTCGACTTGGCCTTTTCGTAAGTTCAAGAACATTGTCGTCTGATTGAGTTCCAAATGTTCTACGCACCAAAAATTCTACGCCGAACGCTTCAGAAACCCACGAGGGTACATAAGGGATTCCGCAAGGCAAGCGGAGTCAGTCTCGCCCCAGCGTTCGACTCTGCTCTTACGCGGACTTTGACGCCCGCGACGCTCTGCTGTCATCTTCTGTCTCCTTTTTATTTCCTTTGGGCACAAGTTCGCCCCACTAAACGTTCAGTTTACTCAGTTATTCGCTGCCTCATCACTTGACATTCGTGACAATATCTAATCAGAAGCCCAGAGATACAGAACTAGTCTGGTCCCTCCTAGGTGTTGTTTTGAGTCTTTTGCTGCAGGCTTTTGTGGAGAATTAAAGGAAGCCTAAGGCTCCGCAACTGGACCGTGCTTTACTGTCAGAAATTTAAGGTCTTCCAGATGTGCATGCAATAAGCCTATTTTTATTGCAGTTTCGTGGGTTATGTTGTCGAAGTCAAGTCGATATGTCATTTTGTATGCCTTTTGTTGTTGTTTTCCATTGTAGTTTCACAATTTGTCCATGGGCACCTCATGATAGGTATAGAATGATTTTATGGTTGTGTTGACAACGTACCCAATGTTAATGAATGAATGGGTGTCTTTTATTCTCATGATATGTTGTTATTAAATAAAAGAACGTACCATTGTTGATGAGTGCATGGGTGTTGACGACGTACCTATTGTTAATGACGGCATGGCTTTTTTTTATTATGTGTTGTTATTAAATAAAAGAACGTACCAATTTTGATGACTGCATTGTTTTTTTTACTTAATGATTTTTTTTTTATTAGATGAGACAAAGCTACGCTATATTTCAAGTCTGAATGATAAGAGCCCATCTGCCAAATATGCCACCCCCATCTATTTTGAACCAAACCCATATGGTTATTGCACTTTATATTTTCCCTCGCTTATTCAATATTGTCATGGATAAATTGAATAATCTCTTTCAAGATAGCAACTTTACCCTTAGATTAAATTAACTTTTGTTTTTCTAAATTAGTATTTGATACTATACCCAGTCTATTTCGATCGCAATTGGTGGTTGGACAAGTTGTGAGGTAATGTTTTATTCATTGAATTAACATTTTACAAAAACATTGACAAAACATTTTAAATTTCTCAGAATAAAATTAAAGTCTTTCATGTCCAGTTAAAAATTGAGTAATTAAGTAAGTGAAAGAGAAGAAGGATGGTATTTTTTTTAAGATTGATGGTATTCATTTATATAATTCTTTATTTTGTCCATCCATGGACTAACTTACAATCCAAGCATCTTTTGCTTTTCTTATGAGCTCTTCCCTAATGTACTTCTTTGATTTTACTATTCGTATGTCTGCCCCCTGGCGACGGGCGTCCGAAGCAAACTGATCCGCCAGTTCATTTTCCAGTATTTCAGTATGTCATTTTACAAAGTATATGTTGACTTCGCATTTTCGAATTAAATGGCTGATGCCTTGTTTCAATTTAGATATTAATGGATCTAAGTTCATTTTATTAGAGAGTACTTGAACGGCTGACAGGCTATTTGTAAACAAACAATATTATCACAGCCCATGTTCATCAGTTCATAATGCGTTTATTGGCCATAATCTAGGGGGAAAGGAGAGGGAAGGCGTCGGTAACTACGCGGTCTGGACGCTGGCACAAATTAAAAGAGAAGGGATTATATGAGGATGTCCAACTTGGCCTCATAGATCAAATCTAGGAGGCCGTTCAGGATTCTCCTTTGGTTGTCCTGGGATCCAGGCGGGTGTGTCCATCCCTCCAGGGAGCTAATGCCTGGGGGCCGGTGCTTTGTCCTGGCTTCCTTTAATTTGGGGCACTCCCATAGAATGTGGTGAGTGTCAGCCTTCTTGCCCATGGTGCACCTAGAACAGATTCCAGACCTGGTTCCTTTGCTCCATGATGCGATGCGGGCGGGCGTGCAGGTGGTGTCCGTGCGTATTTTCGTGAGGAGAACGCTGGCTCGTCTGCCGAAACCCTGAGGAAGGGGATCTGCATTCGGAGGAAGTTTCTCCCACAGTGTGGTCCGGTAGTGCCCTTTAATCTGGGCCCGTTCTTCATCCGGGTCGAATCCTTGATATGTTTGGCCAGCCGTGTCCTGATCACAGGCGGGGGCATAGCCGTGGTCGTGTATATGTGGAGGGACGTCAGCACCTTCGCGGAGAAGGGAAAGGGACGCGCGAGCTAGCTGATGAGCCTCTTCATTGCCCTCGATGCCTGCATGCGCAGGGACCCAGGAGATTTTGGTAGTCGTTCCTTCCTGCAGGAGTCGGGAGGCGAGCTTCTTGATTTCCCGAACTATGCGGCTCGGGCTTCTTGCTTTTTGGCATTCTTTAATTGCTTCTCTTGAATCCGAGAACACTCGAAGTTCGTGAGGGAGCGGGTGTTGTGACTTGAGGACTGTTTCGAGGGCGAGGTGAATCGCCGCAAGTTCACCCCCTTTGATGGAGGTGCGCATTGGAAGTGCGTTCGCGGTCGAGGAGTCGAGAGCTGGAAAGTAGACTGCCGCGGTCTTCAGCGAAACCGGGGAGTCTTTTGCGGCGGTGTCGGTATATGCGGCCATGATGTGAGTGGGGTTAGTCCATGTCTCAACCATTCTGGAGTGCGCTTTTGCGATTCGTGCTTGCTGTTGGGAGTCGCCTTTTCGAGCAGTCGGCTTGTTTTCAGTAATGTTCATGTGATCCTCCCAAGGAGGGAGTTGCTCGGGAAGGTTGGGGAGGCCTTCTGTTGCGCGCCATAGAAGTTTCAGGATTTCCCGTCCTTGCTTAAAGTGCTTAAGACGGT
This sequence comes from Ixodes scapularis, assembly GCF_016920785.2. Lineage (NCBI taxonomy): Eukaryota > Metazoa > Arthropoda > Arachnida > Ixodida > Ixodidae > Ixodes > Ixodes scapularis. The sequence continues at coordinate 79,075,119 of NW_024609837.1, forward strand.
CGCCGTGTGCAACCGTGCGAGCGACGACGGTGTCATGAAGTGAGTTGATCTGTGCGTGCTCCTTTAGTTTCCCGAGCGGGGTGAACTGCGGGAGGCCTGTGATGATCCTCATAGTTTGGTTATTCAGGGACTCAAGTGTTCACCACTGTGCCTTGGTGAGCCAGTAGTGTCGGGCTCCGTAGCAGACTCGGGAGACTACCATGGCCTTTACCATCCTTCTGGCGATCTCGTCCGTTGCACCGCCCTTGGCGCTACAGATTCTTCTGATGGCATTGACGGCAGAGTTGCAGTACTTCAGCGTGTCTGGAAGCCATATGTCCCCTTTGCCTGTCTCCTCCACGGTAATTCCCAGGATCTTGACAGATGTAGAAGGCTGGATTCGCTTTCCTGCGAGCACGAGATGGAGCTGGTCGCCAATCTTCATTACTCGTTGTCGTTTGGGTGCTATGGTGACATAGTTAGTCTTGTCTGGGGAGGCTTGGAGGCCTACCTTGTGAAGGTGAGCTTCAATCATGTCTAGGACGGCTTGGAGTGTGTCTTGTTGCCTCTGGATGTCTTCGCTCTTGGTCCAGATCGATACGTTGTCGGCGTATATCGTAAACCCTAGCTTGTTAATTTTTTTCGAGTTCGTAGGGTAGGGCCGCCATCACGATGTTGAAAAGCATCGGTGAGATGACAGAGCCTTGCGGGACACCTACAAGGTTGGCCTTGGGTTCACTGCAGTTGGCTCGGCAGCGGACCGAAAAGGTTCTGCCTTCGAGGAAAGTCTTGATGAAGTTTAAGGATCTCCCAGTGATGCCAAGGCGCTGAGATTCTTCTATGATTGTTGAGTGTAGAACAGAATCGAAAGCCTTTTTGACATCAACTGTGATGATGGTTCTGATGCTGAAGCGGTCAGGGTTGATGTTGCGGATAATATCCGCCGATATCAGAGCCAGGCTTTCTTGGGTTCCGACGCCGGGTCGAAACCCCGTCTGGGCCGGATGAAAAGAGTTGTTGGATTCGAGAAGCCATTCTATTCTTGAAAGTACCATGCGCTCCATTATCTTGCAGGTGCAAGAGGTAAGGGATATCGATCTGTAGTTTGTGAGGGTACCTTTGTCCCTGCCCGGCTTGGGGATAGAGATGACGAGGGAGTGTTTCCAGCTTTTGGGGAGCTTGCCAGTCTCCCAGATCTCATTATTCCACTCTAGAAGCTCGGACTTGGTAAGATCTTGGAGATTTCTCAGCATTGTCATGGTGATCTTGTCGGGTCCGGGGACTGTGTGGGTTTTTCCGCGTTGGAGAGCGCTTTCGAGCTCGCCCCGCGTGAAGGGCCGGTCCATGCCGTAATCCGGAGCCAGGACTTCGTGGTGGTGTGGCGAAGGACGATTTCTCAAGTCGGGCTGGGGAAAAAATAAGTCCCCTGCCATTCCGGCGAGTTGTTTTTCAGTCTTGTTGAGCTTAAGGGCAAGTGTGAGTGTTGCCCCTTTGCATTTTTTTTTCCAAGGAGCGCGCGACACGTGGTCACAGTTTCGATATCGACATTTTCTCGGAGAGCGATGCGCTGTAGTCGAGCCAGCGGTGTTCGTCGAGTTTTTGTGCGTAAACCTTCGCTTCCACCGTAGCCCTGGTGATGTTGAGTCAGTCTTCGGTGCTTTTCGGCCCTTTACGGTACTTTTGTATTTTTTGTAGTCGCTTGGCCCACAGCTTGAGAAGGTGGAGATCGGGTGTTGGAGTATCTTCACCGATGTCCTTTTGATGGTTGCAGTCCTTAGGGCGCTGTTGAGGCGCGATTCAAAGTCAGCCTCTTCAAGTTCCTCGCTGTTAAGGGCTTCCCTAAATTTGTCCCAGTGTGCAATGTTCGCCGTGCGTTTTTTAACCTTGTCCTTTACCCGTCTCGTTGGCGAGAATTCGAAGCGGATGGGGAAGTGGTCGCTCCCCCGCCTATCCGGTAGGCATTTTCACTTGTGGTGTTGGATGTATGGGTTCGTGGTCCAAGTGAGGTCGGGTGTGGTATCCGACTGCCCCGAACCTTCTAGTCTTATTTTGACTCCATTCTTGTTGACCAAGTTTAAGCGGAAGGTATGCATCTCGCCCACTAAGTCTTTCGCCCCCGGAGATTCATGGTTGTATCCCCAGATAGGGTGGTGGAGATTAAAGTCTCCTCCGTAGAGCTTTTGTTTTTTGGGGTAAAGATCATGAATATGGGAGATCCGTAGGTTGGTTCTTTGCTGTGCCGCTGACTTGAGTGGTCTGTAGTAAATGGATGCTGGACGATGTGGTGCTGCTGGACCTGGATCCGCACCGCCACGATTTCCTGCCCATCGTTGGAGTACGGGGTGAGGTTGACTTGGCGCTGAGGCCAGTCGTCCCACACGTAGACAAGAGCCTTCCATGGAGGAGAAGTCGTTTCTCCAGGCCGTTTGGCGGTTATGGAAGGACTGGAGTATACCAGGTATCCATAAAGATTGACGGCTGTGGTGTGCCCCTGCTCGTGAGCTCACGAGCAGGAGCTCACGAGCCCCTGCTCGTGAATTCAGCAGCGAGAGCAAGAAACAAAATAAAAAAGATGAAAAAAAAAATCAAAAAAGAAAAAGAAGAAAAATATTAGGGGGCCCTGAGATGCCATCCCATCTGTCTTCTTAAAAAAAAAAGAAAAAGAAGAAAACCACACATTCTTCTACTTACATGAATGAAAACGGCACCATCAGCACTACCTGTGTCAAAATCAGTATCAAGAAAAAGAAGAAAAAAAAAGTAGGGGGTTCTGAGTTGTCATCCCATCTGTCTTCTTACAAAAAGAAAAAGAAGAAAACCACACATTCTCCTACCGACATGAATGAAAACGGCACCATCAGCACTACCTATGACCAAAATCAGTATCATCAGCGCCAACCGAGCTTCGCCCCAATCAACATCATTCACCACGTGGAGACGCGGTAATTTTTCCATCCCCGGCGGCTTCTCCCACCTCAAAATGACGTCACCGCCTTTCGCCGTGAGTTTCAAAAAAGTCGCTCTCCGACCGCCTCAAGCTCTCCATTGTGGCGTCACGACCTAGGGAGTGACGGCGCGCGTCGTCACGCACAGCGCTGACCAATAACGGCGGGTGAAGAGTTCGGCGGCGAACTGGCGTTGATCCCTCCGCGCCGAGCTTAGCCCCCCTGAAGACCATTATATGCCACTAGAGCCACTCTATATGGCAGCGTAGCTGCCAGAGTAGCGACACGATGCAAAATTATCTAGATGCACGACGTCAGAAGCGCTGATAGGGATCTCCATTTTGGGCCTGGGAGGTTGCCATGGTAACCGTGCTTCTAGCGACGCCGGGCGGCAACCTCTGTAGTCTAGTTGATATCTACATTCCTTCATTGAAAAGTGGTATAAGACGCTTGGCATCGCGGTACGGCAAGAACCTCTGGAGGAACGGTGCCTGTTTTTTTCTGAAAAGTGAGGCGATTTGCAGCCCGGGGTCTGTCGGGCGACGAGAGCTGCTATGGTATTGTACGTGCACGGACAAGGCGATTGGTTTTCGGCGCCGCCGGGATGGCGGCCGCTTCATGGGACGAATGTACCGTCCTAGTACTTTCGGACTTCGCTGCAATGAAACAAAATCCGATTACGCCGGGCACGACAGGACGATTGGCTCGGGACATGACTGCTGCTTGACTGCCCCATAGTGAGCGAGTATATGTTTAGCATCATACTTCAAGACCCGATCATCCCTTCAAGATGAGATTTTCTCACCGACTGGTGAGGAGCGACGTCGATGGGGTTCAACCAATAGGACGGCATGGTGGTCTCTAGGAAATCGTTGACGCCATCAAAAGAGACGGACGCCGGATATGAGGTGTTCTTGCCGACAGGCCAAATGGTCGTTCGGAAGTTTACCGGCATTCAAAAAGTCAATATTTTTATCTGGTGTATCACACATATCCGTTTTAAAGGGGCCACGAAATTATTTTTAAACTTCTTCTTCCTTACCTGTAATCTTCAACTCAAAAGAGAACTGTGAAATCACGCAGTCGTGACATGCTAGGGCACAGGTGCGATGACCCTAAGCTTTCACCGTGCTTTTTAAGCACACCGTAGAACTTGGCATTCGGAAGTGATGATGAGTTTTGTCAGGACACTCATTGGCCAGGAAAGGGAATTCAAATATCCATGGACGAATTGATTGCTGACGAGCGCATACATCCGAGGGACGCAGTTTTCGTGTCCAATGCGTGAGTTGGGGTCGGCTGACGTCATTTTGGCCCTTGTAGGCATTGTAAAGAGGATATTTGGAACCAAGCACACTGACATTAAGGAGCACAAAACAGGCCCAGCTACACAAAATAAATATTACACTCGTAAGAAATAAATACGTCTGTAATTTGTTAATTACAAAGACGAACACATCTCTGAGCATCTAAGTTTAATAGTATGTGTTGATGCATTGTTATATAGCAGGACATTTCATATACGTCACTTGAGCAAACGCCAGTTTTTCACTTGAAAAACAAACAAAAAAACACTGCGATCAAATGCAAGCTATTGCAACGAAAGCAGGTAATATCAAAATCTTCAGAACTGCCAATTCGTAAAATTGGCGATTAGTAAAAAAGGTTAAAGATCGCAAGAGCTTCCTCGCTAAAAAATGCTGCGATTATTCGGTTACCCAGGGCTGAAACAAATTCTCCTAGGCCCTACACGCGCCGTATACTTTTCGTTATGATTCTCAGAAATTCAGACTTTCAAAGGAAACTAGGAAAATGCGAAAATTTTATCCTAAAAGCTATGTGAAGCACAAGTTCGTCTGCTTCTTTTTGCAAGGGTTGTGGTGACGTCAGAACGCCGAAATCTGAGTGGCTCCGATTGAAGGAGAGTGGGTAGACCTAAAAGCAAGCTGCCTTGAGGTCTACCCACTATTCTTTATTCAGAACCAATCAGAGCTCGGCATTCTGCTAGTAGGGGTTGTGGATGCAGCTCGGCATCCACAACCCCTACTTAAAGAAGCAGACGAACTTGCGCTGCGCATATCGTAAAATCGTTGATTAGTATACTTGGGAGTTGTGTGAATATTTATACAGCGTGCACTTAGTCAGCCATTCCAAAGTTGCGACGAGTCACATGATGTAGATGAGCAATTTAGCCAATGCAGTATAACCGCTAGCTCTATAGGTATTTAACGTGCACCACGCAGTAGTGATACACAACCGCAGGCCGGTACGATGCTCATCCAGATCGAAACGGGCAGGGGTGGGGATCGAACCCAGGTTCCGTGGTTGATTAGAACAAAACGTAAACATTGCAGGAGCTTCCTCGCTAAAAGTTTGTGATCATGCGGTTACCTGGGGCTGAAACAAATTCCCCAAGGTCCAACATGCGACGCATAGATTTCGCATCGATTCTTAGACACTCCAACGTTCAAATAAAACTGGGAGAATGCGAAAATTGCATGATAAATAGGGAGTTTTAGAATAGCGCACGCTAAAGCTTTGCGCACGCAAAGAATAGCGTCGTCGCCACTGCGCATGCTCCGAACGCAAACCAGGTTTCGCGCTTTGCGTGCGCAACTTTTGCGTGCGCTATTTCTCGGAAATAGCGTGCGTACGCAAAGAGCCTTTGCGCTTCTCCAAGGAGGATTCATGATGAGAAGTTGGCTAAAGCCAAGACGAGCGGAGTTAAGCAAAAATGGCGGCTTCCAGGATTATGTCGGCGGCTGCTGAGGCAGCGTCGTGAGTGCGACGTCGGCGGCATCCTTGCGACTGCGATTTTCAATACGAGACGAAATCGTACTCGGTTTGGCAACGATCACCGCCAACTTGATGCTTGCGACGCGCGAACACTTCTCGGCGAAGGTAATATGTGCGAAGGTCAGTACACGAGACCTCTCTTGCCGAGGCGACGCAAGCGGGCACGACCGGTCAATCGCTCGCGTCGCATTCTCGTGTTTAAACAAATCTAAAATCGTACTCTGGACCAAAAAACTTGTTTCTCTCTAGGGTTACAGCATTTCGTGTGCGAAATAAAAATTGTGACTGTATCTTGGTGGCGTCGCAAGCGCGAGATGCTTGGGCTTTTGAGTCGCGATGGAGAAACGCTATTCTAAAACACTCTCGCGTCGCGGGCGCTAATGCAAGCGCTAAATTTAGCGCTAGCGTGCGCTAAAATTGCGTACGTTATTCTAAAACTCTCATCCATACTCCAACACATCTGGGAATCCGAGCACCGCTAAGGCGATATGACTGATGCTGTCGCACAGGTGCTAATATACAGAGCGATCTTCCACGGAAAAGGTATAAAGTATCATTCTTTCAGATATTCACGTTATACCTACGTCAGAAAGCACGAAAAGCCCTCAATCGCCGGCAAGCTGCGGCACATCACGACTCCGCGCACCGAACAAACTTGCATCCACCAGCTCTGGACGCTGCCATCTTACCGATGACATCACGGCTCTTGCGAGGTCACGTGACGAGTCGTCACTCGGTTGCTACGGAAACCGAGCCAGCTCAGCTCGTTGCTATGGTACCGCGTGTGGCCAATCGCGGTGAGAGGCGGCGCAGGGAAAAGCGTGGCGCTACTCTGGCAGCTACGCTGCCATATCGAGTGGCTCTATGTGCCACCAATGCTGAGCATAGCCACGCGCTGGATTTGTCACAGCAGGGGACACGCGCTGAGCTTCATACGTTTTTATGGTCATCGTCGACGACCACGTTATCATCGACGTCATTGCCATCGTCGACGACGACAACGTTACACGACGTCAGGACTTCACCGTGACGGCGCGTCGACGTTCATGCTGGCTAAGGCGATTACGTTACAATACGTCAAGGCTTCGTCGTCACGTCGTTGTGACCCGGCGTTCACGTCGACGTTGACGTTGGCGACATCACGCGACATCAGGACGACGTTAACGCGACTTCATAGCGATGTTTGACGTTGCGTGGGGTGTCGACGTAAACGTCGGCGTCGACAACCACGTCGGTTTCGTCCTCGACGCGGTGCGACGTCACGACCGCGGTACTACGGCAACTTGATGTCTTGAAACGGCGTCCTCCTCAATGCGACGCGATGTCCCGACCGGGTTTCCATGGCGACTTGATTTTGTAACGGCGTTGTCCTCGACGAGACGCGACGTCATGACAAAAATCCAAGCGAACCAAGCCACTTCGATCACAGCGCCATCACGCCAACTTTCCACATTCTGAGCTTCAACTAAAAGCACGAGCGGAGCCTGTAGCTCGCCCCACTCAATCATTTCTAGTTCATTGTACCTTAGACTTAAACGTCTTGATTAATAAGCGCGAGCTAGCCTTAATGTTGACCATTTTTTTACATCTACAACTTCACAATCCAGGTAAGGTGGCATTCACTGGCGACCATAGTTGACCTCGCTGCTGCTGAGCACGTGTTGCCGGCAAGCTTCAAGCACTCTTCGAACGCGCACATTGCACAACATCAATATTGTCTTCTTTGGGAGAGCATAAATTAGAACTCATCTCGAGCATACGCTGTGAGCACTCACCTTAGATATGGCGTCCAGTGTAGATGATTAATTGCCTCAAAACGAAGTATGCTTTCACTTCGACGTCGTGAAATTGTCGGGACGTTGTCGTGAGGTCGAATCGCGTCATGTCGACTGCGACATTTACAACCCGATGCCAAGTGTCTTTTTGGCGTAGCGTTGACGACAAAGACGCCGTTGTCTTGATGTCGCGATAAGTTGACATCGACATCGTTGTCATTGCAATATGGCGTCGGGATGCAATCTTGATCTCGTGTAACGCGCGTTGTCAAGGTCGACGACGACGTTGACGTCAAGGCGTCTTCGTGATGTTGTATAGCGTTGTGACGACACGTCAGGTAGCAGTGGCGTTATATTAAAGTCACGCCTGACGTCTAGGTTGTATCAAAATATATCCCGGGGCTCTATTGTTTCCAGGGCCTTGACCTGCGTGCCAGTCGAAAGTCACGTTGGAGCAGAAAGCTTTTTTGACAGAAGACGGCCGATAAAACGCATTTTGTGTTGAAAAGATTCTACAGGTTTGGTCAAAAGCTTATATTGTAGCGCTCGTTTACTCCATGTTTAGCAAACCCGAGCCACTTCGCTCGTGGCGCCCTCTTGTAATTTTCCACATACGAAGCTTCTGAAATAGTACCCCGGTGGCCCCACTCTAGCTGAGGTCAAATGGTGGCAATTATGAAAAAGCCTAAATTTGACACCTAGATTGCGACACCGATCCCTTTCGCCAAGAAATTGTGGTATGGCTCATGGAACAGACGTTTTGGCTAGTCTCCTGTGCACGTTGCACATTCACAGCGTGCTCTCGCCCCGGTTGCGCGGTGCCAGCGCTGCTTAGTTTGCTCGGCTGCTAAGCCAAACAAGCCAGCCCAGCCTAGGGTGCCTTCATGTGCGCTTTGCTCAGGGTGGAGACATCTGGCCATTTTGTTCCCACTTTTACATTTATTTTTTGTTCAGAAGCACGTGAAAGAGCGTGTCCCTGCACGTGTTTGTGGCGCTGACTGGTGCTATGGCAACATTTTGTTTTCGTCGATTTCTTTGTATTTTCCCCGTGAGCGCGTGCTGTCGGCATCGGGTACTACAAAGGGTGGCATCACTCTAAACAGAAGGTCATTGAGGCACCCTAGCCCAGCCAGCTCATTTGTCGGAGGATACCAAGCTGGGTCACTTTACTACTCTGATAGGGGCTTCGAATCCCTGGTATACTATTTTCTACACACTGTTGTGAAAGACATCACGAAGAAAGAAAAAGATATCTCGGCTTGACTTGCTAATTTTTCACGAATAAAGAAATTGCTCGGCATAACTGTTTAGGATGCTTTTTCTTTCGAGATACAAGTTAACGAGGACATCTGCTAGATAGGAAGCGATGCTTGGCCTTTGACTTGTTTTATCAATAAGATAACAATTAAAAATCGACTGAATGTTACATAATACTGCTTCAATGAACAAAAGGTTAGGGCTAAACGAACTGCGGATGGTTGAATATATTCTAAGAGAAAACTTCAAAACTGAAGAAAAGGAAGAAGGACTTTGTTCGGTCGTCCTTCGTTTTTCTTTTTAGAGCGAAGCAGGTAAGGGCTAGTTCCCCACACTATTAGGTCCGCGGACAAGCAGCATGTCGACACAAAACTCGAACCAGTGCACCGTCACCCTACGTCACCGTCTCACCTAGTGTGTGTCCTGTGTCTCGTAAAGTCAAGATCTTGCTATACTCCGCGACAACTTTTCTTGGCAATGCAGTGGAAGGTACAGGCCCGCGTCCCTCTCCCATTTTGAGTGTGCGCGGGCTCTCCTCCTCTCCCCGGAAATGGGGGGGGAGGAGAGCCTGCGTACACTCAAAATGGGAGAAGGGACGGAGTATAGCGCTCTTATCAGTTGCCCTTTTGGAGTGTTGCGGAACGGGCTCCCCCCATTTCATTCCAATTCCATTCCTGGTAATTAGAGTTTTCGATAATTCAATTCCTTTCAATTCCTAGGAATGGAGACACTGGGCCCATTCCCACTCGTGCAATGGCTGAATCGTTCCATTCCATTCCTTTAATTCCTAAACGTAAAAATTGGCACTTGACAGCTGCAAAACTTGAAAGTATAAAACAGAGAGGACGAGGACGGGAACAGGACATCTTTCAGCTGCATTGTGTTGCCGGCATAAGCAGCTTAAAGCTGACATTATCAAATGCAAAGACTATTGCAAAGAAAAAATGCTAAATTCCTCAAAAAAGCACTGATTTTACTAAGCGGACCGCTGATGGCACAAAGTGTTTATTTACAATGTACTGCAAACATCGATAAGGCCCCTTGATATGTCCATGCTTGTTTAAGACATTGGTATCGCGACCACATTGCTCGCAACAAACAGCAAAACTTAAATCCACTCATTTTCTTTTATTTTTTTTTCATTTGACTTTTATGACATACGCGGCCAGCGTGTTTGTTTGATAAGGCCATAAAAATATCCAGTTCGTGCGTGGCGCAGAAATCAACTATATTACTGTATTCTTCAAATACAGCAACACGGCTAACACATTGCTGGAAGCGACTCCATGCAGAGTGGCAAGAACACATCCTCTGACAAAATGCAACCTCTGCGGCGCAGCACGAGGGACCGTAAAGAAATAGACCATGTCACGAAACCTGTTTTAAAACGCATAAGTTCACGCTTGCTTTACGAATCTCGATATTTATTATCATATTCAATCCAATTTTTGGCTGGTTCCCCTGCCCTTTTGCACCCTTCGCATACTCATTCTCGTGTTTCCTCTTCAGATTGCGAATAAAATTCGATGATATACGCCGACTGCACCGTGTATAGTTTCATTGCATAACTTTCAGCGTGCAGCTTGTTTATTTTCTTCACGACTAATGTCGAAAAATGTCTTCCACGATGCCATAACTTGATATGTATTTATCTTGCCTTCTCGTGCGAATTGTGTTGTTCCTCTTCGCGCTGATCGAGTGTCGGTTTCAGGCGGCAGACGGTACCAACCGATTCATTCTTCTACATCGGTGTCGGTTGTTCGCGCTGTGGCGACGGGTCGGGCAGTCAGCGTTGGCAAAGCTCTTCGCATCAAGATCCAATTAACGGGGTAACACCGCACCGTTCGAATTGACATTCCCCGTGTTTCCTGAACAACACCGTTCAACTGACTTCTCACCGCCTCAAACAGGGTCCAGGCCAAGGACCACGAATGCAGACCGGACAGCTGAGACGCGCGGAAGCCAAAACCTCAGTGGCAGCTAGCACCCAGCTATCCTGCCCAGTTGCCCTCACCGCAACGTTCGCTCCTTCTCTGGCGCGGGACGTTCTTTCTGCAGGTCTAGTCAGTTTGGTCACACCAAGAGCGGTGGCGATAGTTTACTTCACCTTACGATGGACCTCAACAGACAGCACGAGAGTCATCAAAACCAATCCAGTGCCTTCTGAGTGTTCCGTGACCCTGCAGACCCGCTCACGGCGCTGGATTGCCTAGAGTGACTCTTAGCGTCCGCAGCAGTTCATAGCAAGGTGAAACGAAGTATGCAGAGACTAAAGTCAAAGGAAATGAGCGGGCATCCGCTAGCTTGCTTGTAACCCCAACCCACTAAAACATATAACACAGCAAACAAGCATCGGAACAAAGACCAAGTAAAAGGCGGATTTACACTACAAATGCACAAAAAAAAAAGCATCGGAGCAAAGCGCAAGAGGAGAAGAGGGAAGCGAATCTCGCTTTGTTTTAAGGTGCAACCCCACCCTTGTTTAGTGTGATTCTGAACCGATAGATGGCGGTGGGATCGCCTTCCAGGCCGGTACATCAATGCGACAAATCGTGCGCGGTGGTGCTTCGATACAGTGGGGTATATTTCTATGTCCTGAATTTGACATCCCTGGTCCCTGGCTTGTTCTTCTCTACACGAGCTTTCTTTGGAACGCGCACGGCTGCGCCAGTTCTCGTGCAAGGGGGCCAATTACCTACGCTCCGAGCTCAGAACAAAACGCGAAAATCGTCCTGAGCCAAATGGCGAGACACATGCATAACAAAACCACCGACCCGTTGAAAAATATAAAATTGCCCGTGCGCCGCTGTTGGATATTTCAGAGGCCAATTACACATATTTCAATGTGATCTGATTTATATTGTCACGAATGAAGGTGACGAGAGGACGAACAGTGAACTGAAAAATAAAGGTTTTATCGGCGAACTTGTGCCAAACAAAAAAAGTAAAGAAAGAGCGCCGAGGCCGGCAGCACAAACGAGGCGGCGATTCGGCAGCGTAACAGAGAGCGAGAGCGAGACTGACTCGACAATGTCGCGGGCAGCTGCTTATCTACAGTGCGTCACTATCTCGAAAGTTCGGCAAAAAAAGTTCGAGCGTCACGTGCTCGGGGCGAGGATGAACTGGCCCTTTCCAGAACAAGAAATCAGGGCGAAAGTTAAGTCTGGTGCAAGAATGAATGCGAATTTTCTAAGAGTCCGTGACCGAGCGTTGCTTTCTCGGCTCTGCGGGCGGCAACAAGACGGGCCGGCCCTTTTGTCGTGCATCTATTTGGCTCGTCGTGGATTTCCAGGAGAACGTGATGACGTGATAAACATGGGTTTCCAAAATTCTAGCTTGAGAAATTAACTACCTAAAATATCAAAACAAATTAACCATTTTTTGGGCGGTCAGGTGTCTCATTTAGGTAGCTGGGCGTTTAGTTTGACCAAAACCACAAGGCTGGAAAACAAGAAATGACACTCAGGTTTAGATGTTGAGTTTGGTAAACCCAAAGCAGGACTGGTGAGGGAGTCATAACAAAAAAAATGCCGAAGTTAATAATTCACTCACAGCAATAAATTATGATAATTAATTTTAATACGAATCCAGTGATAAATGCATGACTGGACAGGCAAAGATTCTGGGTCTGTGGATAGCTTTTACTCATAGATTAAGCGATGTACAGTCTGTCACAAAAAATTACAGGATTTTCTTCTTTTTTTTACCGCAAGATTAAACTAGGCATCGCCAAACGCTCATTCTCCGCCCAAAGGTAGCGCTAGAGGTCACAACCAGATGTCAAAATTTTAGCCCGATCCGATACCTTATTCAAAAGTTATAAGTGATTTTCTGAAAAGTTCAATGGGAAAATAACGGCCGACGTAGTTTTCGAATGCATGGGGCTCTATGGCACCAGAAGCTGAAAACGGGCAAAAACGGGCTCCATTTTCCCATTGAAATTTTCAGAAAATCACTTTTAACTTTTTAATAAGGTGTCCGTTCGGGATGAAACTTTTGAATCTCTTTGTGACCTGGCGCTACCCTTGGGTGGAGAATGAGCGTTAGGCGACGCGTAAATTATTTTTGTTGAAAAAAAAAAAAGCTTTGTAAATTTTTTTTTTTCACATCCTGTACCAGTCTTAATTTGGTGATTTATGCGCGCAAGTAGTGGTGTACATAAATAAAAAGATGCAAACGGGTAGAGTATGACGTTGCATAAAATGCAGTGTAAGCACGCACATGGTACGCTGATTAAGACTGAAACGGCGCTACATTTTACGCTAGCGTTGAGCGTATCGAAAGTTAGGCGTGCATCGAAAGCGAAAGTTTGCACCCAAATACTGCTCAGGCAGTGATGCTTGAATGTTCATAATACTTTATTACCCTAAGATTTGGTGTAAGATAATTGGCAACCATGATTTTAAGCCACAATATGGCCAAGTGTCGTTACTCTGAAGCGTAGCTTATTTAGTGACACTAGTCCCTACAGGTTTTGCAGCGTGAGCTCCGTGCCCTGAAAGGAGCTCGCGTTTGAGCATTTCTCCACGTGCTCTGGTCTGCGGTGCCACAACACACTCGGTCAACGATCCCCCACCGCACTTGGTTTAGCTAAAGCCCCTTCATGTTTCAAAAGTAGCGCAAGCTTCGTCGATGCACGAAGCACGTGCAACGTTCCGCTCTTGTGAAGATCATGGCGGCACAGCGCAGCACTAAGCTAGATTTCAGACGCCATGAATTTCCCAGAAGTGGCGCGCGGCACGTGCCTCTAGCATTTCCACAACAATGAATGGCGTCACTTTTCCCACGATAGAGGGACTTGAGGTTTAGCCTGTGAGGTAAACCAAATAAGCTACGCTTAGAGTATCGGCACTTGTCCTCCCGATATTGTTGTGGGCGCCGCCATCTTGTTGGTTAGTAACAAATCAAACGCAACGGCTGATCGTCATGATTCAGAAGCGCGACTTCCTCAGCATTCGGTGTCAGGTAGCTTACGTAATATTGCTTTGCTTTTTCTCGAACTGTTTAAACATTTGTGGAGGACGGAAAAGCGTTTCCTGTGATTTCAGATAAAGTATCAGATAACTGACAACCATCATTTTAAGCACCAAGATGTGTATGAAGCGTAGCTTATTTAGTGACTCTAGTTTAGCCAGACCGTATAGGCATAGAAAGAGAACGAACAGCTTAACTTCGCGATCTTGGCGATGCATCAGTGGCTTCATCAGCCCGTAGCGTTTGGTGCGCTCTGAACTAAGTATCTCACAAGCCAAACCAACAAAAATTACTTAACACGCCCTAATAAAAAATAAAAAAATGCGGATCTTTTGACGTGCAACCCAAATCTCAGATTGGCCTCCGTCGGATTGGGGGCACCTCGGCCGATATTTAAATTCAACAAATATAGATTTATGGGCCAGCGCGTTAGCTCAGAGGCACCGAGACGATTTAATGTTTTGTGTTTTGTTATAATAGCATTGCTACTTAAAAGCCACCGAGGTGGTTTTTGAAACAAAATATAGTCGAACCATTCCGACAAGCGTAGTTAGATTGCGAAAATTATTTTCGCAAAAGATAAAAGCATTAAAATGTTTTCGCATACGTGGCGGAATTTGAAATGGCAGAATGCATTTCATGGCGCCCATTTCATTTGGATCGCGACCGGCATGTGAACCGACGCACAGTAGAACGCGCGAAAAGGAGCTGTGGTGCACCCGCAGTACCGCGCTTGTTGTTCCAACATCTCTGGCTCGCTCACTGCGAGCATCCAGACATCTGACACCCTGACATCTGGCGCTTTTTCTGTCTTTCCCGTGGCGTTCCAAGCGGCACACGACGGAAAATGCACATCAAGCTCTTCTTGAACACGTGTCGCCATCTGTATTTTATAATAAGAAACTACAATTTGCCGTAACTCAATGGGAAAAGATTCAGGTCTTATAACATTATTAACGTGTAATATATCAATATGAAAATTCTGGAAATTGTAATATTGAAGGATGCTTCATAATTTAATGTCTCGTTATTTCGATTAAATGACGTGATTGCGTTTTTATAGCGCCATAAAATAATACCACTTTAAACTTTATTTTTTATTTTAAAATATAGATTATCTGTACAGTTCGTCGCTTACTTTTTTACTTTATTACATCCAACCAAACGCTCACGTAAAATATCGTGGTCAATTGGACGTCATAACTCGAGAAATAAAGTTTTCAATATTAGAGACTGTGGTCTATTAAAAGCTAAATAAATAAATAACCACTAAAAATAATCGTAATATCGAGACATTAAAGTACCGTTGAAAAACAGCTCTTTAATTTGACATTAGCTTTATGAATGTAAGATACATAGAAAGAAAGTCATAAGCCGTCAAAAAAGCATGAAAACGTCATGCACGGTGGGGTTTCACGTTAAGTTGAACAGGCTTACGCCGTTCGTGGGAGGGGCGCGAAGTTGTCAGAAACGGCACAGAGAAGCTGCCGTTGATTGCCAGGTTGGTGTAGTGTGCGATATTCCAATGGCCTGCGGTTTCACCTCCGTGGGGCAGACAAAAAGGTGCTTGAATGAGAGACTGCTTGAACACATGAGGGCAGTTAGGATTGGGTCTTCAAACTCTGAGATTGCTAAACACGTACAGGAGTGCAATAATTGTCTGCCGGAGTGGGGGTCTACTGTTGTTTTGAGCAAAGAAAAAAATTGCGCAAAAAGAGTTTTGAACGAGACGATTAGAATCACGACTGTAGGAAACTGTATCAGTCAGCCGTCAATCGCATTAGACGAAGCGACCCGAAAATTTTTGCTGTTGTAATTTTTTTTTGTATGTTTTAATGCGGCGTGCTTGCGCATGATACGAGATGCGAGTTAGGCCTTGCAGCTTGTGTGAATGTGTGTGCGTTGGGTCCGACCTTCGGGGGTTGCGACAATGAAGGGAGTTCGGAGATTTGAATTGTTATCAGACTAGACGAAGCGACCCAAAAAGTTTTGTGTTGTTATCAATTCTTTTTTTTTTGCCAGTTAGGTTACGTGGGGTGTGAAGGTGTGGTTCCTTGGGTCCGACTTTAGCGGGTGTGATGATGGGGCTTGTATTGCAATGCTTTGTACAAACTAAGTGAGGTGATAAGAGAGAGAGAGAAAGAAAAAAAAAAAAGAAAGGGTCAAGACGAGATGTACCCTGGCTAAAAGTTGCTGGGACGTGGGAAGTTCCGGAAGACGTGTGAGAGAGATGCTATATAAACGACTGTTCAAATAAAATTCAGTAGCTTCGTTTTGAGACGCTTTGTGTGTTGTCCCCTTCTTCGTGCGTCGTCTCCGGTTTTCAAAAATGTGTAACATCAACCAGCTCGCCTGCCTACTTACTTTATCTTCAATAATCCAGAGTCTCGGCCAACATCTGTGTGATATTACTCAGGCCCTAGTCAGTGTGGATTTTTCGCGCCTATGATCTTAACAGAAAGGATACTTTCATGACGTCAGGAACGAAGCAGCATAGGAAGAGTGCCCTTTAAAAGACAATAGCAATAATAGTTAAAAACTGCCCGACCTCTGCTGGAAGTATTCTGAGGCACGGTGGAGTAGTCGTCGCGATAAAAGCCCGTAAGAAACAAAATAAATAGCCTAACGGTCATCGGCGGCGTCATGAGGTCTTATCCGAGTGCGGAGTATAACGGTCTTGGAATACCGTATATATTGTGCATTCTCACTTTTCGTTTCTTTTAGACTACGTTGAATTCAGACGCCAAGCCTCCCTCCCTCCTTTGTTCCAACGCGTTATTTGTTATTGAATTAACAAATATTCTTCAAATAAGGGTCGCGGCATCCTCTAGGGTAAAGAAACAAAAAGGAAGACAAACAATGAAGATTGCGAGCAACACCTCTCATCAAAGAACACACCGCCTGAGAACGGCTTCCTTCTCATTCTTTTTTTTTTGTTTTTATTCACTTTGTTACTTCATTTTGTTGTTAGGTTTGACTGTTCTCTTATTTGTAACGATGCCGACCGTTGCAACCGTTGTGGTCATACGATTGACGTTTTTTTTTGTTTTTTTTTTCACGCGACGGTGTGGTCCGACCGATTAACCAGCGAGTTTGTTAGAATGGTGTCACGAGGTATAATTACGCAGATCAAATAAAAATAATACATGCAAAGAAGCGCGCAGTTCCCCCCCCCCCCCCCCCCCCCCCGGCGCTTTATTCCTCCAGAGGCGACCCTTAAAGAAATGCCATATATGACCCAGATATTTTTATATAGGGCTGTATGTGGGCATATAAGTAGACATATTAGGTCTGTGTTAACGACTCTGACATTTCCACCCTTCAGGTTGTTATTAATAACATCTGCATATGGTGCAAGGAACCGCTCATGGAGCTTAACATCACTAAACGTACTTCTATGAGAGTGCCGTCATAACAACACTTGTCCTTCCTACTCTATCAACAATTCTGCTCGAGTTTCTGTGTCCTCCTATAAATATCTCGGCATTCACATAGCCAATGACCTTTCTTGGAGTATCCACGTCCAATATGTCACTAACAACGCAAATAGGCTTTTGAGCTATCTCAAACGTAACTTTTCGCTTGCTCCTCTTTCGTTAAAACGTCTCCTCTATAAAACCCTAGTTCGTCCTCAACTGGAATATGCAGCTTCTATCTGGAGCCCCGGTATCACCCTTGCATCAGCTGTCGAATCTATTCAGAATTGTTCCGCCCGTTTCATACTTTCGAACTATCCTCGTACAGCCAGTGTAACTTCCATGAAATCGTCCCTCACCTTGCCTGATCTCCCTTTCCGAAGAAACATATCTGGTCTATGTTTATTTCACAAGATTTATTACTCTAACCACGCTCTCCGTCAAGCATTGTTTTTAGAACCATCGTACATATCTTCACGTGTAGATCATGACCTAAAGGTAGGGATTCCCCATTGCAGCACATCCACTTTTGATGCTTCGTTTCTACCCCAAACCTCCATTGAATGAAACCGCCTTCCCGCACATATAGTCTCAATAACTAACACTGTCGATTTTAAAATTGTTATTACCAACTTTTTTAACAGATGATGCGTAGTGCGTGTTTTTTTTCTGCGTGTGTGTGTGTGTGTTCTTTTTTGTTGTATTTTTTGCCTCGTTCAACTATGTTGCTTTCATCTGTTGACCGCCCACTCCCCTCTGTATTGTCTTCGGGCCCTAAGGGAATAATAAATGAAAAGAACGAAATATATTGCCTTACGAGGGCTGTAATCAGGACAAATATGGTAAGGTGACACCATAAATGACGAAATATATTGCCAGATAAAGTCATATATCGTGCCAGGGGCTATCATATATAACAGTATAGGATGCCTGATACTCCTGTATATGGCACTATATGGTGCTAGTCAACATGTAGATGTAGGTGGCACACCGCGTCGGCTGGTATCGGGAGTACGCCGACCGGCCCACGGTAACAGGATGGCGGCGCTCGGCCATGGGCGCCGGTGAGCTACGGCCCCGGCCGGCGTCGAGGTTTCGTCTTGCTCACTTGTCAGTTCAGCCGTAGAAGTTACAGTGACTGGCAGGCATCGGGTTTTTGCTGTCTTTGCTGGCTAGTCTTTCCATGGAGGTTCCAGTAACTGGCCGACATTGGTACTTTGCTGTCTTTGATGGCCACTATTTACATGGAAGATCAGTAACTGGCCGGCATCGGTATTTTGCTGTCTTTGATGGCCAGCATTTACATGGAAGCTCAGTTACTGCACTCTCAACAAAAGGGTAGTCGTAGTCGAGGGGTAGTCAGAAGCCGTCACAGATATCGCTACCCCCCGTTAGTAATACTAACGACCCCATCGGTAGTCACGCGTCGTGCAATCAACAGGTAGTCACAGTGAGCACCCCCAAAAGCAACATGGCGGCTGGCAAGCGACAGTGGAGCAATACGAGTAAGGCCTAGCGAGCTGGACTGCTTTTTGCTATAATACGATTCTCAAGTGCGCATGCTCGTTCGCTGCCTTCCGCGCGCACTAAAGCACTCCAAAACGCGCCTCGAAGCACCGGCACCGCACCTATTACGAGTAGGGGCGGCGATGTGAGGGGGGGATTCGAGGGGGTTTGTCCGCGACTGCTTTCGCGCGGCCGGCTGCATTTACTTCGCGGCCAGAAAACATTCAAAGAGGGAATCATATAGCGACAAATGAAATGATGTCTTTATTGAACAGAGATTCTGGTTGCTGTGCTTGCCGCAAGTGATCCGGCGTTTTCGGTTGACAGCGGCGAGGCGAGGCATCACCGATTCAAGCGGCGTCGGTTCCGATCGTTCAACGCTCCTGCTCACCTGTTAGCGTTCGTTATCCACTTTCAAGTCCCTGGTAATTCCCACCGCGTCTGTGCACGCACTACTCACCGCACGGAACACCCATTCAACTGGCTATGGGATTGACCCCACTGAGACGAGAGCACGAGAGGCCGAGAACCGAACCCTTTGTTGCTGCTCCGTGGAGCCATGGAGCGCCTCCATGTTTTTCACTCAAATAAGTAGACACATAAACGCGCGACTCCTTGAATTGGGCGGCGACACGCGCCACCTAACGGACAGCGCTCAAACTAATAAAAAAGAAACACACAGTCTTTGCTCTGAGCGCCGCGCCAGACATGCACGTACTACATATTCCACACCACACTTTACACAAACGCAATATAAAGATACCATACAATATTATACATGAACGCGTTCACAAACAGCACAAGGTACAACATGAGATATTGACACTCTACATTCCTATATACACGACTAGTCGACACCAACAGCTTATATACTTCTGTATTTTCTGGGACCGATTAGGATGGTGACCACTGTCATATTTTGCATAAATACGAAAAGACTGCAAGATTTATCCGTATATATTATTTTCCTCTACTGCCCTTAGGAAAGCGCTCGTATCTCTAATGTTATCCATTGCAAAAGTGAAATGCAGGTTATAAATCAAATTGAATTGTCGCTACACGTCACGGTTTGATCAGTTTCGTTTTCTCGCTTGCCTACACTTCAAGTATACCGGAGCCTATTTAATTAATTTTATTAATTATCGAAACCAATTTCTGCAATCACAACTTTCTGAACACGCTGGTGTATTTTAATTTCTCTTTTTACATATCCGAATGACTTCAGCGGCGGTTGAGTAAATGTTGAGTACACTGAGCGCGCGCAGGTGATTCCAGCGATGCCAGCGATGCCCGTCCGCCGTAGGGTGCCTCAATGACCTTCTGTTTAGAGTGATGCCACCCTTTGTAGTACCCGATGCCGACAGCACGCGCTCACGGGGAAAATACAAAGAAATCGAAGAAAACAAAATGTCGCCATAGCACAGTCAGCGCCACAGACGCGTGCAGGGACACGCTCTTTCACGCGCTTCTGAACAAAAAAATAAATGTAAAAGTGGGAACAAAATGGCCAGATGTCTCAACCCTAAGCAAAGCGCACATGAAGGCACCCTATTCCGCCGGTTCTCCCCGAAGCGTTGTTTCAGTTTTCTTCTTTTCGCTACAATTGTTTCCGCTCAACGCGTGTCTTTCAAATATGCGTTCTATGCGCTCTCGCTCGCGCCAAGAGGACAGTGCAGAATTGCCGTTTTCGGGCCCGTGCCTTCACCTACAGCGAACGCGAAATAGGTATGCTAAATGATCTGAAGCCTGGTTCAGACAGTTTCGTTTGACTGCGTTGCGGCAGCGAGAAACCAGGACATCCCTGCTGCTTATATCGCGTGCCAAGACGATTCCTTGAATTGGATTCCACGCTCCATACGAAGCACAGGTGTGCCGGTGAGTCGCTTTCGGTTCTCGACGCAACACTGTCAAACGCAAGTGTCTGAACCGGACTCAAGCATCAAAGAACGCCGAGAACATAGTTCTCTGTGCTGCACCTGCTGGCCTCTTCAGCAATTAGCGGCGAGATCAGAGCCGTTTATACTGTGAGAGTTTGGCCGATGGGCGGAGCTTGTTGGCCGCTAGAACAAGCGGATTTCGCGATAACACAATATGGCGTTACTTCTTTGTCTTGTTCATTCCTGAGAAATCGCGTAGAGTTCCTATGAGTCAGAGCCACAATATGGCGGACGGAAGTAGTCATCCCCCGGTTGTCAGACTACGCTGCTGTGGTTGTCAGACTGTCAAAATCTCCTTAAGAAGGCCAAACTCTCTCAGTATAAACGGCTCTGGGCGAGATGTTTTGGTGGCGCCCTCCTACGGTTCCCCCTAGTGACATCATTACCTTGCAAACAACAAGTTCGACGGTGTTTGTTATTAGCATGGTGGAAGCTTGAAATCATTACGCTCTCAAAGGAACACCGCCAACACCGTCATAATTAAACTTCTTTCATTCCTCTTATTTCCGTCAATGATAAATCCCCTTTCCGACGTCATAGTCAGCGTTCGGCCAATCGTGGAAGGCCGACAACAGCGACGCTTTCGGTCGCGCACGTCGCCAATACGTTTTCTAAAAAAGAAAGAAATCTAAACCGAAAGTAGCAGGAGTATATTTGCCAACGCCTTGTTTTTGGAAATTTACTTGGAATCTTTTATATAGCTAAAGGAACGCGTGCCGAAAGGCCTGAAATCCTAGTACCCCTCAATGTACTCAACCTTGGATGACACACACTTGTTTGAAGCAATTTTGTTTGAAGCATTTTTTATCGAGTATGCTCGATGAAATGTGCCAAATGAGCCAGTGAAGGCGAATCATATATCCCAAGACGAAGGAATACTGAAATACACGGGCATGATCCCAGATATCTGTGTACGTTCGTCCTGTCCGGTCTCAGTCGTGGTGTTCAATGCTTCATACTTCACCGCACTTCAAGCCAAAAAAAAAATTTGGGTATGACAGGCGTGCAAGTTTGGCGGAACCGAGGAGGCCATTTGCAACTGATCTGCCCGCAGAACTCACTGATCACACCTTTAATGAGAGCACGCTCTTCACTGAACCGCACTGACTGGAATGTCCGGCGAACATTCTAGTCAACTCACGCCTGTGCGTAGTTTCCTGTGCTTTTCTATACTCGTTTTCACCTTAAGAGCCGAAGTAAAACAAGTCCGGCTGGTGGCGGAGTGTTTTGGGTTTCCACCAATGAAATGCCGCGATATCGCGTAGACTTAACCACTCTCCGTCGGGAGGTGGTGAGATCCAGAATTAGAGACCGAAACCAAAACGAATTTAGCACTGCAGCATCTTCTAGTGGCGAAAAGCTAGAACATAGCTCGTTAATTATTGTTTGTTTCTGATAAACATGCTTATGCTCTGCACAATTTTGCATCGCTTCTTTAAACTGTCTTCAATAAACATATCCTTGTATATCTAACATTGTTTATACCGTTGGCTTTCTGAAAATTCTATGAGAAAAAAAATCAGTATGTGCCAGTTTTAGCGCATTTACAGTTTTTAACGGCAACCATGGAGCGCTAAAGCAAAAAGATCAGCTGACATCATCGACATCGCAGCAAACTTGATGAACTGGGATTGATCAGACCTGCTACCAGCCACGAACCTATGTTTGCATAGTTTATTCTGTCCTAATATACCTTTGTTTACGTTATTGCGTTGACGTTCATGTGTATGTATAGAGTGGGCAATCGGTTTCCTTGTGTGTCGCGGTGAATTTCAATTTTTATTCTTTAATTCCGTTTTTTTAAGTTCCGTGGTGTGGGGATGGTGGTACAAATCCTGATTATAAGCAGAAACAGCGTGGTTGATGTGAGATACGTTCTTCCAGGATCCCATCAAAGCTTCTGCTTGTTGTCACAGTGGCCCTGTGTGAGGATGGCGATAAGAATCCCGATTATAATCTGAAACAGAATGGTGGATGAGATATACGTTTAGTGCCAGAGCGACCCCAAGGCATGTGGATGGCATTTTGTGAGTTTACTTTCCCACAAACCACCTGGGGAACTGATCACTGCAATAAAGGAGCTATCTCAATGAAATACTGGGCTGAACATGATGTTTAAACCTCAAAATGAGGTGTAAGCGACACTGAATATGCATGAGGTGAGCAAGTGAAATGTTAAGCTCAGGGTCACATTTCAGAACAATGGTCGACTTTCGGCATGCCGCCAACACTACGTCTTCTTCCTTGAAGGAAAACGACCCTTAAAGTGTAATTGTATGCATATATGTTTAGAATGCAAAAGGGCAAAATGGCGCCTGACACCTCTGCTGTAATGGGCAAATTAGCGAATGCAGTACAACTGCAATTTTTTTTTTTTTTTTTTTGTAGTGTGAATCTTTGTACACAGTGGGATACATACAGCTGATTTCAAAGACCTCGAGAAGCCATGAACAAGACTATTACGTAATGAAAGGCAGAATCACGACAACAACATGACACTGGAGGTTAGGCGTGTAGGAAGTCGGGAATCCGATTTTGCAGTATGTTAATGGTCCTTAAAAGGGAAGCTCTGTGTTCTGGGGTATGACAAACAGAGTCCAAAGTTCTAGCCACTTTCAGAAGAGAACATGTCCTAGGGGTGTTGGGGATTCCAGAACGCCACTTCCGCCCCAGCTGTCGTCCTCTGAAGCACGCGCCGTGTGAAACCCCAGCCGACATCTCCACCAGCCCGAGCGGGGCGATGGGGGCTGAAGTGAGGGAAGACGGGAGAAGGAAAGCGCCGGACCAACACCTCCTAGAAGACAAGGCCGTAGCGCTCTTCTCGTGACGTCGCAAAGGAAGGCCATTGGGGGCGCGCGTCGAAGCGAATGCAAACGCGCGTAGATCGACCTTCGTAACGCTTTTTTAGTCACATACGCGTGTCATATTAGCTAAAATGAAAGCTGCACATAGCAACGGGTCTAGAAAACATTTTATGGCACGAGCAAAATATTACACCGCTAAATAATCGGTACGAAATGGTGCGAGGTATGCGTACAAGACGTCTATAGAAAAATGTGATTGTTTTAAGTGGAAAACATTGAATCTTGCAATTATTGTTGTAGGAATGCATATTTTATACAGAAATACTTCGACAAAATGGCGAGACACGCAGTGATTTGGAAACAGCAAAACAGAACATTTAAAAATCAGGTAGACGTAGTCAACGCGGACAAGGCAAGACAAGTGTTTCTCACGATCATGTAAGCGACGTTATCGCGTGCAGTCACTGAATTCTTGCATCATACCCCGGCCACATGGCAAAAGTAATGTAATTTCGATCGAATGACATTATGGGGTCGACAAATCCACTTGCGGCGCTCGTATAATCACTCAAGACCGCGAGCTGATTAAATCCTATATGACTGAATGAAAATATATTAACTTTTCCGTGTGGCAGGGGTACTAAACGTACTACTTAGTCTACTAATTTACCTCTCCCTATGGGCTCGAGCTGTCTTAGAACAAAACATAACTTATTTTGTATATAATAATACTATTACCTTAATAGTTAAAATTCTCGTATAAACGCGGTAAAGGCAATACAATAACCTAAGTATAAATAAACACAGAACCACAAACAACGCACTCTCAATAATCACACAAACTTGTTTTTCACCTTCCAGTGAAAACTAGATTACCGCGCATATTTACAAATGTTGACGCAACTGCATACGAATAACAACAAAGAACAAAATTGCAATCTATCATGCGATTAAAAAAAACGATTGCAGCATTTTACTTGCGTCCTACATGACCAAGAAAGCCCGTAATTAAGTTGTTTCTCACCTGTCGATCGTATCC
This sequence comes from Ixodes scapularis, assembly GCF_016920785.2. Taxonomy (NCBI): domain Eukaryota; kingdom Metazoa; phylum Arthropoda; class Arachnida; order Ixodida; family Ixodidae; genus Ixodes; species Ixodes scapularis. Next base: position 79,099,547 of record NW_024609837.1, read on the forward strand.
ATACGTCCCACAATATCCGTGAGGTACACATTTCAACACGAACTCCAAGAAGCCTCTCTCTGTCGAGAGAGGTCTGTCGATTAATCGACCAGTCTTCGTTGGCTAGCTGCCACACATGTCACTCAAAACGAAGCAGGACTTGTTTCACGAATCCACGTAAATGCCGTAGTATCAAGCGAACACAAAAAAAACTACCCGAGACTACGGTGATGACAGAAATATGACGGGAAACAAGTCTCAAAAGTACCACACACGAGAGCAGCGGCGACGAAAGGCTTGACGTTGTCGACCCATCTCTTGCTCATGTGCGCTCCCTGCGACAGTGACTGGATTTCTTTTCGGTATCCTTCCCTTCTGAGATGTCTCAGCGTTCCTTTTCAGACAGTCAGCAGCTCACACACAACGTAAATTTACCAGAATCGGAGCCATGTGGCATCGGCAGCATCGCAGCCGGTCCCTTCGAAAAGCGTGGGGTGCTGCGGAACTGCACGTAGTCCCGCGGTTACGGGGATACTCATAAATATAAATTTGGTACTCTCAACCTTGGTAACGCGTTGTATATTACGTTTATATTATATATATAATAAATTGTACAAGACTACGCCTTTAACACGTATATTAATGCCGGATAAACGCGCATGAACACCACCGCGCCGAGGTACATTATTTTCACGTCGATGGCGTATCCTCACGTAGTTGCGCCATGGACTTCCTTCCTCCGCCATTGTGACGTAATCTCTCAGAGCGCTCTGGCCTTCTCCTCTAGGAGGTGTTGGCCGGACGCGCGAAGAGGCGAGACTGGAGATCGAGGGAGAGGAATTGGGAGAAGCGGGGGAGGAGAAAAAGACCGGGAAAGAAGGAGGGGATCGGGACGGGGGGGCAGACGCCGACAGAACTGTTAAAACGAACGGACCATTCTTGTAACCATCTTCAATACAGTTGTTTTGTTTTAGCCAAACGTCGTATTTCATTGCCTCACACGCTCTGCATTTGCAACAAGGGGGACATTAGTTCACGGTCAATTTCATTCTAAGGGCTGAACACCGGAGATCTCTTCACCGTCATCCTCGTCGTCAGTTTCGTCGTCGTCTCCACTCTCCTCCTCCGTGTCGCTTGCATCGAGGGGTATGATGACTGGCTCGAGATTCGACTCTGGGACATCACATTCTCGAAACTTCGCCTCCATTTTTTTCACATGCTCTACACAGTCATGCCAATGGACAGCTGTTACGTTGTCCACAGCTTTCCTCAAGAGCCGCTCGGCGTCATTGGGCTTGAATGTGATGTTCTTGGAGGCGACCTCCTGCTTGACTCGTGCCCATATTAACTCTATGGGATTTAGTTCGTAATGGTACGGTGAGAGCCTCAACACTGTGTGTCCGGCGTCCGTAGCCACGGCGTCAACTTTTTACTTTGTGTAGCGATCCTTCACCGTGTGGGAGACAACGAGCCACGCTGAACGTGGATGGACGGCCCTGTGAGCGGCGAGGAAGAAGAGAAAGGGACGCTCGTGGTACGTGCGCGTGGACAGAGTTCGAAGGGCCGTGACGAACAAAAGAGGCGGTGCCAAACGAGCCCAGGGAAGACCCGGACCACAAGGCAACGTTGGCCTTCCACAGCATCGACGGCACAACTTAAGTATCGATAAAGTGTTTGTCTATCATAGCGCTCCTTGTGTGACTTCCTCGGAGCGACTAGAGCTCGGCCTGATCGGGAATTGTCAGGCGACCCACATAACTGGCGCTTCCAACGTGGGGCCCGATCAGTCTGCCGTTGTTTCTTTTCGCTCCCAATGAGCCCCACGAATCGCGATTTCTAAATTTAGGTTTGTTTTGTTTCCCCATTTGAATTTTTTTGTTACTCCGCTGGACATCAGTGTTTAACGTTCTGCCGCCATGTCCAGGTTACGGAATAAGGCCGCCTATCCCGAGGCCTCAACCCAGTCAGTGGCGGATATTGACTCGGACGTGGGAGAAGGCACGAGTGGGGAAGCGAGCGTTGCGGCAGCGCTAGAACCACCAATTCCGGCGGTGAACACGGGAGACGTCAGCGAACTAATGCACGCCATGACGGCGATGTTCGCGACGTTTTCTAGACAGATGGGTTTGGCCCCAGGGGTGGTGAATCCCGCGCCTACGCCCGTGCCTCGCCCGCAGTTGAGCGTGCCGACGCCGACCTATTTGGGCTACTCCGACGCAGAATCGGTTCACGATTTCTTGCAGGACCTAGACGCGTACATTGCCGCGTTGGGCGCGTCGGATGAAACAGCCCTGATACAGGACGTCCCAATCGCGTTGACGGATGACGCAGCACGTTGGAGACGAATTTAGAGGCCGTTCCTTTCGATGGCAGATTTCCGGACACGATTCAGAGAGGAATTTCTGCCTCCCGAGTATGAGATGCGGATCAGAGATGAGCTAGCCAGCCGTACTCAGCATCCGGACGAGAGCCTCGTAGAATACATCCGCGCTCTCCAGGAGCTCTACTCCAGAGCCGACCCTACAGCGTCAGACGCGGAGAGGGTAGCTAGGGCGATCCGCCAGTGTCACCCTAGATTTAAACCCTACTTGCGCGGACGTGATTTCGCTGATCTGGAAGCACTTGCCAGAGAGGCGCGCATCGTTCAGGCGAGCTTGCTGGCCGAGTTGACGTATCGCCCCCCTCCACGCGCAGAGGAATCTCTGGAGCCGGGTTGCGCCTGGACAGGACGAGGCGCGGGAGGTTGCGACGACTCACGTGCGCCGTACGTGGCCGTTACAGAACATAGGAGTGGCGCAACTGCTGTGCCCCGCGCCTTAGATGCCTTCGCTTTTGAACAAAGGCGTAGAGCAGCTAACGCGGGCTCTTCCAGGGCGCATCCCCGTAGGGGAGGCGGCGCAGCCGACCACCGCGGAGTCGCGAATCATTACGAGGGTCGCGGGAACTACAATGACCCCCGGCGCGACACTGCTTCGCGTGATGGTAGCGGCGGACGCTTAGCACACAATGGCAGGAGACAGGTCAGGTGCTATAAATGCAATCAGCTTGGGCATATCAAGCGTCAGTGCACATGGACGGCAGCTCCCCCCCATGGGTCTCTGGGAAACGGGAAAGGCCGGCGCCGCTAATTGGACTTCCCGACTCGCGGTTGCCGGCCGCTGCTGAGGCCCCTCATCAGTCTGCCAACGGGGCTGGAGTTGCGGTCAGCGACAGATCAGTGTTTGCCCCGTCGGCATGTCGAACTCAGGCTTTGACATCTGAGAAGGGGCCGTACGTGCGCGTCGAGATCGGTGGTAACATTTACTACGCACTAATTGACACCGGTTCGACTCTTTCCCTAATAGGCGACAGAGTCTACGAAGACTGTCGCCGACGAGCACTTCACGTGCGGGAAGTTTCCACCACGCTGCGTTTAGCAGCAGGATCGGCTAGGGCACAAAGCGCTACTACGCCTTCACCTTAGCCTCGACGGCAGTCGAAGGAGGCAGCGTTTTCTCTATCTGCCAGGCATGCAAATCCCTGTGATCTTAGTACAGGATTTCGTCTGGCGGGAGGGGATTATCATAGACTTGAAGAATAACAGGTACCACTATAATCCGTTGACTCCCCTTATCCCCTTTGCCGTCCCACCGAGTTTCGGTCAGGACACAGAAAGCTCACTCGTCGGATCACGAGAGGAGCAAACATTAGCTGCGCGAGTCGTATCGGGAAACGTTGAAGCGATTGTCGCTTCTTACAACGGGCCGGTAGAACAACGGCGTAGGTTAGCAGACGCCTTGCATCGACACGCAGCTATGTTTACCGAGAGGCCAGTACTTAAACATTTTACAACACATAATCGTCACAGGAGATGCTAGACCATGGGGTTGTAATCCCAGACCGCTGAGTGCGCACAAGCGAGCTCTCCAGATAAGGCTCTCGATGAGAAGATAGACACAGGGGCCGTGAGGCCGTCACAGAGCCCCTGGGCTTTTCCGGTAGTCTTAGCGCCAAAAAAAACGGTACCGCTCGTCTCTGCGTTGACTACCGCCGACTTAACGAGATGACACGAAGGGATTCATATCCCTTCCCATCTATTGAGTCCATCATGTACTCGTTGGGTAGCGCGAGGGTTTTCGCTACCTTGGATTGTAGCAGAGGTTTTTTGCAGATCCAGGTAGCACCACACGATGTCCAGAAGACGGCGTTCACCTGTCATAGGGGTCTGTTTGAGTTTATCCGCCTTCCGTTCGGATTGTCTAACTCGCCATCGAGTTTCCAACGGCTTATGGACATCGTGCTGGGGGCGCGAAGTTCAACTTTGCCATGGCGTACATGGATGATGTAGTCGTATTTTCAAAGTCATTAAAGGAGCACCTAGCAGACCTTGAGATTATCGTAAGCAGAATGAGGAAAGCTGGGTTAACGATTAATCCAAAGAAGGTCCAGCTCGCGGCGTCAAGGGTCAACCTCGGGTTTCGTCGTAGATGATGGTACCTTGAGGCCGAACGAGGATAAGTTGAGGGCCATTCTTGATTACCCACCACCGCGCGACGCGAAGAGCCTTCAAAGGTTCCTTGGAATGGTCGGTTTTTATCGGCAGTTCATTTCAGGGTGCGCTGCACTCACACGGCCACTGAACCTGCTGCTCCACAAAGGCTCGAGATGGGCCTGGGGCCGAGAACAAGAGGTAGCTTTCTCTTCCCTCACGAAGGCGATAGCAGCCACGGCCAGCCTGTGCCTGCCAGACCTTAACCGTCCGTTCGTGGTACAGACAGACGCGAGCGACTACGGCGTCGGTGCGGTGTTATTCCAAGAACATGACGGACAGCTGCGCCCGGTGGCATTCGCCAGCCGAACCCTTACACCGCCAGAACGCAATTACAGCGTGACGGAGAAGGAGGGCCTGGCCGTCATGTTTGCTCTAAAGAAATTCGACCTGTATTTAGACGGGACCACCTTCGTCATTCAGACAGACCACGCCGCTCTCACCTGGATTCAAAGGTTGAAAGAGCCGGCGGGGAGGTTAGCTCGGTGGGCACTCACTTTGCAGCGATACCCCTATACTGTCGAGTACCGAAAGGGCTCCACCAACAAGGCTGCAGACGCACTTTCTCGGGCGCCCCATGATAGTGGTTGGAAGGAGGAGACGCAACCAGGGGATTGCGAGAGACAAGGTTCCAGCGCGGCCGCTCATAAGCGAGACAGCGGGAAGGGATCGATGCAACAGGAGCTCGTCGCAGTGTTAGGAGGCCGCACGAGGGAACAGAGGATCGCGGCTTGGGGTGAACTGGTGAGCAAGGAAGACCTTGTCGAGGCCCAAAAGGCAGATGGTTTTTGTCAGCGGGTGTTGGGGAAAATTGCGGAAATGGCAAGCAACACCGGGAACGCTGGCGGTTAATTTAACGAACATATTGATTCATACCTGCTGGGTCAAGACGGCTTATTGCTCCGCTACGTTCCAACAATCGACGACGAGGAGGGGAACGACTCTCCGTTCAGGGTGGTGATTCCTAGGAGGCTACGGAGGCGGTTTATCGGATACTTCCACGACTCGGCTTTGGCTGGTCATGGCAGCGGCAGCAAGACTTTTCAAAAGTTATTTCGCGTCGCCACATGGCCGGGGATGAGACAGGACACACTCCGATACGCCCGTAGCTGCCCAGCCTGTCAGAAAGCGAAGCCGCGAGGGGGAAAGCCCCCAGGCCTGATTCAGCCTGTAGTAAGTCACTACCCGTGGGAGATGGTTGCTTGCGACATCATCGGCCCACTTCCAAAAAGTCCCCGTGGGAACCAGTATTTATTGGTAATAACCGATCATTTCTCAAAATGGGTGGAGTTACACCCGCTGAGGATGCTGGTCTCGGAGCGCATCTGGGAGAAGTTGTTGGAAACTTTCATGCGCTTCAATACACCCACGTGTCTCATCAGCGATAATGCTAGCTATTTTACCAGTAGAGTGTTCACTGACTCCTGCTTGGCGCTAAACATAAAGCACAAAAGGACTACACCATACCATCCTCAAGCTAATATCACTGAGAGAGTGAACCGAAACTTGAAGGGCATGCTGATCACACTAACAGAGAGACACAGGGACTGGGACGAAGACATTGTCGAGATGGGTTTTGCAATCCGGACGACCGTGAACAGATCGACTGGGTTAACGCCTGGGCTTCTAAACTAGGGTGAGGAGCTATCGTCTCCGCTGGAGAGCGGGTTACGAAATAACCAAGGTTCGACAGAACGCCCACTCTCTAAATACGCGGCGGAGTTGAAAGTTCGCCTTTCGAATGCGTTGCACGACGCCAGAGAGAACCTCGTTGCAGCAAGGATCGAACAGGCGGCCCAGTACGATAAGACTCATCGTCACCTGGAGTACAAGGTGGGGGACTTGGTCCTCAGGAGAACCCATCCTTTGAGCAATGCAGCGAGCGGATTCGCAGCCTCACTTGCTCCGAAGTGGGAAGGGCCCTACGTGGTAAAGGCACGACTGTCACGTCTTACCTACAGGCTCGCTCAGGAAAATGCGAGCGAGGAGTCTTGCCCGATCCACATCACAGACCTGAAAAAGTACCATCTTCGTGATCGGGATGGCGATGAACGAGAACAAAACGAGGAATCCTCCGTTCCGCGTGACTCTCGCGCGCGACCGGCAACGCGGCCTAAGCGCGGTAGCCGAACAATGCACGAACCCGTCGGTGAGAGATCCAATAGGTGCTCTGCGCGGCGCTATAATCTGCGGCCTAGAACTTGATCTAATCTTTGCAAGATGTTAATAGAGCTTGTTCTCTCCAGAAATGCCCCCCGGACGAACCAGAATGGGCGGCGCCATCCGGGAAGGCGACCTTCCACTACCCGGGATACCGGTGAAGCCAGCCGGTCCAACTCCCAGGGTGGTCAACCCTTCCAGCAGAAGACCAGTCAGCCCAACGCACCGGGTGACCAACCCGTTCGGCAAGAGAATTGCCAGACAAGCCGACAGGGTGGTCAACCCGGTTGGAGGGGGAACGGCCAGACCAACCGTCAGGGTGGTCAACCTGGTTGGCAGAGACGGGGTGAGCAATCCCGACGTCGACCACGTCAACGAAGGCAGGGCAGCGGAGACGCGGAGGACCGGAGAGTCCCAGGGACACCCTGAAGGACGAGGTGCTGAAGATCATGTCGGTGCAGAAGCAGACGCGTGCCGGCCAGCGCACCCGCTTCAAGGCCTTTGTGGCCATTGGGGACTTCAACGGCCAGTGCTCCAAGAGCTCCAAAGAGGTGCCAGTCCTGCCAAGTGCTCCAAAGAGGTGGCCACGGCCATCCTTCAAGCCATTATCCTGGCCTAGCCGTGCGTCATCTCCGTCCGTAACGGCTATTGGGGAAACAAGAGTGGAAAGCGCCACACCGTACCCTGCAAGGTGCGTGCTGATGCGGCTAATCCGGCGCCCCGCGGCACAAGCATCGTGTCCGCCCCAGTGCCCAAGAAGCTGCTGCACATGGCGGGAATCGAGGTCTGCTACACCTCGGCCCGCGTCTCGACGGCCACGCTGGGCAAATTTGCCGAGACCATTTACCTGGCCATCCAGCAGACGTACAGCTACCTGACCCCGGACCTGTTGAGGGAGCGAGAGCTCATCAAGTCCCCCCACCAGGAGTTCACCAATCACCTGATGCACGTCCACCGCCACCAGCATGGCGGAGATGGGCGGCTTGGAGTCCAGTGACTCAGTCCAGGGACTCCGGATGCTCCGGACCCCCCCCCCCCCCCCCCCCCCGGAGTTTGAGGCTTAATCCCCTTAAGCCTCAAACTCCGGGGAGTGTGGGAGACAACGAGCACGCTGAACGTGGATGGACGGCCCCGTGAGCGGCGAGGAAGAAGAGAAAGGGACGCTCGTGGTAGGTGCGTGTGGACAGAGTTCGAAGGGCCGTGACGAACGAAAGAGGCGGTGCGGAACGAGCCCAGGGAAGACCCGGACCACAAGGAAACCTTGGCCTTCCACAGCATCGACGGCACAACTTAAGTATCGATAAAGTGTTTGTCTATCATAGCGCTCCTTGTGTGACTTCCTCGGAGCGAGTAGAATTCGGCCTGATCGGGAATTGTCAGGCGACCCACAACCGTTGCCACGATGCTCAGAAGGTCTTTTTTCTTCATTGTGGCAGTCCAGTCTAGGTTCTTGGAAGAGAGCCACTGCTGGATCTCGCCCTTCTTTGTTGCAGTTGTGGGAACAGCTTCAGCCTTTCTGCTGTGGTATGGCGCGTTGTCTATAACAATTACGCTGTTAGGCTCGATGTGGTCCAGCAGATGAAAAAACCATGCTTCAAACCTGTTCGAGTCCATTTCATCGTGGTAGTCCCCCTTCTTCTTCCCACGGAACACGTCCAGGCAGCCGGACACGAAGCCAGTGTCACTACCTGCGTGGGTGACAATTACTCTTTCACCTTTTCCAGAAGAAACCTTTAGCCCGGTCGTCAGTCTAGACATGAAGGCTTGCCTTGCTGACTTTATGGTGCTGTTTGCCCACACCTTGTCAACTGTGAGGCCGGCGTTCACCCAAGTCTTGTCCTGGTAGTAGATCCTGCGGTTCTGGGCCCTGTGCTTTCTGATTCCCGTCAAATACCGCTGCCTCCACTCGACGATGTCCTCTCTCTCAATCAGGAAGGAGTTGCGATTCCGTTTCTGTTTCTCGAAACCCATGTCCTTCAGCAGGCGATACGGGGTAGACCCGGAACGGGACGGCAGCACTTCGTCTTCTTGGAGACGAGAAGCGATTTTCTTCAACGTTGGGACCTCCCGCCGACGGAAGAAATTGTGCAGGCAGCTTCTCACAGCCGTCAAAGTGCACGCTTCGTGATTTGAAATCCTCTTCCTTTTCTCGGCGAATTTCGGGCGCTTCTTTGAAGGGGATTTTACAGCTCCGTTGGCACGTTAGAAGCAACGCTTGATCTCGTAGACCGAGCTAACACTTATCCCCGTTGCGGCGGCAGTCAGGTTGATGACTTCCACCAGATTTTTTTCTTGGTACTGCCGCCGCATCCGAGAATAAACGTTCAAACCACACTGCCTTGTCTGGTTCGACAGGACATTTCCACTTGCGTGACGTTTGTAGTACACCCGAGGGGAAACGTCTTCAGGAAGGAGTGGTGACATCACAGACCGATCAGCCAGAGCTGTTGGACTCGCCATTTTGGAAGGCGAGCAACAGCGGCTGGCCGGCTGGCTACGAACATATATCCTCAGATCTTGTGAGGCGTTGAATTACGTGAATACACGCGTATACTAAGGAGGTGTATTATTTATCCTACTGAGAATGACAAATTTATTTAAGCTTAAATAACGCTAGCATCCCAGAGAGCGAACTTTTATCGGAACTTCTTCGCAGAACGGAATAATATGTGCGACGGCATGCGACCAATAAGCATGCGACGAGAGGGACAGACCCACTTTTTCCTTATGCGGAAAACGGGTATAGAGATTTGGTTAAATTTCTCGAGCACGACGCCAGCTGCCAGCTGTTTACTTGCAGTACATGGTAAAACCCGCGGCGGAACCAAAAAGGAGAACCGCGATACTTTTTAATCTGCCTCGGATTTTAGTAGGTGCCTACCAAGGTTGCCTGTACTCTTTGGCATGTTTGTTTTCTGCCAGTTTAGGCGAACCGAGTCACAGGACTGTTTGGACCGGATCAAATAAAGAAAACAAGTTTCAAGTACTTTTTGAGATTTTTGAAGTGGCTTTTACTATTGAACGACTGCATGCACTTGAATGTTCAATTCAAGAGTTTATAAAACGTGACTACCCCATGCTTGTCACTTGCCAACAGGGTGGTAACGCTGAATGGCTCGAGCCCAGTGGGTAGTTAAATAAGCCTGTGGGGTAGTTACAGCCGTCAAAAAACATGATGACTAGGGGGTGTGCTCACTTTTTCTTAGAGTGTGGCCGGCGTCGGCGCTTTGCTGTTCGTAGGCTCGCGAGCCCCGGGAAGTTCCGATTACTGACCGGCATCGTTTAATTTTTTTTGCCTTTTTCACTATGCAGTCAATTTATTGAGATTCCGACGAACTGCGGCAATTCGTGAATAGCGAGTGGAAATGTTTGCGTTGATCAATCCTTCGTAAATGACTGCCGACGCTGGCGTATCTGATCCCACCATGGCAAAGCTGACATGTTTGATCGCGAAAACGCGAGAAAAAACAATCCAGTGAGGAAAACTTGCAGTCCAGTATTTGAGAATCTGACCCTCTACGCCACAAAAAATATATTTTACAACGCCGAACGATACTTTTTTTAGGAAGTTAGTTTAATTTGATGTACTATACTTAAGGTCCGGCGGTATACACACAGGACACAGATGTCCCGCGAAGGCCAATCCAAGATTTCTTTTGTTCCATGTTCAACCTTGGGTGAAGGCAATCATTAAGACGTCACACGATGTGGAACCTTGAAAAATCCTCTCTCTCTCTCCCTCCCCCCCCCCTTCCCCAGCCGCCTCGACGCGGCCATAAAAAACTGACCTTTTTCGGTTAAAACCGATTTTTAGAAAATGGATTAGACGTAATTTATTGGTTTAAACCGAAAACGCCTAACCAACAAACTGACCTTTTCGGTTAAACCCGAATTTCCGAAAATGAATTCGGCGTACGTTTATGGGTTTTTATCGATTTAAACCGAAAACTCCGAACCCTACTTACGACGCTACGAGAGGTACATGATTCTCTTGAGGGATCATTTTATTGGTGATTTTAATCGAGTGTGAAAATATGCAATTTCAGGCAGGAATCGACTGTTTTCTGTGGTAGTAACTACCATATCATCATCTAACAGAAATATTTCAAATGTTCACATAGACAAACGATATCTGTCTCTTTAATAGCTTATGTTATATGACATACCGTACCGGAGGAACGCGAATATAAAAATGTTTTTTTCTTTACGCAAAAAAGCGAGAAACACCAATGCGTTCTGGATGTTCACACTGCAGGGTTTGTAAATGTGACCCCTTGACGCTACGAAAAATAATTGTTACAACACCGAACGTTACCATTTCTGAAAGCTAGTTTAATTATCCGCGCTGTACTTGAATCTCAGGAATAAATACGTGTTTAGGCCTAATAAAAAAGTAAAACTGCGGAGCGCAATCTGTATAAGTGAGACCAGGCGGCACGCGGGGAATAGCACTGATCTACCGGAACAAAATTAAATACTGCTTTCCAAAAGTCAGAAAATTAAGAGATGTGCTTAATACGTAGCGGGCTATGAGCTCGACTAAATTACTGTCTTTAAGTGGCGGTATTTTTGTTTCAATAGTGGGTGAAGATGGCCGCTTTCATGACAAACTTCGGCTTCATCACTGAGGCAGTTTTACTACTTACACATTTTCCCATTTTGCTCTCAATGTGTCGATTATTATTATTTTTATTTCTTCGTTGAAAGGACTTGCGCTGTTTGCTTACTACACTGACCCACCTATTAGCACGGAGAGCGCGAATCATCACGGCAAAACAAGAGGGCCACGCTTTCTGAATCGCATAAATTCAAACGTGGGCTCGCCCTTTTTATTTTCACCTTCTGCGTGACTGTTACCCTGAAGAACGATGCCGACTACAGCAAAAGCATAGAAAATATTTAAAATAATGAAACTAGTCAAAGATGTGTAAGAAATATTTAAATTAATAAAAGCTAATACAAAAAGGTGAAAAAAATATTTAAAATAATTAAAACGAATACAAAAAGGTGAAAAAGTATATAAATAAAAAAATAATAGAAAAACGTAAGAAAGTACGTTGCATTTACCGCGATTCGAACCGCACGATCAACAAGACAGAGCGTCAAAAGCTAGGCTAGCGTCGCCCGGGTGAACTTCGCTGCCTTTCTAGAAGGTTGCATGTCTGCTGAATTCATTTTAAACATAGTTATTATACGGTACGCTAGAGGCTCAACTAACGCTAGTGTGCTGCTGCAAATTGACCCCGTTAGTGATGACGTCACAACATGGCGTCTGGGTCCAAACAAACCATTACTAGAGACGTTGCTAGGGGCTAATTCATGGAGACTCCACACGAGGCTGGATTTTCGCTTATGAGTAAGTAAATAATTTTTTGTAAACAACCTAACTTCTTGATATCTAATTATGAGATGTTCTTGTCATCTCAGCGTCGTATTACAAAGATGAAAGCCATTTTGAAGTATTCGACTCCGCTTTGCTTTGGTAGCAGACGACACGATAGATTGCTATCCTCTGTGTCAGCGGGCGTCTTCATTGAACTGCGTCGGTAAACGAGCAACACAAGCAGCAGCATCGACATAGCCGCAGAGGCCTCCGCAATATGCGTTTTTGTTTTTGTGAACAACCCAGCTTAGTTCAGAGGGGCGAAAATTCCGTAAAGTCAAACCACGTCATGCAGATCAGTTACGACGACGAGCTGAAGTGCATTACCGGCGTAGTGCAGGCCAGCATGAGAAACAAATCGCGCGCCGTCGAGGTAAGTCGTTTGTTATTATTATTATCCAGGTTGTCAGGTTATTAATATATCAATCGCATGTCTATTGCAATTTCACAATTTTTGTTTTTCGTTTTGTTTCTTTGTATACATTAAATTTAGTGGATGTTCTCTTTCGGTTAAGATCTCCATCAAACCCGCGATGAGAGTACAATCTGTAATAAGCTCACCTTATGCTTTTTATCCAGTTCTTTCGCGTTTTGAGGTTTTGCTGAAATCGGAAGAAACTGCAAGAATCTTTCTCCACGCGATGGTTACAACCAGGTACGAAGCACCCTCCCATAGCGCGAGTCCGCAAACAAAATTTTGGATCTCTACCGATCGCCTGAAGTGTTTTTCTCACGGGTGCATTGCGATCTTTTAGCAGACGATCATCGCGATCGACGCCCGGACTTTCGGTAAACCATATTTTGCATCGCACCCCACTATGAATTCTTATAAGTGTCTGAAACTCATTTTATTTCAAGCAAAAGCAGTATCAGAATAAAGTCTTTATTCACCCGATTTAGACACCGGCCCCGGCTTGGCCGGCGGGCGTGTGGCAGACGGCATTCTTATTGCATTCGTCGTCTGCTGCAAGCATCTTGAGTACCAGAAGTAGTAGTCGTAAATATTTCAGACACAAGCGATTACCGGCACACATCTGTCTAAACACATATGACATTCAAGCTTTCTATATTTGTGATTTTTAGAAGTTTAAATCATACTCCCGATTTTCGAACGGTCGGGTTTTTTAAGCGAAACCTAGCCACATGTATTTGTCCATAACAACGACCCTAGCAACGGTTTGTTTGGACCCATGACGTCACATTTACGAAGTCAATTGAAGCAGACAGCAACCAGTCCGAAATTGACTTCCGGTAATGCATTTCTATGGGAAAGAGTTAGTGCATTTTCTCTCTGCACTCGATTATTAGAGCGAATATCACAAATAATTGGTACGTACTAGGCACATTGGAACATTTCTCAGTCACGCACACAAAATAATTGGTCAGTTACGGCGTTTTTATTTGAAATTCGTGGCATGAAGAACGGTGCTAAAACCGCTTCGTACATGTATTTATGTGCACTCTCGGACACTGTTAGCGCGAACACCGCTTCGGCGTTTTCTAGCATGGTGGAGATAGGTGCAAAGCGAACAAAGGAAACCTGGAAAACTAAGAGAGACGACAAGAACTGCGAAGTAACACTGGAAAAGTAACTCCTTGTGCATGCAGACGATCAAAACAAATTGAAAGCCACGTAATATACTCCGATTTCTAATCAATAAGTACTGCTTTATTCTTTCTGCTCATGAATATGTGCGAAGTAGCTTGTTCCGGGCTCAAACTTCAAATCATCACCCGCACGCTCCAAATATTTGTAAATAGGGAGAAGCCAGATAACAGGTGCCTGATAAAAACTGTCCGACATAAAAAGACACACATTGTGTAGCCCACGTACTTTATTTTTTACGTTCGAATGTTTTTTTAACCGATCGTAAACATGCGCACGACGGAGTCATTTCCATATAATGACAGGACGAGCATATTAGCAATGTATAAGCGCCACCGGAATGCTAGCCAACCTTAAACACACTCTACGTTGCTTTTGATCGCTATTTTGCTTAGAATCGTTGCTCGTATTTACATACCTGTCATGGTAAAGAGGTTTCGACCCGAAATATAGCGAAGTTTAACATCGTTCAGTGGTAAAGAAAAATGCTGTAATTAAAACAATTACCCTTTCACATTATTAATAAAGGTACATACTATACGGTGCAACCGAAATAACAAAAGTTATTCATGTTGTTTTCCGGCGAACAAACAAAATGCACGCGCGTTTTCCCAAAGGAATGCGCAGGAGCACCACCAAAGTAGACTGGTTACTGTCTGCTTCCATTTGCTTCCCGCAAGTCGCATAGACACTAGCGCCAGTTGAACCTCTAGCGTACATTATAATAACTCTATGGTTTTGAGGCATTTCATTCTAAGTTTCGTATTTATTAGTTTGCAAAGTGTTCAGGACTTACACATAATACTGTGGCGATATTGACGTGCGAAATATTTTATTATTGCTGTGTCTTTTATGACTTTTATGATGCGGTTTGCTGATCGTTTAATTTCAAACGTGTTGAAGATACGAATTCAATCTCATCGAATCAACACCTTATGTTTCGCACGTTTGGCCGGCCGTGTGCGTTTGAATGCCTGTGTTCACGACCGGCTAACGGTCCAATTTCCTGAGCAGTGGTGATGCGTGGAGTTAGCGTTAGTTTCAAATGTGTCCGAAAAAGAGGGAAGCGACTGTGGCACGTGGAACTACGTCAAATCTTCTCAACAGCCAAGATCATGGCGTGGGATCCGAAGTAAGTTCGTTTTTTGTTCGTTAGGGTTATTAATGGTGTTATGCGAGGCTGTTTCTCTTCTTTTTTCCCCGATGCAGAGGCTGTGTACTTGCTCAAGGTCCATCAGTAGAGGCGGAACTCTTTGGGAGACGGAGGAAAGAGGGTGGGGGGGGGGGGGGGGGGGCAAAGGCGGAGTGGAGGGGGGGTTTAATTTCCTCCCTCCGCCGTATTGTTTAATGGTAAGCTAGAATGTCTGGAACAGCGCGGTGCCCTTCGATCACCGACGCCACTCTCCGTACTTGCGCGCGGAGAGTTGGACCCGACAAAAAGCAGCGATTGATTGATCGAGCAAGTGCGTAGCTTTTGCCGGCCCAGTCGTCTGCAGTCGACTTCATTGTCGCAATTCGTAATCAGAAAAGAATTCCCCAAAATCGGGGCCGCAATGAATTCCCCTTATGGTGATTGATCCATAGCGCACTATTTCCAATCGCAAAAAATTTGTTCCCGTGAAATAATTTTTGACGCCGGCACTTATTCCTCGCGAAATCTCGAGCTCTAAAGATCTTTTGCTGTAAACATGTTTGCTAAGATCAACGCACGTGCAACGAATTTCACACCTCCAGAAACACTCAGGCTGCTTTAAATCCTGAAGCATTTATTTTCTTCCTACTGGTGTTTTTTTAGAGGCTATCAAGTATTAATTACAAGCTTCTAGGGAAATTTACAAGCATGTCTTGAATTGAGGTAGTGTCTCGCCAGTTTTTGTCATCTATGTTTTGTTCAGTGTAAGTATATAGTTTTAGACATACCTCACCCGATCCCTGTTTTTTTCGTTTCGTACTGCCTTCAGCGAATTGTGTAAGGTGTAATTGTTTTAGTTGTTGCAAGATTGTAGTAACGTGGTGAGCTGGTACTAATAGAACACCTTGAAAAATAGTTTGCAAAAAGTCAAAGAGACAGGGAGAGTAACATGTAGACCTCATGCAAGCGCAGACTGAACTCGCCTAAATCAGAGAAGGGAGACATAGAATATGCGGAAGGAGCTCGAGCACAGGCCCTAGTGGAAAACGCTGATGTACCTGTTAGCAAGAGCAGATTTAAAAGAAGAAAAAAGAGAACATAATGTCCATATCAGTTAAGGGAACATACGGATGGCTAATACATAAAGGCAGCTTAATCTCTAATATCTATCATGGATTGTCACCTACCTATGCACTTTTTACACTGCTCGTGTATGTCATCCTTTGGGAAAACGTGAATAATTAGCAGATACTATAAAATAAAACGTACAACAGAATTATTTTAAGCCTTTATTATTCGTAGTATGGGCGACCAATGTGTCCACACTTCCGTCTGTTACCTGAGCTGCCGAGGAAATTGTTTTTAGTCATGCATATGCTTGGAATTGACACATTCCACTTGGACCTGTTTTAACTTTTGCTAGAGCTCCCTCCGCATTTTTTTTATTTTCTTTCTTTTCTAATTTATGTGTGTTTGAAGTCTGCACTCGTATGAAGTATATGTATTCCTCTCCTTTATTCCTTGCTTTTTGTGTGCTATATTTCAAGATGTTCAGTAAGAATGAACTCACCACCTTACTGCATGGGAAGGCTGTTATTAGTTCTAGAGTGTCTGTAAAACAATCTAACTGTCATCTTTGCCTCACGCCCCAGTTCCTGAAGCTCACAATCTCCGAGCACAGCCTTTCTGATTTCTCTCATCCTCTCATTTATTTTCATTTGTGTTCAATAGTTCGAGTGGCGAACGTGCACAAGTCTGCGTCCTACGTGTACCTGTCCTTTTGTCATTGTCTTTTTGTGCACTTTTTTCAAGTTGGTCCATGATATTTTTTATCATATATTCTAATCTGTGTTTTCATCGTTATACTTGCTGCAGCTTTTCCCATTAGACCTTGGCATTCACTTTCGCCATCCTGATTTGATTTACATGAGACGACACGGAATGACAGTCTTCTCTGCTGAAGTCCTGGCTTGATGGAAGACTGCCAAGGCTGTTCATGGTAAGGTGATATATATATATTAAGCAATATAATAGCACCTTATTATTGTTAGAATTGTTTTTAACACAGACAGTATTTATGGGCTGGCCTTTGGCAATTCTGATGCCACTCACGTGGAATGAAAGCCTGTAGGGGAATAGAGCATTTTATTCGTAAGCGGAATTATAAGTTTATAACAGGAGTGCGTTGCGTTGCCTTGCTTTGGGGGATCGGTAGCCGAGTGGGCTAGCTCACACCAGCTCGGAGCACGTGGAGCGAAAGCTCGCGCTGCAGAACTCAGGGATCCTGGGTTCAATTCAAACCCCTGCCCATTTCGATCTGGATGAGCATTTTACCGGCGTGCGGTCGTGTATCACTATTGCGTGGTGCAGGTTGAAGACCCCAGGCTAGCAGTCGTACTGCACTGGCTAAATTGCTCATCTACAGCGAGCAACTCATCGTAACTTTGAAATGGCTGGCCAACTACACGCTGTATAAATATCACCAGAACCCCAACAGAAATCCGCCACTACTTGCATCCAGTGTTGCTGTGTGTGTTGTATTTGTATTTAGTATTTGTTTATTTAGTGTTCCTAATATTGGCTGAAGCCTTCCCATTGGTGCACTTGTTAGTAACAACACAACAACACGATCGAACGGCGAGAGTGGTGAACAGTGCGACTCTGGCCGCTCGCCACCGCGCCTATTTGTTTTCGGAGAAGTTTGCAGTATTGGTCTCTGTGGTATTTGGTCATATATCGCACATGGACACAACCAGGGCGCTGTACCGCAATTCAACACTTGCAATACTTCCGTGGATGCACCCTGTAGCTGCTCGCACTTTCAGAGTCATTTTAATGCGGCAGAAATAATAGAATGGATGCTTGAGCGAGTTGGTGAAGCACATTCAATGGTGACAGCGCAGAGAAACAATCGCACACCAGATACTCAGGACGACAAGCACACGCGCTGAACTTAAAAATCTCGTGTATTCAACTACTTCGTTCTTCTCTTCGACGTCTGCAGTGACTTTCCAGAACGTGATAAGGAGAAGAAATAGCACATATACAAGAAACAAGCAAAAAGCAATACACACAAAAAAAATGAAACGAAAAAAAAAACGAAAATAGGAAGCCCTTACAAGTCATCCCTCTCCCTCACTGCTATCCTTAAGATAGAAAATTGAGCTTTTTGGTCGACAGCACTGTAGAAGGACTACTTACACAGTCTTTCTTTAGATGCTCTATTTTTTGCACTTCCATTATTTCTCTTGTCGATGGGTCTCGACTCTTAGCTATTACGGAACAATTTTCAAAATCGGTTACACAGCCCCAATCCAGACAGTGGGTTCCCAAATGTTCAGCGGCAACTGACGATCATTTAAACACCTGCCAGTCTGGTCTAAATAAGTAGTGTGGTAAGACGTATGTAGGCCAGACTGGCAAGTGTTTGAATGATCGATTAAGGGAGCATTTTTATAATACCCATCAAGTAGTCGCTGGACATTTGGGAATCTACTGTCAGGATTGTGATTGCGTAGGACATTTTGAAAATTGTTCCGTAATAGATAGGATTTGAGTCCCACTGACAAGATAACTAACGAAAGCGTAAGCAATAGAGCATCTGAAGGACAAGTGTGTAAGTAGTCCTTCTATAGCGCTGTCGACCAGAGAGCTTTAATTTCTACTAAGCCATAGCGGTGAGGGAGAGGGATGAATTGTAAGGCTTTTCTTTTTTCGTTTTCTACTTTTTTCTTTTGTATTTTCCTTTTCTTTTGTCTTGTCTTTCGCTTTTTTTCTTGTGTTCTGTGTTATTTCTTGTGCTTATCACTTTCTGGGAAGTCAACCCAGACGTTGAAGAGAAGAATGAAGTGGTCGAATACACAAACGTTATAAGTTCAGCGCGTGTGCTTGTCTTTCTCAGTATCTGGTGTGTGATTTTTTCCCTGCACTGTCACCGTAGAATATGCAAAAATTAATAAATGACATTGGCATATTTGTCGTCCCATAGCCTCTCGCACCTGTTCCGAACTCTGATCTCCACGAGATCACAGTACCATTGTTTCTGTTGTAGTGGCAAGGCAGACTCTATACTTGTTTTGCTCCAGTCTTTGTAAGGGGGACGCTGTAATCCAATTCTACTCAATTATGGCGTACTAGATAGCACCATATTTGCAGAGCTAGCGTTCGGCTTTTGTAGTTGCATCGAAATATATTTAAGCTTTTAAGTTTTTTGTTATTCGCCATGTAAATTTACAAGCTTATCTATATTGAAGGCAGCAAATATCTGGCCAGCACTCATGGTACGTGTTCGAAGGATATTGCGTTAAGATAATTGACCCAACCTCTGGTTTTTATTTGTCAGTGCCTCTAGCGAATTGTGCAGGCTAGGATTGCTTTTGTTTGTTTGTTTCACATAATCTACAGCACATTTTTTTACCTCTGTACACAGTTCAGCCGTCGCTGAACAAAAGCTAGCGCCTACTAGGCCGATGTTCAGGTCCATGGCAGTCTGCAAAGGTTGTTGATGGTAAGCTGCCTTATATATACAGCTGTGTAAGAGCAGCTTGTCCTGGGTGAAAATTTAAAATGCATTTTTATGTTTTAGAAAGGGAAGTTTGCATGGACATACTTGCAATGTGAAACCTTACCAAGCCTGTTCTGAACTTTCATCCTCTTGAGATTTCAATACAGCCGTTTCTACTGCACACACACTGGCTACTTCGGCCAGGTAGAGACTTCACCCATATGAAGGTAGATAGGTGAGTATCAACTGTTCAGTGCTGTCCGTGGTGACGTTTTCTCTTTGTCAGACGTATTACCACACTTGGTTCGTAAGGCATTTGAAAAGTAGAGCAGGCCAGCTGCTGCATGATGCTCCCAGTACTGTGCAGTCGACGATTGCTTGTTCACCTTCGTATAGATTACGACTGTACTTCAAGCTCGGCAAGTGTGACACTTATCTGATTCAGCCTAGCAGTGGTGTGCTGAGCGGTAAATGTAGAGCTAGTCGACTTGTGGACAGACAGTGGCTATGCGGTATAAAACAGACTTACTTGTGAACTTCAATGCAACCTTGTGTAGTCCCATTGATGTTATGATTATGGTTACACAACGTTTTATGGCGCAAGGGAAGAAAACCGCTATGTAATCAGATTTCTAGACTTCCTGTGCGACCTTCAAGCTTCTATTTGTACGTTCTGCACAGTGAAATGCCCTCTATAAGCAAACTTTGGAGAATCCTTCAGCTATATGCTGAAAGGAGTGAAAGCAGCAGTTCCGGCCGAATTCTCCCCTCTTTTGCATACCGTACAAATGCAAGCGGACGCCCACTTTGGATGCTTTGAACTTAAATGCCCCACATAAAGCACACGGCTTAATAAGCATCAATTATTGTGAAGTGTTCGCGGATTTGGCGTTTAAATCTCATGCACATAGGAAGCAAAATGGTGATGTAAAGTAGTCCGAAATTGTAATGATGCACTTTAAGGTGATACAGGGTATATTCAGCGAAATGCGGGCCAAGTCGTTTGTGCCAAAACTATACATCGCACAAAAAAAAAAAAGTCTGGTGTTGTTTTGGTCCTGAGCCAGGGGCCTATTTAGAAAAATTATTAAAAAACAATGTTGCAAATAATTTCAATGTGTGCTGATTATTGTGTTTTTTTTTTCTTTCAAATACAGCATACACGGAGGGTATCTTTAAGGAGAAGGAGTGGATCCCCACCCCTGCCCGTTTCGATCTGGATGAGCATCGTACCGGCGTGCGGTCGTGTATCACCAGTGCGTGGTGCGCGTTAAAGACCTGAGGCTAGCGGTTGTATCGCGCTGGCTAAATTGCTCACCTACAGCTGAGACGCCAGACGCTCATTGAGGCAGACTCACTTCCGACTGTATAAATATACATACAATTTTTTTTTGAGAACGAGTTTGATTATGTAGAGAAGCTAGTGGCTCTTCCTGTGGGTACGAAGCTGTCCGAAATAAGGTCAGAATGGAAAGAGCACCACCATGTTCTGCCTGGTCCTGAGCAGCCATAATAATGAACACAGAATTCACAAGAATAGTAATACGAAGGACTTACGCAGGCAGCCACACTTTTTGAGTTCGCAATGACATTTGATTATGATCACGAATATTCCTGCTATGCTCAAGGTCGCCTAGTTTACACACCATATTCGTGACCTTTAGCGCAGCAGGAATATTTTTTTATGAGAATTAAACGTCATTGTTAATTGAACAAATGTGGCTGTCTGTGTAAGTCCTTCAAGTTTTTATTATTTTTATTTGTGTGTTCATTATTTTATTTTTTCCTTTTATGAGGTTTTAGTTAAAGACATAATTCCCTCGCCATTTTCTAGTCCGGGAAACAGTGGTGACCTCGTCGTGTTCAAAGAGCAGTAATGACCTTTTCATCTTGTATTGCTTCCAGCGAACGGTGCCTGTGTGCGTGTGTGTGTGCGACGTGTTAATCATACGGGATGATTTCGGGACCAAACGGAAGAACAAGGCCATCGAGTAGCGACTGGGGGACTTTGAACATCGCACGGCGCAAGGAAGGACTTCAACGACGAGGCTATCAAGCAAGCCCTTGTCAAAACTACGGTGCTCGACCGGAGAGTTGAATCAGGACTGTGACTCTGTGAGAAGGAATTAACGACTTTGGAACTTTCGTATAGTGTACAGCTTAATTCTTGCCTTCCGTTCGTTTTATTTTAATACGTGTGTGTGTAGTATTACATTTTTTCTCGATTTTAATGGTTCACCATGTTATATTACAGTTTTGTTTCTTATAATTTTTGTCTTGAACAGGGGAAGTACTTGTTGAGAGTTTTGGCGCTTATATGTATAAAACTTTTTTTTTTTGCAAACCATATTCTTGGCCTGCTCCCTCGACAACCAAACCCGCCAAAAAGCTGTGACTTTCCGACGTCGAATACTATGTTACAATGTACCCTAACTAGCGATCGCCTGCATTCTATCGTTGTAGCGTACATATTTGTCAGAAGGACAAATTCCGAACCAGGCCAATAAAGATTAGTCAGTGGCCTATTCTGTAGATATATCTACATAAACACACGTGTTTGGCAGTGTGGGATAGCAATAAAATGTATATTTTGAGAATATTCATAGAAATGCATTATATGATCCCAAGTGTGGACCTGGAAAGTAGGGTATCTCCCCCATGGCAATAATTTTCATGTGACGCTGAACGGAGCATCACATGAACTTTGCTTTATATGGGGTGAGTACCCTATTTTCCAGGCCCAAACACGGGATCATATGAAGCAGTCTTTATATGCAATATAAGGCATTGGGCAGCTACGAATATGTAAGGATTTGGGCAGGTATGACTATATCCATTCAGATACGGCCTGATTACGCATATCTGGCCTTATCTGCCCAATTCCTTATATATCCATATCTGTATTTTTTTAATATTGGCCTCGAGATTGACCTAGAGGTGGCGCTACGGTCGCGCTATCATCATCATCAAAGCGGGAATAGGAGAACGGCCGCCCCATAGGCTCTCCACGTTCGCGCGCGAGACGGCGTAGATTTTTGCGTTTATTTTGTCGCATACTAGGGGTGGGAAAACAATTTTAGCAGAAAAGGATGCGGTACTGTTTGGTGCTTCAGTGAAGATCGAATCGTGTTGCCAGCGTGCGGCCTAAATTTGTATAATCGCTTCTGTGGGTGCGTCGTCTGCTCTTGGCAGTCGTTGGAAAGCATGGTTCACCACGACGGATGCCTGTCTCCGGCTGAACTGGAATATTTATGTTAAATATTTGTTTCTTTTAAAATGGATGTATCAATTCATCAACGTGGGAATTAAAAAAAAACCATAAATTCCAATTCAGATAACATAATACTGGTACTGTGAAATCGGAGCTTCTATGCTTTTTTTAACTTCTAGCTTTTGCAGTAATACAAATATTTAGAATGAAGATAAGTTAGCGCTTTATTGGAAATTACCATGGTATTGAGTTCCTCTGCCCTTTTACTGTGCCATAGTGTGGGTAAGGTTTTTGGAGTCTGAACAAATCTACTGCGTTGTGATGAGGAGAGTGTGTGTCTTCTAGTTAAGATCTGCAAACTGCACGGTTGGCAGGACAACTGAAACAAGTGAAACAAACTGTTCAAACATATCTGCCGTGACTGTAATAAACGAGTGTAACCGAGCAACGCAGCAATGTTGCTGTTATTGAATGCTTTTCTTGGTAGTGTGGGTTCAACCCTTTAAATTTTCCTTGGTGAGGGCCGCGGATGTCAAGAGGCTAATATCACACATTTCTGGCTAAATAATCTTGTATTCAGACACGGTAGACTTTGCAACCCAAACAAACGACGCGCACCACGACACAGACAGCATCGGCCGCAGTGATACTCTTTTGCTGATGAGGGCTTGCGACCTTCACGAGACTTTCCGATTACTCTCCGCTTTTGCCTAACGTATATCGGGACTGGGCAGTTCATCGATTAACTTTCAGATTATTCAAGCGATGCTTTAATTGCATTTTTTTCCGGTTAGTTGAAGTTTGTGCTGGAGAAAGTCAACAAGGAGTAAAAAATGCCTCCCTTAATATTAGTGACGTGTTTATTTATTCTGTGACAGAGGAAATGACAAGCACTCAGCGTGCTTGTCATTTCACCGAGGGTGATTATACTGTTAAATAATAACTTAAAAAATACTCCATTTTAAAAGGCTCCCCCCCGTGTTCATATTTATGTAGGACTCACAACTTGAAGTTCAGAATGGGAATGCAATATGCCATTTATGACATAGTAAAACCAGTAAGAAATGTGTAGTCTTTCACGCAATATGACCGGCGAAAAATCAACATACGGATTTATTGATTGATTAGTCTATTAAAAGATAGCAATCGGTCGGGTTAATTTTCTAGTCAAACCAGAGACCCACTCAACATTCAATGCTTTATGAAAGCCACGGTTTGTGCGAGATAACACAAATACGTGGGACCAGCAATTGTATATACAAACCACCACACTAAGATTATGGAAGCTTCCGAGTTAATAATAATCGCTTTGTTGAATTTCTACGCATGGGAAACGATACAACACAACCTTTAGTAAGAAGAAACGCAAACAAAAACATTTAATAAGAAATGTCAAGCTCAGCCTGAAACGGGCTTGCGTCCTGGAGATCCATGCTTCCAAGCGTGTGCCCGTAGCAGACGACGCACGGCGGTATCCCCGCTTTCGCGCGTTTCCAATTTCGGCCGCACGGTGGTGACACGGTTCGATCTCGAGGCGAATAAGTCCAGATATGAGATTTTGGTAAGGGGACTATCGCAGTGCCATGGCGTTTAACTTGTGCCGTCTTCATGACGCCATGGAAGACCCTCTTGAAGCAATTCATTTGCTTCAGGGCATGGGCCTGCTCCTGGGTTCACGTGCGTGCCAAGAGTGCAAAACTGCGATGATGCTGCAAGTCCGCGCTAAATCTGCGGATGGCTACTCGTGGAGCTGCGGTGTGGGGATCACTCGTGATATGCCCAAGAGAAAGGCGGTCAAGTTTCAGTGCAGGGGCGATGTCTCGTTACGGAGCGGTTCCTTTTCCGAGGGATCGCACCTGACGCTTGCACAACTCTTGAAAAGCATCTACCTCTGGTGCCCGAACCTACCGTGCGCCGTCATTGAGTGGGAGACTGATGTCGCAAGTAAGACAATAACTGCTTGTACGAGCCTTCGTTGGGAGGTTGTGGTAAATGCCGTCCTTACGCATTCAGAGATGATTGGCGGTGAAGGCGTGACTGTAGAACTAGACGAGAGTATGTTCGGGCGGCGAAAGTACCATCGCGGGTACTTAAGGCCTGGCCAGTGGGTTTTCGGCGGTGTGGAGCGTGGCAGCGGGTGCTGCTTTCTTGTTCCCGTGGAGACTCGTGACGCTAAAACCCTGCAAGGGCTGATAGCCGAGTGGGTCCGTCCTGGAATAACAATAATCACTGATTCTTGGGCTGGCTATAGCAAGCTTGCATATGATGCTCGCTTCACGCACCTCACCATGAACCAAATGCCGCACTTTATCGATCTGAACACTGGTGCGCACACCAATACGGTGGAGGGAACCTGGCCCACGTCAAAACTTCTCTTCCATCTGGACGGCACGAGAGCCACCATTTCACTGGTCACCTTGCAAAGTTCATGTTTTGGAGGAGAGAAGGCGCGCGGAAACACTGATAGATCCCAGTCGTTCGTCGCCGCGGCCGCCAAAATCTACAGCCCCGACGCAGACAGGGACCTTTCCTGACGGCCCCGGTGACTTCGAGTGATCCGCTGCGCTCAAATCGTCGCCCGCCAGCGTGCATAAAGACGACTTACGCGTCAACCTCTTGTCAAGTGCTCGTTACGTCAGTTATAGGTTCTGGTAGCGGTCTAAAAGGCCTTTTTCAGGGCCCCCATATTTTGCAAACGGAGCTGTTTTCTGAATGCGGCACCTCGTGTCTCTGTAAAAAAGGTCACAGGAAAGACCCAGCAAAGGTATGTGGTCCTCAACTTGGATATCGCGTGTTATGATTCAAGTATAAATTTCTCTTGCTTATTTCGCGACTTTGATCCCAATAAATGCCACCGTTGCAGTCGTCCGGCAGTGACGTTGCTTGCTCAATCGCCGACGGCGTGTCTGAGCTTCGTCGTCTTTGCCAGACGCGCACCGGCAGAGGCGGTTCATCTCCTAGAGTTATCATAATGTACGCTAGAGTTTCAACTGCCGCTAGTGCCTACCAGTGTTGCGGAGTTGCCACTCCGGAGTTGGAGTGATTCCGGAATCATTCCGCATTTTCGCGACCCCGGAATGGAATGGGAATGGAATGGCGGCAACGTTCAGGGGAATGGAATGGGAATGGAATTAGATGCCTTTTGCCCGGAATGGAATGGGAATGGAATGGGCCAGGTTCTTTATATCGTATTTATTTATTTATTTATTACGTTCAGCTATACCAGCCAGTCAGGGAGTCAGTTGTTCAGAAATAAAATGAGCGGGAAGCTGCGAACCCGCGTAAGGCCCTAGCAGACTTATGAGCATAAGAAAAAAATGTAAAACAAAAAACAAGCGTCAAAGCAAAGAGCAGAGGGGGGAGGGGAGGGGGGGGGGGGCGGTGGCGCCTTTCACCGGTGAAGTTCAACACACATCCGAATGCGTCTGCACCTGTAATATTGCACGGCTGGTACGTCATCAGCCGACGTGAACGGGACCTGCTGCTCTGGTGATCCGATAGCCAGGAAGGAGGCCAGACGTGGCCTCGCTGTGCGGACCCAGACTTCGTACACTTTCCGAGTCGTCTCGAACGCGCTGTTTCTCGAAGAGCTCGCACCTGTGCCGGCAATCTCAGATCGCAATCCACGAGACGTTTGTTTGAATGATGCTAGGCGAAACTTGAAGACTGCCATTCATGCGTTGGAGGCGGAGAGTCGGCAGGAAGGACCGTCACAACAGGGATGCCAACGTATCGATTTTTCACTGCTGTAACAGAAGATAATGCATGTATGTAGTTCAGGATGCTTCAGGTGGTCCACTTTTCTCGAAAATTCCAAATGCAACTGCCTGCATGGTCTTCAACGAGGTCAGCTACAACGAAAGTATGTATTGTCCATTCATACAGCAGCGTGGGTAAAGTTTCATGTTCAAGGCAACACCTACAGATTCAAGAATACTAGTTCATCCCACCGTGACGTCATGTGATCAGTGCTGACAGGGGCGCCCTTATTGGAGAGGGAAGTGGTGATGTTTTGATGGAGTTTATTTTAGAGGTCGAAGTCTTTTCGCATCACTGGTCAGTCAGACAGGATGCTAGGGAAGGGACTGCAGTCAATCCTTGATGGAACGTTTTTTTATATCCATTGAGGACTCTTCGTTTGGAAGGAACCACTACCTTCAAGGCGAAGTGCCAAGCCTGCAAAAAAGTAATTTCGGGACCAAAAAAAAAAAAAAAAGGACTTCCATTTCAAATTTAAAGCCTCATCTCAGTTGGCGTCTCAAAGAAATTTGAAAAATGTATTTTCAGTATTTATATTTCTGCCCTCCCAAAAATGTATTCTTGTATTTGTATTTCCAAAGACTTTTTGCCTCTTTTTAAAATGTATACGTATCACGATACATTTTTATAGATATATTTGCGACTTGAGTATCAGTATCTCAGCAACTATTTTCATCTATCCCAGTATTTGTATTTCCAATTACATTTCTGAACATTTCTGCCCAACCCTGCAACGTATAGCAGGTCAAGTGATACTTTTAACGTTTAGGAATTGGAGGAATGGAATGGAGCGACTCAGCCATTCCAGGAGTGGGAATGGGCACAGTGTCCCCATTCCTAGGAGTTGAAAGGAATGGAATTATCGAAAACTCTAATTCCCTGGAAAGGGATTGGAATGGAATGGGGGTGCCCATTCCGCAACACTGGTGCCTACGTGACTTCCGTGACGCAAATTGAAGCTGACAGCAATCAGTCTAGCCTACCTTTGCAGTGCTCCTGCGCATTCCTGTGGGAAAACGCGCGTGCATTTTGTCTCTTTGCCGGAAAATAACACGGAGCACTTTGGTTATTTGGGTCGTACCGATTAGTATGTACCTTGATTGACACTGTAAAAGTGTAATTGCTTTAGTTAGCGCATTTCTTTTTCATCATTAAATGATGTTTAACTTCGCTACATTTCAGCCCCAAATGTGTGTTCTGCAGAAGTGTATAAAACCAAGCGACAATTCAAAGCAAAATAACAATAGAAAAGAATCTAGAGTAAGTTCAAGGCTCGCCAGCATTCCGGTGACGCTTTTAAATTGATAATGTTCCGGATCTGTCACTATATCGAAATGACCCCGTCGTTCATGAGCGGATAAAAACATTCAAAAAGTAGAGAATAAAGTCCCAGGGGCTATGAAAGGTGTCTCTTCGTATTGTATTCTCTGCCAGGCAGCTTTTATCGGGCTCTTGTTCTCAAAGATTTCGAGCGTGCGGGTGATATTCTGAACGAAGAAAAAACGTCTTCGCTCAGAGCAGAAAGAATAAAGGGATACTTACTTATATTTAATATTGGAATAGATTTCGTGGCCTTCAATTTATTTTGATCGTACATGCGCGGGTAGTTTCTGATCCAGTGTTACTGCGTAGTTCTTGCCGTCTCCCTTAATTTCCAGATGTTCTTCGTTCGTTTGGCACGTATATATTTCATGCTGAAAAGCTTCGACGTCCTGTTCGCGCTAGCAGTCTCCTAGAGTGCGCATAAATGCACGTACGAAGCCGTTTTAGCGCCGTTTTTAATACGATGAATTTGAAAAAAAAAAAAAAAAAAAAAAACACCGTAACTGACCAATTATTTCGTCGGCCTGACTGAGAAATGTTCCAAGCTACTTAGTACGTACGAATTATTTGGGATATTTGCTCTTATGATCAAGCGCAGGGAGAGAATGGACTCACCTTTTACCATAGAAATGCATTATCGGTAGTCAATTTTCGACTGGTTGCTGTCTGCTTCAATTTGCGGCAGCACACTAGCGCCACTTGAACCTCTAGCGTACATTGTAATAACTATGTTTGAGCGGATATGATTAACTGACAAACACTATTATCGCTAATAGAGTTTTTGGATATAATGTCAAAGTCACATCGTTCACGATGTTTGCGTAATGCAGTTCCTGTCGTGTCACGAATCCAGTATATGCTCCGTCTCCAGCACGAGCTTTCTTCTGTCATTAACACTTCGTCGCACGCGCAGATAAAGCAAGTGGAAAGCAACGAGCACGTGCTGGGGGCGGAGCACCTACACGACTCTTAACCTGTCAACAATTCTACACAATTCACAATTTAGAAAATGTAGTTCCCTCGTTATTTAGCTTAGCTGAATTGTCATCATTGCCCCATCTGTTGGCTGGCATGGAATTAACACCACTAGATAAAGGGGGCCTATACTTCGCTTCAACTGAAAGGAGCGGCGTACCGATATTGTAGAGTGAGCTACTCTGGCCGAGGTTGAGCAGTTTCGTGTGGCTGGCAAAGGGCCGTGCTGCGCAAGCGCGAGGAGCAGTGACGTCATACGGCGGACAACTAGCGCGCTGGAGCCGCCACCGCCGCGCGCTCCGCCGCGGCCGCGCGCGCCTCGCCGGTCTGCGCATTCCAGAGGAATGACGTCATAGCCGCGGCAAACGCACTGCCGCCGCCGCGTGCCCAGCTCTGCGCCTCCGTTGCGCAGTAGTCGAGTCTGACACTGCACCGGAGCCGCTTGATAGCACCTCTCATTTTGTGCGCATAAGGTCACGCTAAGTATATGCTGGCATAGCCGAGCTAAGCGACCGCAATTTTTTTTTGTGCAGACGTAATCATTAATTAAACGTACTTGCCACCATTGCCAGAATATAAAACTTGAAGCTGCCATCAAGATAATACCTTATGGCAACCCTCAAAAACCTGCATTTTCTAGTTATTTTATTTATATGTGTATTTCGATTTTCCCAGCTCCTGTGCAAATTAGGAAATCTAAATTGCAATGTTTAGATTTAGTCTCGATCGAACAATCATAATTAGATCCCACGGTACGTATGAGCATTGCAGCCACGAAACCCAAAGCTCAGCAAATCAATATTATTAATTAAAAAAAAAAAAAAAGAGATGACGTGCCTCGAAGAGTTCTGCAAACCCAACAATTACACAGACCATTAATCACCTCAAACTGAACGTTCGGTGCCAAATACTCCAACTTGTGTGAGAGTAAATGGTCAGTAGAGCACATTGCAATAACGGTAATTTATCTTTCAGTTGGAATGCTTTTCACTTTGCACGAGCTTACCGGCAGTAGTTCGACCCAGCTATACTCGCACACAACGGCATTGACCGAGAAACATCTTTGTTGCGGTGTAACTGCAAGAATAAAAGCGATCGTTTTCTTTAAATATTTTCCTCTCAAAACTCGATGATGCAGTTTAGAGGTCGTATACACTGGACCCGACCATTGAGTCAGTACTCGAGCTGGGCCCGCGAAACTGATTACATGGACAAGCGTTCAGGTAGTGGCTCGTATACAATAACTTCAATGATAACAAAAACAGAACCTTAAAGGGACACTGAGAGGGTAGTTATGAATGCCGATGTTTTTATTTGAACATAACCTAGGAAAGTCCAACTGATCAAAAAACAATATGGGCCCTAAAATTCGTATACTCTTTCCGCCCAGAGACCGCCGATCGATAATTGGCCCGTTTCAGGCGCGCTGACTCTTTTTTCCATGGACACGTGCCCTTCAAACTGATGCGTACCAAATACATTCAAAGTCGTTTGTCATCTAAGGCACAGATGAAATATTAAAAATATAAGTGACTGTGAGCTCAGTTTTTTGTGGCTTCCAAGAAACTGCAAATATGGTGATGGAACCAAAAATTGTCGCGCTGACCACAGAAAATATATCTACCTGTCATCCTCAATATCACGACGTACCGCCGGGTAGACGACGAGATGGTGGCGCGTGTGACGGATCAATGTTGCGACGGACGTGGGACCGCTACGTTGTAATTGCGGTTTGTGGTAGCGGCTAACCGATCATCGAGCACACAAGAGCGGGGGGAACGGATATAGGTGCGAAACAATTGTACGACAAGCGCTTAAAGCAACGTGCTCGTCGTCATCGTCTGTTTCACACGCCCGAGAAACTGAAGAACGGAAAAGGTAGACACGTGATTTCCGTCAACTCCCCCCTCCGAGCCTCCATGCACTTGTTTTGGCTTCGGTTTCGAGCAATTGTGTTTTTTTTTTTACTTTAGTAAAATTTTTCGTGACTCTGTAGCAAAATATTGAGTGGGCAGGCCTCTGGCACCCATAATGCTTTGCCTGGTAAAAAACAAGAAAAACTAAAAATTTTCGGGTGTCAGTTGCGTGGCCATGATACACCTTTGCGGCATATAATCTGCTTCGGGTCATGTGACCGCTTGTTCTGGTTGCAAGTTGTAGGGAAAAAAAGCTGCTCGTTTTTCTTTCATGTTTTTTTTTAGACTACCATTGCACGAGGGGAAAACTAACGCCTGTTTTATATGTTATAAACGTTAGGTATTCAATTGTGGTGTTTACGCGAAGTACACAAATTGGTGCACCACCTTTTTAAGTCAAGACGCAGCCGAAGCTACGTGGTAATGACACCGATCAAGCAGCGACAAACATGTCAGTCACTCGGACTTTTGTGTTGATTTATTTAAAAAAAAATACTATCAGTTTCTATTGAGACTATGATAGGGTGGGTATACAAGTGTACATAGAAAAACAACAATCACAAAAGCAGCACACACTTGAAAAGGTACTATAAAAGATATCACCAAATAATCACAAAAAATTAGATCCGTCATGGGCGTTGGCGTTGGCGGAAAACAATACAAAAACAACATTTTATTTCATATTTTGCAAGATGCTATATAAGAATAAAGAGCTTCAAGTGATTGGCATACCACAGCTCGCTCCGAAAGAATATTCCAGTGATCTGTGGAGGTATTATAGAACACGTACACAAACATAACGAACACCATGATGCTGTGCTTCTGACGCTGTCCAATTGGTATGATCAGCACGTAGCGTCAGTTGCGCGTTGAATTTTAAAAACACTAACACCCCACCCATTTGTTTTTAGTACTAGGCGATCATATCTGGTGTCCCGAAACTACCCAATCTATATTTTTCGATATATGGAAGTATAATATTAATAAAACAAAACAGAAACACTGAATTGTTCGAACCCCAAACCAAAACATGAGCGTGAAGACATGTCGCAAGCCACGTGGCTACACCCTAACTCGTTTTTTTTTTGTTTTTTTTTTTACACTTTTTTGGCATGTGAAGCAGACGACGGCGACGAATTGGCGTGTTCCGTTGGCCGTACGATTAGTTCTCACTTCTATCCCTTCCGCTCCATGCCCTCCGCTTGAAGATCGATGTGCCGGTACCACGAGCGACAGTTCCGAAGTAGCGGCCCCACGATCGTCGCAGCGTTGGTCCGACATGCACCGCCATCGTGTCGTCCGGCCCGCAGTCCGTCTGCAAAGTTGGAATTACGTGAACGTGTACTTCGTGCACTCTGTGCAGCTTGTTTTTGTTTTTGTTTTTTTTCATCAACGTACGCGCAGCTTTTTGGAGGGCACACCCCCAATGGAGTTTATATTCTTTTCCTTCTTTTTTTAGTATGGAATGTGTGACTTCGATGACCCACATTTTGAAAACAATTTGTGCACATATCATGGAAAGGAGAGTGAGCGCGACTCAAACCGGTCAATTCTCGACCGGTTGTTTTCGGGCGGACAAAAAACGAATTTCGAGCCGCGAATTCCGCTCTGAGTAGTTGGGCCCATTTACCGCATGCTCAAATGCAATCTTTGGAGTGCATAAATACTCCGTTAGTGTCTCGTTAAGGTGAAACTAAGTATAGTGCGTTTGTTTCTTCGAATGCACGACAAGTTTACAGACATGAGAAACGTGGAGCGAGGCGACAAAAAGGGAAGGCCAGAAACGAACAGCAGACAAAAAGGGACGGTCGATACGGAGTTTCGTGTCTGACGGTTCTTTTTGCACCCTCGCCCCAGGATTAGTATGTCCCTCCTTGACCAGCTCGCCTGACTGCTTGCATTACATCAAACTTCTAAAAATGTCTCCCCTTCTCTACCCCTCTCCGAATGCATACACGCTTTCTTCCCGTAAACATTTTCTTCTCGCACGCATCCCCTTGTCCGGCATCCTGCTCGCCCGCTACAATCTCTGATCCGGTCCAAGAACCAAGAACTGCACGGCATTCAGGCAATTACGCCAAGGCAGAGATCCATAACTGCCATCTCTTCGTGCCATCGTTCTTCTCTGGTGCCCAACGCCCGTCCCCCCTCTCTTTTCCTTTCACTCTCCCCTCTTTTGTGTCGGCGGACCTTCAACGTCCCTCTTGGTCGGAGGAGCATCGGTCCTTAGTTGGCCCAGAATAATAAATAAGCGCAGCGCCCCGGATCCCGAACATGAACACCATTGCAAGTCGGACCGTACGATGTTAAAGTAGAATCAGCGTTTACTCAGAGACTCACTTCTGATCCTAGCCTCGGGCATTATAAAAACAACTGATATAAGTTTTTTTATTTGTACGTGTTTTTGTGCGCACGGGGAAATCAGATTTGGTTTACTAGGCTCTGGCGAGCAGCAAATCGGTATCTGGTGTAACGAGGTAGATATAAAAATGATAATAAAATAAAAAAATGACAAAATGCGCAAACAAAAAAACCGAAAGAGTGCTGTGTTGAGAGGAGAGATGAATAGAGAAACGTGGGCGAATATAAGGGCATAAATGCGCGAGCACGTGGTAGTCACATTGCAAATACAAAAAGAGAGAGAGACGTTCCCCAAAACTAAGATGTAAGCCGTTCTCTTCGATATTTTGCGTGACACCTGCGTGCGTTTCTTTTCTTTTTTTTTTTCTACCAAAAGAAACTTTCATCATACAGATGCAATCAACAAAACCGCATTTCCTAGATTACATAGTTTACCGAAGAATCGGAACATATTGCACAGACAACAAAGCTCGTCCTGGACACCCACGTTGTTTACAAAAACAAAGTATTTTTGGCCATTTTAGGTGTAGGCCATGTTCGTCCGCAGAAACCATGGTTACTGCGCACAAACATGGCCCACACCTGAAATGCTTAACGCTTAACTTTTGGTGAATCTTCAGATTCGCCAGAAGTTAAGCGTCTGACAGCATGCGCCGTGCCGATAGCAGCGCCAGACGTGAAAGCCGAACGTCGGCTCAAAATTTAAACAAACGCCGCAATAAAAAAAAGCGTGTGTTATATGTTCTTTTTTATTTGCGGCAACAGTGTTTTCTAAATACAGCAGGTATTCTTCTTTTTTTTTGCGTTTCCGTCATAATAGAATGATTATGCCACAGTAGTCAGCGATAAGACGGAGCATCTTCTGATACCAAATTTTCGTACGTGCCTGTTTTTATTCGGATTTAAGATGAGCCGGCGATCGAGCAGTCGACTCATCGTTGGTCATAATGGACTCAGTATAGGCAACCTGCAATGCTGTTTGGTTTGGCGCCATCTAGCGACTGAAACAAGAAATATGGGGTACCCCTGGAAGTGGCGGCTGCTTTGTTCAAACGTGAGCTTTTACTCTGGTGGCGCCGGTTAGCCTAGTGTCTGAAGCAAGAAATACTGGGTATCCCAGGAAGCCGTGATCGCGTAACGTGCCAGTACAGCGGAAGCTCCGGCCCTCGCGGGCCAATCGGAACGTAACTGGCTATCACCGTAGCGCGCCTCAACTCCGAAGAAGTATAAGGCTTTTCGCTGCGTCATGCTCCAATATGTGTGCGTTGCGCTCGTATACGTAGCACATTTTGAAGCCTTCGGCACGCAATGTGGGGCTTATCGTTCACCCTTTGCCAACTTACAACGAGAGAGGTTATAACCGTGCGCTCTCACCCTGCTGGCGCCGCCTGGCCATTGCCGGTTGGCTATAGATGCCACCCGCGAAAGTCCATCATTGTACTTACTGAGTTCTGTCGCCGACGGAGCCGCTCGTCGTACTTGAGGGTTTTATCAACGCCAAAACGCGACGAGGCGAACCGTGTTCATCAAGATGGCGGAACGCGGCCTAGCAGAACTGCAAAGGCTTTTGGTGAAACCGCCCATAGTAACACTCTAGCACATCCATAGAGCCTTGCGTCCTTTTGAGGACTTCAGACGAACGCTATATGTAATGTCTAGGTGGGATGTATAAAAAAATACGTCACCCAACGATAGAATAAATAATAAACGCATGTATAGCGCGTGTATAAGAAAACAAAATCAGAGGTATTTTATTCTTGCAAAAATGAAAGACGCTCTCGAACGCTTAGCCTTCGCCTAAACCACCATTCGGTGCGAAACAGACGACAAAGTTGCACAACGAACCGTTATGTTTTGATAAATCAGATTTTCCAAAAATTTTGATGAAAAATTGGGGCCCATTTTTTTATATATAACTGGTGCCGTTGTTAGTTGGCATTGCAAATTAGATTAATTTTCTTCGCAAATACGACGGCTCTGTTGGCCGCCATTTTCGCTAATAAAAAATGAAAGCCGCTTACAACTCCCTGTAACGCCGAATTAGAGCGCAGCTCTTGAGGAGGAGGAGGGAAGGGCACTGGGGGGGGGGGGTTAAACTAACCAGGGGGGGGTCACGTTACCTTGGGGGTCACGTGACCCCCAATGCCGATGATGTCATCACTGACGTCACTGATGACGTCATCAGTGACGATGACGATGCGGGTACCGATGACGTCATTAGTGACGTCACTGATGACTTCACCAGTGATGATGACGATGACGATGCGAATGTCGGTGACGTCATCAGTGACGTCGCTGATGACGTCATCAGTGATCATGACGATGACGATGCGGATGCCGTTGACGACATCAGTGACGTCACTGATGACGTCATCAGTGATGATGACGATGACAATGCGGATGTCGGTGACGTCATCAGTGATGATGACGATGACAATGCGGATGTCGGTGACGTCATCAGTGATGATGACGATGACGATGTGGATGCCGGTGACGTCATCAGTGATGATGACGATGACGATGTGGATGCCGGTGACGTCATCAGTGATGATGACAATGACGATGTGGATGCCGGTGACGTCATCAGTGATGATGACGATGACGATGCGGATGCCGGTGACGTCATCAGTGATGATGACGATGACGATGTGGATGCCGGTGACGTCATCAGTGATGATGACGATGACGATGTGGATGCCGGTGACGTCATCAGTGATGATGACGATGACGATGCGGATGCCGGTGACGTCATCAGTGATGACGATGACGATGTGGATGCCGGTGACGTCATCAGTGATGATGACGATGACGATGTGGATGCCGGTGACGTCATCAGTGACGATGACGTCATCGGGGGTCACGCGACATCGGCGGGGGTCACGTGACCTCGAGGAGGGGGCCACGTGACCTCAGGGGAGTCACGTGACTTCGGGGGTCACGTGACCCCCCACGAGGTCACGTGACCTTGGTAGGGGGCTCGCGCGGTGCATTATGGGACATTTCCCATGATGCACCGCGCGGTTACGCCGACGCCGACGGCGACGCCGACGGCAACGCCGACGGCGACGCCACTCAAGCCGGAAACGGGCCCCTAAGAGCTGCGCTCTAAAATTTCAGTCGAGGCTTATATTTTCGCAATAAGAAAGCGGTAAACTCTGAAACATTGGCATTTGGTCCGGACCGCCATAGAGCACGTGAGCGGAGAGCGAGCGTTCGGCAATGCATAATCCCAGCGTCGTATGTGTTTATGTTATGCTCGATTATTTTTTCACGACTCGTCGAGCAACATTGGCGGTCGGCATTGCTTGGACACAAAGCACGTGATTGGATCCGAGTCCTTGGCGGACGCTGACGTCAGTACTCGTGTCCAATACATGCTCGGAGTGCGTGATCAAGCAATGGCGGACAGGCGTTGGCGCTGACTTTCGAAAAGGGTCTAGTACCAGATTTGGAATTAGAACTCCGACAGGTAGGCAATTTTCACGAGAGCGCCCTTTAGGCTGCGCTGGTTGAGCAGAAGGGTCGCCGGTCAAGTGTCACGGCTAGCAAGGTTGTTTCTGGCGGAATACACGCGCTATAAAAATTAATTTTTCTTCAGTAGAATTTTTTGCTTGGAAGTCAACAGAAGTATTTTGAGAGTAAATAAACTAAATCGCTATCGATGTTCTTTTTGGTAACAACAACAAAAATGTCGCTGCTGGATATTAAAAAAACAAAAAAAACTACTTACTTACTTTGCAGAGTTCCACGCTGGGTTTATACTGTCTGTCAGATTAGTTGACTCGAAGTAGTTTGAAAACCCAATCAAAGTGAAGAGCAAAAGACGTCCGATGTCTCAGTCGTAGAGGGCACAAGAAGAGGCGATTCCATGGGGAAGCTGTGTAATAAAAAGAAATTACCGACGGTTGGTATCCCTAATGACAGCTTCTCGTCGCCAAATAAAAAATAGAAGGTGC
The DNA here is from genome assembly GCF_016920785.2 of Ixodes scapularis. Taxonomy (NCBI): domain Eukaryota; kingdom Metazoa; phylum Arthropoda; class Arachnida; order Ixodida; family Ixodidae; genus Ixodes; species Ixodes scapularis. Next base: position 79,136,340 of record NW_024609837.1, read on the forward strand.
AATTCGGTACTATATGCTAATGACACTAGTAATAATAATCACGAAATTAAAAAAGTAACGACAGTGACAAATCGAAACATTCTTATTTTTTTCCTTTAACACAATCGGGCTCAAAATGCGAAGATGCAGACGAAAGATAAATTTAATTATTCTAAAAAAAAAAAAGAAAAATATTCGAGAGCGAAGCCATCACATAATAAATTGCCCGTATCCGTCAGACCAGTGGTTCCCAAATAGGGGTCCGCGGACCCCAGAGGGTCCGCGAAGCCACTTCTGAGGTCCGCAAAACCGTCAAAAAAAATTTTTTTTTATTTTTTAGTTGGCACGTTTTTTGTAGTTTGAAGCGCGAGTGTGCCACGTATTGATAAAGTGACCAGAATGAAGTGATGTGGCACCTTTGATTTATGTTTTTCTGCTACGTAGCAATAAAAGGCACCTGTTTCATTCTCCAGATGTGTTAACTTACTAACGTCCCCCCTTCCCCGCCCCCCCCCCCCCCCCCCCCCCCCCGCCCGCTGGAAGGGGTCCCCCATCACTGCCAGCGGTCCGCAAGGGCTCCCCGACACATCCATGGCTGAGAACCACTGCTTCAGACGATACTTTCCACGCTCAAATGCAAAAGAAGGAGTATGCCGGCCAACTGTGTCGCCACGACTAAAGCAAAGAGAGACAGAGAAAGAAAAGATGGCCGCCTTCATCGCGGTGTTCCCGACGGCTAAATTAACTCGGGCAGAGACTAATTGATTTGCTTCCGTTCACCGCTTAGACCTAATTAGGGCCCGCTTTCCCAGGAGGGGAGGAAAAGAGGCAGACGGTAGCACCGACTCCGTGAACAAACTTGCCTGGTTCCAGGCAGAGATGGACCAGCTGCGTCAATCGAGCGTCGGGAACTCGCTATGACATTCGGGGTCTAAAATTGATTGTCCAATTAGGTGTTGAGGATGGGCTGACGTCACCAACATGTCTGGCCAATCGAACCAATCGAGGGTAGCAAAAGAGACACGACATTGCTATTTTTATGAAGCATTCACAATTGGATTGACCAATGGAGAAGTGAAGCGGAGGTCGCGGAGACAGCTATTTTTGTTCGCGCTGAAATGCAGATTTGGTTATGAGTATGAACAAATTAAGAGGAATTTCTTGATGACAGTTCAGATTTAGTGTACTAGACTAATATCGACTTACTAACAAATGCGTCTTGCAAGTTGTGTTCACAACTTGGCTTTGTTTTTTACATTATTTAAAAAAAAGCCTGGTTGGGAAAAAGAACTCAAAAAACGAATTTACAACGAAAAACAAAACATTTTAGAGCTATACTTGCGGCGCGATACTTATTTGTAGTGTGCGCCCCTAGGTACCTGCACTCTTTCAGAAGCTTCCTAAGGTCTCTAAGAGTTTCTTATTTATCTTTGTTTCAAGTGTAACAAAAAATGAAGATTAATAAGTAACTTTTACCGCTCATTCACACTGCAAGCAGATCCGCGTTCGCAAAGCGGTTGCGAACGCGGTTGTATAAAGATCCAGTAGAATTGCACGCGCACTCGCTGACATCAAGTGCGCTTGCAATTGTACTGGATCTTTATACAACCGCGTTCGCAAAGCGGTTGCGAACGCGGATCCGCTTCCACTGTGAATGAGCGGTTAGAGCCCAAAGGAAGCTCCTGAAAAAGCGCGAGCAGACGTGAGAGACTTTTGCGCCGGTCAGATGACGGCGGCGGCGCCGCGGGGCAGACGAATGCGCGGCGGCGGTGGCAGCGGCGTGGAGAAACGTGTTAAAACGGCCGTGCACCGCGCTTACTCCTCATTCACACTGGAAGCAAATACGCGTTCACAAAGCAGTTGCGAACGCGTTTATATAAAGATCCAATACAATTTGCTCGCGCACTCGATGACATCAAGTGCGCGTGCAATTGTACTGGATCTTTATGCAACCCCGTTCGCCACCGCTTTTCGAACGCGTATCCGCTTCCAGTGTTAATGAGCGGTTAGACCCCAAAGGAAGCTCCTGAAAAAGCGCAAGCAGACGTGAGACCTGTGCGCCGGTCAGATGACGGCGGCGGTGCCGCGGAGCAGACGAATGCGCGGCGGCGCCGGGGAGCAGACGAATGCCTGGCGGAGGCGCGGAGCAGACGAATGCCCGGCGGCGCCGCGGAGCAGACGAATGCCTGGCGGAGGCGCGGAGCAGACGAATGCCCGGCGGCGCCGCGGAGCAGACGAATGCCTGGCGGAGGCGCGGAGCAGACGAATGCCCGGCGGCGCCGCGGAGCAGACGAATGCCTGGCGGAGGCGCGGAGCAGACGAATGCCCGGCGGCGCCGCGGAGCAGACGAATGCCTGGCGGAGGCGCGGAGCAGACGAATGCCTGGCGGCGCCGCGGAGCAGACGAATGCGCGGCGGCGCCGCGGAGCAGACGAATGCCTGGCGGAGGCGCGGAGCAGACGAATGCGCGGCGGAGGCGCGGAGCAGACGAATGCCCGGCGGCGCCGCGGAGCAGACGAATGCCTGGCGGATGCGCGGAGCAGACGAATGCCCGGCGGAGGCGCGGAGCAGACGAATGCGCGGCGGCGCCGCGGAGCAGACGAATGCCTGGCGGAGGCGCGGAGCAGACGAATGCCCGGCGGCGCCGCGGAGCAGACGAATGCCTGGCGGAGGCGCGGAGCAGACGAATGCGCGGCGGAGGCGCGGAGCAGACGAATGCCTGGCGGCGCCGCGGAGCAGACGAATGCCTGGCGGAGGCGCGGAGCAGACGAATGCCCGGCGGAGGCGCGGAGCAGACGAATGCCTGGCGGAGGCGCGGAGCAGACGAATGCCCGGCGGCGCCGCGGAGCAGACGAATGCCTGGCGGAGGCGCGGAGCAGACGAATGCCCGGCGGCGCCGCGGAGCAGACGAATGCCTGGCGGAGGCGCGGAGCAGACGAATGCCTGGCGGCGCCGCGGAGCAGACGAATGCCTGGCGGAGGCGCGGAGCAGACGAATGCGCGGCGGAGGCGCGGAGCAGACGAATGCCCGGCGGCGCCGCGGAGCAGACGAATGCCTGGCGGAGGCGCGGAGCAGACGAATGCCCGGCGGCGCCGCGGAGCAGACGAATGCCTGGCGGAGGCGCGGAGCAGACGAATGCCCGGCGGCGCCGCGGAGCAGACGAATGCCTGGCGGAGGCGCGGAGCAGACGAATGCCCGGCGGCGCCGCGGAGCAGACGAATGCCTGGCGGAGGCGCGGAGCAGACGAATGCCTGGCGGCGCCTCGGAGCAGACGAATGCCTGGCGGAGGCGCGGAGCAGACGAATGCGCGGCGGAGGCGCGGAGCAGACGAATGCCCGGCGGCGCCGCGGAGCAGACGAATGCCTGGCGGAGGCGCGGAGCAGACGAATGCCCGGCGGCGCCGCGGAGCAGACGAATGCCTGGCGGAGGCGCGGAGCAGACGAATGCCCGGCGGCGCCGCGGAGCAGACGAATGCCTGGCGGAGGCGTGGAGCAGACGAATGCCCGGCGGCGCCGCGGAGCAGACGAATGCCTGGCGGAGGCGCGGAGCAGACGAATGCCCGGCGGCGCCGCGGAGCAGACGAATGCCTGGCGGAGGCGCGGAGCAGACGAATGCCCGGCGGCGCCGCGGAGCAGACGAATGCCTGGCGGAGGCGCGGAGCAGACGAATGCCCGGCGGCGCCGCGGAGCAGACGAATGCCTGGCGGAGGCGCGGAGCAGACGAATGCCTGGCGGCGCCGCGGAGCAGACGAATGCCTGGCGGAGGCGCGGAGCAGACGAATGCGCGGCGGAGGCGCGGAGCAGACGAATGCCCGGCGGCGCCGCGGAGCAGACGAATGCCTGGCGGAGGCGCGGAGCAGACGAATGCCCGGCGGCGCCGCGGAGCAGACGAATGCCTGGCGGAGGCGCGGAGCAGACGAATGCCCGGCGGCGCCGCGGAGCAGACGAATGCCTGGTGGAGGCGCGGAGCAGACGAATGCCCGGCGGCGCCGCGGAGCAGACGAATGCCTGGCGGAGGCGCGGAGCAGACGAATGCCTGGCGGCGCCGCGGAGCAGACGAATGCCTGGCGGAGGCGCGGAGCAGACGAATGCGCGGCGGAGGCGCGGAGCAGATGAATGCCCGGCGGCGCCGCGGAGCAGACGAATGCCTGGCGGAGGCGCGGAGCAGACGAATGCCCGGCGGCGCCGCGGAGCAGACGAATGCCTGGCGGAGGCGCGGAGCAGACGAATGCCCGGCGGCGCCGCGGAGCAGACGAATGCCTGGCGGAGGCGCGGAGCAGACGAATGCCCGGCGGCGCCGCGGAGCAGACGAATGCCTGGCGGAGGCGCGGAGCAGACGAATGCCTGGCGGCGCCGCGGAGCAGACGAATGCCTGGCGGAGGCGCGGAGCAGACGAATGCGCGGCGGAGGCGCGGAGCAGACGAATGCCCGGCGGCGCCGCGGAGCAGACGAATGCCTGGCGGAGGCGCGGAGCAGACGAATGCCCGGCGGCGCCGCGGAGCAGACGAATGCCTGGCGGAGGCGCGGAGCAGACGAATGCCCGGCGGCGCCGCGGAGCAGACGAATGCCTGGCGGAGGCGCGGAGCAGACGAATGCCCGGCGGCGCCGCGGAGCAGACGAATGCCTGGCGGAGGCGCGGAGCAGACGAATGCCCGGCGGCGCCGCGGAGCAGACGAATGCCTGGCGGAGGCGCGGAGCAGACGAATGCCCGGCGGCGCCGCGGAGCAGACGAATGCCTGGCGGAGGCGCGGAGCAGACGAATGCCCGGCGGCGCCGCGGAGCAGACGAATGCCTGGCGGAGGCGCGGAGCAGACGAATGCCTGGCGGCGCCGCGGAGCAGACGAATGCCTGGCGGAGGCGCGGAGCAGACGAATGCGCGGCGGAGGCGCGGAGCAGACGAATGCCCGGCGGCGCCGCGGAGCAGACGAATGCCTGGCGGAGGCGCGGAGCAGACGAATGCCCGGCGGCGCCGCGGAGCAGACGAATGCCTGGCGGAGGCGCGGAGCAGACGAATGCCCGGCGGCGCCGCGGAGCAGACGAATGCCTGGCGGAGGCGCGGAGCAGACGAATGCCCGGCGGCGCCGCGGAGCAGACGAATGCCTGGCGGAGGCGCGGAGCAGACGAATGCCTGGCGGCGCCGCGGAGCAGACGAATGCCTGGCGGAGGCGCGGAGCAGACGAATGCGCGGCGGAGGCGCGGAGCAGACGAATGCCCGGCGGCGCCGCGGAGCAGACGAATGCCTGGCGGAGGCGCGGAGCAGACGAATGCCCGGCGGCGCCGCGGAGCAGATGAATGCCTGGCGGAGGCGCGGAGCAGACGAATGCCCGGCGGCGCCGCGGAGCAGACGAATGCCTGGCGGAGGCGCGGAGCAGACGAATGCCCGGCGGCGCCGCGGAGCAGACGAATGCCTGGCGGAGGCGCGGAGCAGACGAATGCCCGGCGGCGCCGCGGAGCAGACGAATGCCTGGCGGAGGCGCGGAGCAGACGAATGCCCGGCGGCGCCGCGGAGCAGACGAATGCGCGGCGGCACCGCGGAGCAGACGAATGCGCGGCAGAGGCGGCAGCGGCGTGGAGAAACGCGTTAAAACGGCCGTGCACCACGCTTACCGCTCATTCACACAGGAAGCGGATACGCGTTCACAAAGCCGTTGCGAAGGCGGTTGTATAAAGATGCTAGCTCGCGTGGTAGGGATTGTAAATCGCTACCGTTACATATTGCCAACAAATGTGAAACTCTTGATCTATAATTCCTTGTTTTACTCCCACTTAGCCTACTGCTACCTCGTTTGGGGTACATCAACGTTAACTAATATTGAAAAACTGTTCATACTACAAAAGAAAATACTCAGAGGTATAGGTAATGTGCCTTTTGATTTTCACAGTGCCGAATTATTTAGAACCTATAGGATAATTGATGTTCATAAATTGTATTCATATCGACTTTGTACCAGTTTTAAGAGTGAAAGATTAAGGGGCACATGTTTTCTAGAAAATCTTGCATTGTTAGAGGAAAATTCACCAGTGTATTCTACTCGTCATGCGGAGAAGTGGAAGATGGTCACCCAGCGAACGAACTATGGCTCTCAGATGCTCCAATTTACTCTTCCAAATTTGTTAAATACTTTTTGCAGTAGTAATGTTTCTCTTGAAAACTTGACTTTCAAAGACTTGCGTGAATATTTTTGTACATAATGCATTCCTTTCATAAAGCGTTATATGTTTTGTTTTTCTGTTAACAATACCTGCAGCTGCTAGTTGACGTGATTTTCATCTTTGTTTCCTGATGCTTGCCGCTGACCACTGTAAGGGGACCGAGGACCAGTCAAGCTGCATATCGCAGCTTTTTTCCTCGGGCTCCCCCATCAAAATTGATGGAAATAAAGATATTATTATTATTATTATGCAGTGCAATTGCACGCGCACTTGACGTCGTCGAGTGCGCGTGCAATTGTACTGGATCTTTATACAACCGCGTTCGCAACGGCTTTGCGAACGCGGATCCGCTTCCAGTGTGAATGAGCGGTCAGCGTGCGGCGGCGGCGTGACTTTGAGGCGACACCGGCGCCGCGCGACGGCGCACATGTGTACCACGTGACCAGCGGCGGCTTCCGTGGCCGCCAGCTACAAATGCGTATTGAGTCGTAAATAATTCCCTAAATTTTTTGTTTCTTCGTTGTAAATTCGTTTTCTCCCGATCGAAAAGACCATCAGGTTTTCCTGATGGACCATCAGAGTTTCTTGATGGTCCATCAGACTTTTCTGATGGTCCATCAGGTTTCCTGATGGACCATCAAAGAAGTCTGATGGACCATCAGCCCACTCCTGATGGACCATCAGCCCATTCCTGACGGACCATTAGACTTCTTTGATGGCCCATCAGGCTTCCTGATGGACCATCAAGAAGGTCTGATGGACCATCAAGAAAGTCTGATGGACCATCAGCCCATTCTTGACGCACCATCCGACTGTCCTGATGGACCATTAGACTTCTTTGATGGCCCATCAGGCTTCCTGATGGACCATCAAGAAGGTCTGATGGACCATCAAGAAGGTCTGATGGACCATCAAGAAGGTCTGATGGACCATCAAGAAAGTCTGATGGACCATCAGCCCATTCTTGACGCACTATCCGACTGTCCTGATGGACCATCAGATGCGTTTAGATGGTCCGTCAGAAGTTCCTGACGGCGCCTAATGGTCTGTTGGACATTCTTGATGGGCTGTCAGAGGTGGTCTAATGGTCGTCAGAAGTTTTATGTTTCACTTCGGTTCCATCAAAAGCGCCTTATTTCCCGGCCGTCGGGACTTTCTTTGCGCACAATGTTTATCAAAAGTGCTTGAATAATTGTTGCTCGCGGTATTCTGACGGCGCCGTCAGAGGCGTTTAATAACAATTGATATATGGGTCGCGACATATTTGCCAGAATGCGATGAGTCGCGGGCTCGCGAGGTGCTGACACAACTTTGTCACGCGATTTGTCTTTACTCACTGAGTCCCCGATTCACCGGCAACTGTGCGTTCGTCTGCAATCACGCACCGTGGAAATTTCCCGTACTCACGGTAGGGTTCATCGTTTCGCATATGCTTCATCTACGCCTTTCATTACCAACGGAAGGTGGACAGACTTTTCGTCGACACATTAATTTTTATAGACACGGCACCCCCCGAGCCCCGCAACCGTTGTGCGCATCGGATGGTCGCGGCGGCAATTAAGTTCAGCTTCCAAACAGACCGCGCGGCCATTGCTTTGCTTTACTTTGCTCGAAGGTTAAATAGTCGGGGAAATGCGCCACCGCCTCGCTGAATGAGCGGCCCAAAGTCGAGGAGGCTCCGCAACTTTGCACGCTACAAAATAGGCGATTTGAGGCTATGTCGCGATAAAAAAAGCTGTCGTTGAATCTCGACTATGATATATGATGGGCCGCAGCCGCGTGGTCAATGGGTTGATGTGATTTTTTTTATTAAGGAAAAGCCTTATATGTCTCGTCATTCAGACGACCTTAAAAGTTCTTGAGCGGAAACACGTCGAGTCACGAAAGGTACTAAAACCGGCGACATGAAAGGTAGAAAAACCTGCATTATTCAGTATTCAGCTGCACTATACTTCGTTTCAGCTTCGTTCCGAGCGCGGCCGCTGTTATGAGCCGAAGGGCCAATCAGACAGCGAAAGAGACACAACGTCATGGCGTGCTCTCTGCAATACCAGCCGGTATTCGCCGTCTCCCTGTGCGCGTTCCTTCGCCGGCTAGTTGTATCAAGCGGAGAGAGCACACCATGACGCTGCGCTTTTTGCGTTGTTTGATTGGCCCTTCGGCTTATAACATCGGCCGCGCTCGGACCGAAGCTGAAACGAAGTATAGAACCCTTTTGGACCAGGGCGGTCGTTAACGAAGCAGCTTCGCATGGGTTTTAGACTGAATTAAAGTTTTCAACACCACCGCCACCCACATAGATATAATAAAAATAAATAAAAAACACAAAAAAAAACTCCCACAAAAAACGTTTTCTTCCTTCTCCCAAAGGGGGAGTCGAACCAGCGACCTCTCGTTCCGTATGCCGACGCGCTACCCCTGCACCACGGGCGGAGGACTGTCGAGGGTCGCGTAAATTATGAGTTGGTCTTTAATGTATCCGCTACTGCCGACGCATCGGCTACTTGCGGCGCCAGTTTCTTTACACGCAGTGTTGACACTTGACATATTTCTCTCAAAAATTTTCTCATTAAAGTTCATACGCAGTGTTCGACACTCGACGATCCGTTAATTTCAATGTATACTTTATATTTTGAAAAACATTCGCCGCTTATATCCGTTCGACCAACTGCGTCTTCAAAAGCTTCGAATCCAAATCCAAATCCAGTTGTTTCGTGCGCTTTGTTGCCTCGGCAGCCTCACCCTTCCTCGTGGAGTGTTTTCGAGGTTTTAGATATTTCGGTAGGTTTCACTCGATTTGGCGAGAACGGAGAAATAAGCGACGTCCACAGGGCTTTATTTAAAAACTGCAATCCTTCGAATGTGGTCGACTTCGAGCGTAGGACGGCGTACAAGGTGTCTTGGGACGGCGACGCGAACGCTCGAGGAGGCTATTACGACGCCGAGATCCTCGAACTGACGGGTGAGTGTGTATTTTTTACCATCCCGAAGTGCGACGTAGCCACAAGCAGTCGCCGTTTTCTTTCTTTTTTATTGCGACTGTAATTAAAAGTGAACATTGTAGATTGCTTATATGGGGCACCAAGCTAGGCAGATGAATGCACGGGCTAATACTTCAGTTGAGCGTGTGGACTGAACTGCCTTGCACGTGATATCATATGGCACCCTGCAAGCCGCCATTGCTCCTGTGCCTTAAGTCCGCGCTAATTTACTCGTACTCCACCGTTCCGAGTTTCACACTCCGAGCGCAGCAACTAAAAGAATCATAGCGTACAGTAGCGCAACACACCGTAGCTGTCGGCGAGCTGTATGAGCCACTTCCGACCACAGTTTTATGACAGACCCAGCATTTCGCGGATGCCAAAATTATTTTGAACATAAATTAATTAAGGGCTCTGTAAAATGGTAAAGTAAAAGCCCCCCCCCCCCCCCCCCCAAAAAAAAAAAAAAAAGAAAAGAAATGCGCGGCGACGTTAGGAAATTTTTACAAATGTTTTAATATTTGTGAAAGGTTTGAAGACTCGCTTCGACCAGATATGCTGAACGTTACTTTGACCGATCTATTTATTGACCATGCATGCTGCTTAGATTCAAATGAAAGATAACATTCTTGAACTCGCTTGTCAAAACAAGAAACTCTCAAACTTGTCAGAAATCTTGGGTTTCCGTCTTCCAGCGCGAGACGGAACCTGTCGATGTGCTACTCCAATACTAGCACACCACCGTTCAATAAATAGCACATTAATTAGTTTTCAGGCGAGATGCATGGACAAACTTTTTCCGCAATGTTTTCGCTTTCCAATCGAAGTATCTTTATTCGCAGGGCTGTGCATTCTACAAAGGGCAGCGATCGGACTGTCCTCTCATCTCGACAACTTTTCTGTCGCTGTACCATCATAACGCTATTGTTCGATGGGTAATTGGTTTTCAGGTGAGATTCGGGAACAAACCTTTTCCGTAATGGTCCTGGCTTTGAAATCAAATCATTTTACTCGCTGGGTTAAGCATTCTTCAACTGAAATGAGGCAGCGATCCACTGCACTCCTCGTCTCGGCGACGTTTCTGTCAGCGCGAAGAAATGACTTGCACTTCGAGAAATACTCGGTGCAAAAAGAGCACGCTTGAGTGTCAGTCCTTTGGTGGCGCTTCTGTCCATTTAATGAACAGAGCGCCAAACTCTTGCGCTCCGCAGCACAAACTTAGGCGCACAATCGTGGCTGATTCAATGTCAATTCATGCGAGTCATATAATACATGGCTTGCATTGATGTTGCATCAGCTGCCATTGCTTCCTGACCAATTTATTTATTCATGATCACAGATGTACAGTCGGGGGCAAAAGTCCCCAGGACGTGCTAGCTGCGGCTGAAACCCATTGCTCTGCCACCTGCCGGTGGGTCGCCTGGTTTCGAGATCACACAAAAGCGCATGCGCGTCCTACTCTGCCTGCAAACATGTGCGTTCCCTGCTCTTCTGCAGCACAGCACCTAACTAGGAATCGGGCACATGGTACTGCCTCGGAGATAGCGCTGGCGCTGACGAGCATCTGCTATACATTCCAAAACTCGAGATACCGCCTGGGGCATTGCGCCGCATTTCGTCGTGTCAGCGCACCTTGCTTTATAACCAGTTCAGCTTATCGCTTAATTGAGCTGCCGTGACTTCTTGCTTTATAGGTGCCGTGTCAGTAAGCACTATCTCCGAAGTGGTACCACGCGCCCGATTCCGAGTTAGGCGCCGCGCCGCAGCAGAGCGGGAAAGCGCACACGTTGGCAGGTACAATAGGACGCACGTGCGCCCTTCTGCGATCTCGAAACCAGGCGACCCGCCGGCAGATGGCAGAGGAATGCGTTTCAGTCGCAGCTTGCGTGTCCTGGAGACTTTTGTCCCCGACTGTACCTACAAGAAACCCAAGAGGAAATGGCAACTGAACTGGCCAGGCGCCAACAGGCAGCTGAAGCATCTGCAAGTTCACACAAAGCTGCTCCTCCCAGGAACGTCAGCCCTTGTGCCCTCTAACGCAAAGCAGTTTTTGTGGAAATTTTGTCACCAGAATATCATTACCTGTCTATGTAATGTGGTACAGCCTATTTTTTCTAGGAGTGTCCAAAAGCTCAATCTTAACGCTAATTAAATTTTTAGATGCGGTTTATGTCAGGACAAAAGCTGAAAGTGACGATGTTGCAAGGCTCTCAAAAGCAGCGCCAGCCACATATGGCTAGCAGCGACCGAAACGGGCACACAACTGGCCAATCCAATTGATGCAGAAAGAGAGCTGGTCGTGCACAAAATGTGAGTGTGGAGAGCAGCTTGGGAATCCCAACACTGCGTAATGTCATGTCGAGTCCTTAACATTTATACTTCCTTGGGATTGCTCTGTTTCACCACTCAGTCAAGGCTTATGCAGTTTACCAAGCCTTCTTTATTTCACAAAGGCCAGTAAAGCAGTCGGGAGTGACAAGGAAGACAAAGAATCAACTAAATCACAAAAAAAAAAAAAGAAAAATAGCACAGGGATCCAGTTTGGTGCCGGCAACAATGTGTTGTCATGATTTGTTGATGAGGAATGCCATGCTTTCTGCCTACACCCCAATGTGCGTGAGAATGCTGCTAGGGGGCACACCAGCAGAGCTGCCAGAAACACCTTTCTCTGACTTACCCTGCTCTATCAATTGCAGGACTACCTGCGGCTCGGCTGTTGATGCGGGAGGTGCTGTAGGGCCCTACTGCCTAACACGTAAGTCATTTATGGCCTGACCTCTGGGTACTCGTATGTTTACCGTACTAACAGAACCCATGCTTTAGCATTAAAAAGGTAACTTTTTTAATGAACCTGCAGTATATGAAAGAAGTTTGCTGTGCGGTGATAGAGCCGAACATGTCATAAGCAACACATGGCTTATATATTGCATAGAGGATATTCATTCATAAAGGGTGGAAACAATAATGCTGAGAAAGAAGGCATGAACGGCAAAGAGCTCTCTACTCTACTGTTGTGGCTGCGCTCTGTTGCTGAGCAGAATGACCGAGGAATGTCCTTCCTACGTCATGACTACGTAGCAAGTTCCCCAATGTTGCTAGATTACCTCCCAAATAGGCTCCACATGCATCCACCAGGTGCACATTGAAAGATTGTTTGATTAGCTTTAAAATTAGTTTGCTTGTGCCCTTCAGGAAAGGACTGGTATTTTTGAGGTTATGTTGCAACCTGCAACTCATTAAAGCGATAAAATGAGCGCTGGAATTTGGTTTCTGTACCTCTTTAATGTGAAATTGTTTTTTTCAGTTGCTGACGAGGACATCCTTGCAAAGAATGAGATCGTGGATCCTAGCATCGGCCTCCAGAAAAGGAAGGAATGGTAAAATAGAAAAACTTTTCACTTTCATTCAGTGTATAATATACATTAAAAAAGTTTAGGATAGTGCAGGGGTGGCCAGAGTGACATGGAGTTAGAGCCGCAGACAAAACTACGAAAGTTTAGAGTCGCTGGAAGAAAGAAAGGGGGGGTGCTACTTTTAACAAGAAACAATATGCAGGGAACAGTTATTTCCATAGATTACAAGTATAATGGGCGATAACAACAAATGACACTATGCATCAGAAGGTCCTTTCCACTGCTAAGCAAAAATTAATACACAATTCACTAGCCAGTCACTGCCCCTGACAACTGTTATGCGTATACGGTTGAAAGTCTTTCTAGAACAATAAAGGAAACGGGGTCACTCGACGCATCTATGTGGCAAAAAGCATTCCAGGTGTATATATGTAGTGTGTTGCCAGGCTGCCAAGACTTGTAGCTCTTTCTAAATTCTAGAACCCTTTTCGTCTAGGGGACACGTTTTCCAGGGAGCCGCGAGCTGCACTTGGACCCGCAAAGAGCCGCGTGCGGCTCGCGAGCCTCACTTTGGCCACTCCTGAGATAATGTAAGCACAGTAGATTGAATCGATTGCAACAAGAAGTCATTAAAACATTATTGTAGCCAGGCTCTTAATTGTAGTTACAGCCAGTGCCTGGAAAACATTCTGTTGTCATGCTCACCTGATGCAACTAAGGGATTATGTTGCTGTTTCATGCAGATGCCATGAAGCTTTGTAGGCCCATCAGCTTCGCAGACGCCCATGAAGATAGGAATTCATGTGTAGTGCTGTCTTAAATTTAAAGGCCTAAATTTCATTAATGTAATAATTTTAGTGCATTTTCAATGCATCTTGGAGTATACAGTACCACTCTACGTCAACGACTGGTATATGTGAAGCTGTTTCTCGCTTTTGTTTATAACAGATCCATGTCGGGCAAGGTGTGCACGTCAACCAGGAATGCGGGCAACATGCGGAGAGCAGAGTGCGACTCCATGTTTTGCAAGATCACTGCTGCTTCCATAGGGTGAGTGGAAGTGCTTTTGGAGAGGTCGGTGACCGGCACCCTCTCCAACAAGGCAAAGGCAGCGAGGCAAGAGAAGGCGTTTGCCCCGCTCACTCAGCGCAAGGTGCAGGCTCTCTCATTAAGCAAGCATTTTTAAAATCTTGATATGAATCTCGCGGAGTCGCGTAAAATATTTCATGCTAAATTCGTATCAACGAAAGAGAAACAAAATTTATATTTTGAAACAAGGGATGCATGAATGGGCATTTATTTATGACAGAAAATATCTTGTATGCAATTTACACGATTCTAACACGCCCCCGATAGTAACACACGGTTATAATCAACCCACGAATGTTGAAAAAATGAATTAATGTCGATTCTACTGCGCAGATAAATGTCGATTCTACTTCGCAGATAAAATAATGACGGCTGAACAACATACACTTTGTGGAAAACATTTTATCAAATGCACATACTCGGAAAGTGCCCACACTATGTGCTGTTGAAGCCCTACATCAAAAACTTGCAAGCAAAAATTCGGTTTCTTTGTCTTTCCAACCAAGCTCGCATGTCACCGTGGACCACACCGAAGACACCACCAACATCACTCGGTTTTCTGTTTTTGCCAACGCAGTTACTTTGTTTTTTAGAGGTAACCTTATAGTAAAATCGGTTTTGCTTTTCCAAGGCTGAAACACCATTCCACGAGATCGTAAAAACAAAAAAGCGATTTTGGATTCAGATTGGATTGAATTTGAAACATGTGTTGATGGTGACGGGGCTGGCCACTTTGCAGTTTTTTTTTAGCATTTTGTTTAGTTTTGGTTTTTGGGTCCGATTGTAACATGCATGTAATTTTGAGCTCCAGTTTTTGGGTAAAGTGCGGCTGATCCCTGGCAGCAACAGGCAATCAGCCGCCCGGAGCCTTGAAAGCTTACAGTCGCCGATCGTGGCCTCCTTGCCACTATCAGTTGTGGAGCACGCATTCGTATCAGCCGTCGCAGTGCGTAGAGGAATTCGGAACACCCAAAAATTTTCACGTCGTATACCATGCACTTCGGCCGGGGAATTTGTTAATTTGTTTTATTCCGAAATTCGTACCAGTTAGTATCACCGAGATTTTACTCTAGTAGGTTGTCTGCTAACACCTGGACATGTGATGGGGGTACCCCGCCAAGAATGAGTCAATCATAACAGATAATAACCGTAAATAATCGCACATTTGTATTTTGAACAGATAATTTTATTTTTCGTTCTAAGCAACAAACTCGAGCAAGTGCTCGAAGAGAAGTCAACGGAGAGCTCGATGCGTCGTGGGCTATCCGGCAAAGCTGGCGTGGCTACGAGCTGTGCCGTTCGGGTGCATAGTGGTGGTGTAGACGTGTTACAGCCTAGCCATTTGAAACACCTGTGGGCTTTACGTGGACCAAAGCGGACTAAGCTGTCTAAGCGCCTATGTGTGAGATAAGTAATGTCAAGGTCATCGCGTTCAGGGTGAGATTACTCCAACAGTTGAGTATACCTCCAAACAGCGGCGCTGCTCCGATGTGTAGTGCAGCTACATAGCGGTTTTCGCCATGTCACGACTACGTCCAAGATCCCCAACATTGCTAGATTACCTCCCAACGAAGCTTCAGAGGCCTCCACCAGGTGCACATTGAAAGACTGTTTAATTACCTTTAAATTTAGAGCCAGGCCATGAATGGAAGATCTTTCAAGGAATGTGAAAGATTGTTTTTATATAGAACTGCATTGTTCTTTCTGGTGCTCATGATGCTATTTTTTTAATTCTCTGGCGTGTCTAAGCTGTTACCACAGCGAGGGATGATAACCAAGTATAAGCAGTTTCCAACGTACATTGTCTACTTATCTACAGTTGTAGCTCCTATTTCTTACAAGGTCACTAGCCTAGCAGTGAGATTTATAGACATAGGCTACCTGTTTTGTGCTTAAAAGAATCTAACAGAAGCCAGGGTGAGCTGTCTATTGGGAGTGGAACATAAATCAGGATACTGCAGTACTTTTGCTTTCATGGTGATCTCTGAACACTGTAAATACTAAGAAACGTTGAAGGTTTGTTAGGTGCCAGCTGCCACTTAATTGCTTTTATTTGAGACTAATTTACCCTTGGTCTTCTCAAACTATGACCCTCCAGCCTGTATTTATGACATTCTATATTGTTTTAAGTCTGAGCACTGCAAAAAATAATCCCCCTGGAATTTCAATATTCCAGGCTGCTTTTGACTACACCTGAGGGAGAAAGGTACCACCAGGCTGAAAGGGCAGCCCGGCACCAGAAGATACGGCGGTACCTGTCAGAAAAGTTGCCCAATCTCAAAAGAAATCACTACAAAGGTATGTGCATCTATACTCTAACTTCCTTAATTAAGTAATATACTATTTTGGGTCTCAAGTTTACAAGCAATTATTTTAAATGACGGTACAGATAAATTATTTAGTGGTTAATATATCTAAATGTTTATGCAAACAACTTTAAAGTAGTCTGTTGATCAGCTGACCACTTGAAAAAGGCTGTGGGTTGCTTGGTCGCTACTGCCATCCCATCAGGCCGTGCTCGCTCACTCCAAAAAGTTGCATGGTCACACAATTACAATGAAGCACGTCACTCTTACTGCCCCTTAGTCGTCTCTAGGCCCACTCTGCTGTTTACGTATGTCAATGGTCGTCCTGTGTTTGGACTCATTGCTGATCTCTGAATTGGCCTTGATATGTCCAGGCTCATCCCTTTGCTGCCTGTCCTCCCCCGATGCGTGGTCCCACCACGGACTGCCCATGCTGTTGCAGGTCTGCCATCGCTTGCACCCCATGTTGTAGCCTTTTTACCCTTTTCTTCATATTAATTTAGCTTAATTTATATATTGCCAATACTATTGAAATGGAACAAATGTACTATCGCAGCCAATATGAGCTGAAACGCCACTGCACGTGGCACGCGATGAGAGTTGTCTCTCAGATTGTTCAGCAAACCTTGGTATGCGTTGAGGTAGAAACAAATCACTTCTTGTGCTCGTTGCACCACTATGCCGTTCCGTGTCAATTTTCAGCTCATGGTGGCACAATGAGTGCAAGAAGCAACCTGCCTAAACCTCAGCAAACACAGAGGTTCACTGATAATCCGACAGGTGGCTCTGATAGTACCGCACGCCAAGCGTCATGGCGCTTCAACTAATATTGGTCACAATAGTACTTCCTCGAATGTTTCTGGTTTTTCTGTACTACCTAGCCATTCCGCCCAGCGAAACAATGTATGATTTCATAACTTCATAATAAAAATATCAAAGCAATGCAGCTTGTTTGACTTTATTCTTATTAGTCGCTGCATTCGCCGTACTCAAATGTCGGGCTGGCGATTACCAGTGTGCAGTGGACAATATAATTAAATTCTAAGTGGGATATGCACCTCGTCATGCTCCAGGCATGGCATAATTAAGTTTCCAGATTATGCATTCACATATTGTTGTGTTTTTTAAGTTGTGGCTAACTCGATTTGTTTCAAATTAGCCATGAAACCACCCTAATCAAACCGTAAAAAAATAGGCATCTCAAAATACGACAGGTTATTCGACCATCAGACCAATCCAACAGACCATCAAACCATCAGGCCATCAAACCATCAGGCCAACAGACCATCAAACCATCAGGCCATCAAACCATCAGGCCAACAGACCATCAAACCATCAGGCCAATAGACCATCAAACCATCAGACCATCAGGCCATCAAACCATCAGACGTCCCAAAATACGACTCCATCAGACCATCAGACCATCAGGATTTTCCTGATGGTCTTTTCGATAGGGCTAACATTATTTTTCCATCTAGACTGTTTACAAATTTTTTTGCGTGTTCTTTTTAAGCGTTTTGGTTCGGAATTTGAAATGACATACCTTTGTTTCGTATGCAGAAATGTATATAGCCCAACCTTGTCAAGCTGACATACCTGTCACTTTACGACAAATTTCTTCGTCTGGATAGTACGAGGCGGCAGTATTTTTAACACAATGTAAAGGAAAAACTTACCTCATACAACGATAAATGAAAACAATTAGGTTTTATGTAAATTTGTATTGAGTCATTTATTAGACGTGTCAAATTAAGTATACAAAAACCTTCAGAATATTTTATACCACAATTACAAGATGAACAATGTACAAATAATTGTCAGAACATTCGAACGGCCAACTACAGTGTTTTCTCTTCACTGTGACAAAAAAAAACAAAAAAACGCGTTATGCGTAAAAGACCACACAACTCATACGTTGTGTGTTCTTTTCAATCTCAGCACCTGTTTAGATCAACGGCCTGGACATCGCGGTGACGTCAAAGAGTCTTTGAAGAGGGCCTGCATGCGACGTAGTTTAATCACACCTGTCTGTAAGGACAGTCTTTGACAAAGACTGTCCTTACAGACACGAGTGATCCCACTACGTCGCATTCAGGTCTTTTTTTTTTAACGCTCGTAATATTAAAATCACTTTCATGGTACATCGACATTTCTTTATTTTTTTTTAACATTTGGATAAGACGCCGGGAGGAAAAATAACACAACAAAAACACTTTCGCGTCAGCAAAACCACAAACAAATGGCTGCCGTAACACCCCGTAGTTCATAATGCTGAATGTACTTCAGTGCCAATATAGGATGAATACAGAGTAATTTGCTGGCCTGCTAACGCGATAAGAAATCCTACAATTACTGTCGAATATTCCCCGATAAACTTTGATATCTTGCAGAATTATTGTTTCACATTAGACTGTCTTCTAACAGGACTTATTTTGAACGTACCGGGTCATTTTGTCTACTGGCAATATGGGCTCCTCCCAACGATTGCTATCGACAGCCTGAACGCACGGTGCGCGAGTGGGCCGACCCTTCGCGACTCCCGGTGGCGTACACGGACGCATCAACAATCGAACACGAAGATGCAGCGGCGGCTATGCACTTTGTCCGAGGCGAAGAGACGCGGCCAATCCGTCTGTCGCACGGCACGAGCGCCAAAAACGCCGAACTGGCGGGCAATTTAACTCGTCATAGAGCACCACCGAGCCCCCCTTCGAAAGATGGATGTTCTTCGAGTCTACGCAGACTCCCAGGAAGCACTCCGCGAATGGAAACGGCGACACACGGGCAGAGTTAGAGTGCTTCAAATAAAACGCCTGGACCTCTTGGTCGAAGGGGACCAGGGAACGACGCTCCCAATTCCCTGGATTCCTTCCTGGCCCCTCGTGCCTCCTCGGGAACGAGGAGTCCAACCTAGCCCCTCACGAGCTCCTCTCTGTTTACAGACGGGACGTCCAGCCTGGCATCTCTGTCGCCTTCGGTCTTAACCCAGCAAGGCGAGCGTTACAACCCGGACACGATGATTCAAAGGAGCCGGCTAACGCGGCGCAAAAAGCACTTGACGTGTCTACAGGTCCCTGATCCCGATCCGCTTCGGATGGGTTTTAGGAGATTCGAAACAGTCCTCTTCCGTCCCGACGTGGCAGAACGCTGGCGCAACTACTGACAGTGCCTCACTAGTACGACGACGAAGCCGTCAACCGGACACCACTGAACCTGACCCGGCGTCGAACACCTCCTCATGACCTGCACGGCTTCCGAGAAAAGGAGCTCTCAAGCCTACCTCGAGTCCATAGGCAAAAAATCAGGGAACGACAATACCTGTGCTTGGTTAACATCGGAGGTTTTAAATGACAAACTAAAAACATCATTTAATACACTTGCACTTTCAGTTTCTGGTATATCTATACCACCATATGATTAAAAAACAATGTTGGACTGACACTTGGGATTAACGGCATTCCACAATTGTTTAATATTATTTGCTAACATGATATTCAGTGTATGACTAAAAAAATGTGATTAAGCGTATATTCTTGATGTGCAGTTTTGTACGCTGCCGACCGTGCATCAGTGGATGATCGTTTGGGAGCGTGAAACAGTCTTTTTTTGTATTAATAGAGGAAATGACGCACTATTTTTCACTTAATTGTTTTTTTAGATTTCTTGCGCGTACACAAATCGGCTCTGCAATATAGCAGCGATTCAACTCACATATCCAGCACGTATACACATAGAAAAATAAACTAAACTAACGCATAGAGGGCACGCGAAATCATTTAGACATCAATAAAAGGAACAAATATAATAAAATTTGAGATGAAGCGCGGTCATTTAAACCGATAAACTTATATTAGTCACTCACCCGAACACGCACGTAAACGAACACGCGGGCACACTCGCACTTACGCATAAAAACACCCGCCCAAATAAGCACACACAAAACACGCCACGAGAAGAAACAACACTGACAAATTCGTACGCCCAGCAATTGCTGATGCGAATCAAAATAAGCATGCACCCACACCAACGCCGACACAAGCACCGATCGCCGAGGCGTACGTTTCACTAGAATTGCTGCCACGTAAAGAAACATAAAAACATAGAGACGCTGTAAGTTGAACACAAATTCTAAAAAAAACAAAAACGAGCTTTCTTTTTTTCTCTTTTACATTCAAAACGAGCGCACAAACACACGCACTCAAAACACCGAGTGGACGTCAACGTACATAAAAAAAGCTCAATGTCACGCCTCGCGTAGCAAAAACCGCATCGCTTTAAAATGTCTCCAACGAAGCGTGGGAAGTCAGGGCTCAAAGCCGTTGCCTCCCGTTTCCGTCAGCTCTATTGCGGCGGCGCGTATTCGAGACTACGTTTTTAAATCCCTTCGCTGATCCCTTCTCCCCTCTTCTTTCCCTTCCTTCTCCATTTCGCAGCTTTCCTCGTGAGGGGGGCGGTGGAGAGAGTGCAACTCAAAGGGCTCCCAGGAGATAAGGGACGAATCTGTCCTCCTTTCTCTTTTCGTATCACCCACAGGAAGGGGGAGGGAAGGCTTTCCCGGACCCCCGTAAGTGAAGACTGCACCCCGGGAGGTTCGCTCGCACGAGCACAAGGCCTCGCCATGTGGCAGCCACGTGTACAGTCTTTTATTGTCATCATCGGCTATAATCACACACCGCGGCTCGTGGTAGGATGCAGTGTCGAGTATCAGGTATACGCTTAGCGCGACGTTCGTTGTAGGGCAACACTTCGTTAGTTTCATTTTTCGTCACTTTCTTCATTCATTCCTTCATTAATATTTTTTTCTGTATCAACCAACTTAGCGCTTATAAACAAGCCTCTTGGTTCCCGGAAGCTGTGGGCACTGTTTATGTGCAAGGACCCGTTGTTGTTCTTGGCATGCGATGTATCTACTCGTGCTTCGTTTCTCAGCCAGTGCCACCTGTCGTGAATGGCCCCAACAACATGAGCTGCAGTACTACCAACTTCAAGAGAGTAAACAACACCCAGGCCTAGAAAGAGGATCGATGCGCATGAAGTTGAAGCTATCAAAACCGTCAGCATGATCTTGTATGGAGAAGGTATCCCAAAACTTTAACAAGACTACACTGGGCAAGAATATTAATTTTAGGGATTTACTTTCCTCAAGATAACGAAAATATATTACTTTTTTGTATAACTCATTAAAATGTTTTACGATAATCCCTGACTTCGACGACGCCCTCCAGAGATTGTAATAAAATATCCTTCAGTAGCAGAAAGGTCGAGTCAGCATGGTCTGTGCCTTCGACAGAAGTGCTGCCGAGCTACGCTTTCCTTCATCTTCACATTTTGACTTTAACCACGTCAGCTTCCATTTTGGTTATTCCTCTTCATCGCTGTCCGGTGCTGCCGAGCTTGTCTTGGGCGGATGCCTTTATCAGAATACAACTCTGAGAGGATGGTATTAACATATATATATCCTGAAGTGCTGACCGATTTAATTCACTATTCATTTAGGTGGAAGCCGCCTCCGTGCTGGCCTATGTTAGGAACTGCAGCACATTACAAACAACACGTTGTTTAATAGGGGTACGTTATTAACAGGGCTCTTATTTCGCACAGTGGCTGGCGACAGACAGATGGCAAGGCTACACCGCGTGTGCAGCGTTGGTACTTTGTCAAGATTATAAAGCGCCCATTCCTCTTTTAGAGCTTTAGGTATATATATATATATATATATATATATATATATATATATACTTAAACTGATGTATTCCTGAGCTTGCCACAGATCTGGGAGCTCTCTTTTTGGCGTCCCTCATTTCTAAAGAGTCAAAAAAAATATTATAAATGCGCAGCCTACTACTTCATTTTATAATAAGGTGGGGAACTGGGCCAGTTGGTTGACGTTATACATGATAGGGTAAACAGCTCAGAAAACACGGACTACGAAGAGGAACACACACGACAGGACAATGCTGTACTCGCAACTGAAGAATTTTAATAAAGGAAACAAAGACAGAAAAAACATGCACAGTATGTTATAAGATTGCACAAAAACAAAGGACCACTCTCGACAACCGTGAAGCGTGTCAAGAAACTACCCGTTCACTACGTGACTCATGTTTTGCCGCAGGAAGGAAATTTCTTTGGCTGACAGAGCCAATGACGGTTCACTAACACACGAATGACCATGACACAGAATGTGGAAGGCCTCAATGATCTCTTGCGTCACCCTATCCTTGTGCGCTCCCAGAACGATGACTCTGCCAAAGTCACGCCGACACTGGCAATCTCTGCAATGAACGGGAAAACGCCGCCCAATCGTAGCTCCGAGCGAATATTCGCTCGGAGCTACGGTTGGGGGCTTTTGCCCGTTGTGTTTTTTCCTCTTCGTAGTCCGTGTATTCTGAGCTGTTTCCCCCATCATGTATACCTTCATTTTATCTTTTCATATATCCGGTCGAGACGAGTGATCCGGCATTCGGACTATCGAAATGTTGACAAACTGCAGCGCGTCGCTCGAGGAGAACTAGGCTTCTGAGGAAGTTTTAGAGCTGCTTGCAGAGCCCTCGACGCACAAAAGCGCTCCGCCTATACTCAGTGTCACATAGGTAAAGAAAGTTTTGCGCATCATTGATGCGCTGCACTAAGTAGTTCTTTCAATATTTGGTTGGCAGAGGAATTAACTACGCATTTGGTGTTGAAAACGTGTAAGTCTTAATAAATTCAATGCAACCTAATCAAAAATTTGCCCAGGTATATTTTAATACACTACATAAAACAGTAAAGCTGTAATGCTCGGCAAGTAGCCGAGCTTTGTTACTACGGTTCTTGAGGTGAATACCAGTACAATTTTCATTTTGGCAGAGTGGAATCAATAAAGGCATGTAGTTTCAACACACACACACACACATCCTGCGAATGTATGTGTGTGTGTTTTTAAGCGCACTTCGCTATTACTAGGCAGTGATTCTACTGTAGGGAATACATATTTGATGGTGAGTTCAGAACATCCCTGTTGGAAAATTTCGACGATGGAAAGATGACGGAAAAGGCTCATACAAGCGTAACCGTAATATGGGACATCCTATACAAGCGAATCGGCGGATCCAGTATAGTGGATTAAGGCGGAACGATACAGGTAGGCGGAACCATACAAGCGTGTCGTATAATGGGACATCCTATACCAGCGTAGTGGAATTAGGCGGAACCATGTGGAACCATACATGCATAACGTAATATGGGACAACCTATACCAGCGAAAAGGCGATACCAGCACGGTGGAGCTATATGGCTCCAACATGCTCGTTTCGCCTTTTCACTGTTGTACAGGGCGATTTAGTTTTAAGCTCTACATATATGTTTAGAAAGGTCGTGAAAGCTAAATTAATGCGGTTTTTGCAGGCGAGTTATACGGCCTGGCGTACGTAGTATAGGGACCTAATCGTAACAGTCAGTCAGATAATTAAATACAATTTGTTAATTAACTTTTTAATTAGTGAAAATGAAAATATGGTTTCAATTAGAAACTTGCTGAGTCATTGAAAACCACAAAATCAACTCTTTTTAGAAGGATATAATGCAGGGGTAGCCTTTTACGCGTTCTGTAAAAACTCTTTATTTGGACGAGTTTCTAGGTTTCAGTTTCCTATCAGAGCTCATCTCTGCGCCCAAGGTCCTGTTCCCCCTTAGACCCGCAACGCACGTGCGCCTTGCTTCCCTCCATCCTACGAGGGAGGCGAGGGGGCGGCTTCGCACTGCGGCCACCGGGCAGCAGGACCGCAGGTGCAAAGATGCGCTCTGGTAAGAAACCAAAGTCTGGAAACGCGTCCAAATTGACCATTTTTTTAGAACGCCATAAAATTCTGCTCTTGTTTTATATCTTCACAAAGAAAGTTGATTTAGTGTGTTTTGATGATGCTTAGCAAGTTTCTAATTGGAACCATGGGTCTATTTTCACTGATTAAAAATTTCAGGAACATACTATACTTAGAGAGAGGCTGAAGCGGTTTTGTATTTGAGAAAACACTTTTAAATCTTCTTCATATGACCTCCAGAATCTCAAATATCAAAATTATTTGGTAATTTTATGAATCGAGGCTGCATAGAGTCATTTTTAAAGCGCTGTGAAAGCACTTCCCTGGAGAGCGACGTCACGACAGTGGCTTTCGAAATCTTTGCTCATGCATCTTCAGCACATATCAAAGCTATGCACGCACGTGCTATTTTTTAAAAGGGCAGAAAAATGTGTCACGACTGGTGCCAATGCGGGAGAATATACCTAGAAAACTTGAGATTGGACGTGCGGCCCTTAAGCGACACACTTGGCGGCCGAAAGGTCTTCTTACGATGTCACTATTGGTAGGATGTTTTTTTTTGTTTTCTCACGTTTAGCTTTATCTTTGTGGAAAACGAACGGGATATTCAGATTCGCGAGATAAAACTATGCTAAAATGAACCTCCATCTAGTTTTCTGAAAGAAGACTGGCACATTTCTGTAATAAGCTGACTGATCATTACAATTTAGCCTTTTATACTATGCCGCCCTGGCCATATAACTCACGTGCACAGACCGCGTAAATGTGGCTTTTACAGCTTTTTTAAAAATATCTGTAAAACATACAAAGAAACACTCTCTAGAATGTCCCCCAATACGATACGATTGTATGGTTCCTTTCCCGCTTGCATTGTTCAAGAAAGACTTGTGGACATCCAGCGTTTCATTGGAATGCTGGATGTCAGCGAGTCTCTACATCAGTGAGTGGTTTCAAACAAGCATGATGTTTGTTCACCAGTAAGCTCTTATCCGAGGTTCACCAGGAGCACTAAGAGCAGAGGCAAAATGTTGTGATGTGGTAGATGTGGTTGTAGGTATTTATTTTTAGAAGACCTGCATGCAGCAAAGCTGAGCTTTGCTCAAAAGAAGATAATTAAAAATTCAATACTGAACAATGGTGCCCTTTGAGCTGTCAGACCAAACTCCCACTCTTGCCACTCAGGAGTTCATAACTTGTGGATAGAGGATCAGCACAACCCAGATTTGTGCTGCAAGCGCACCTGCAATATAAAAGTTCAATAAACATGAGATGAAATATGAGACGTTTACAATTCTCTGTAATGTGAAATTAGAGCACGGATCTTGAAGAGGAGGATGGGAGGGTATGACCCCCCACCCCCTAACCCTCCTACTCTTCTGCTCTCTCCCATTTAGCGAAAAATTTCCCTGAATTTAGCGGGAAAATTTGCCCACTAAATTTAGCGGGTTAAGTTTTCCACAAGATTTAGCGCGGAAATTGATGTCACATGACCTCAACACAAATGCAGTGTTCCCGCTAAAAGTAGCGGGGAAAATGACGTTGCATGACCGTGTCATGTCATCCATAAAAAATTCAGTTTCTCAGCTAGACTTAGCGGAAATATTAACGTTACATGGCCGCAACATTAATTCAATTTCCTGCCAAGTTTAGTTGGGCGGTTACGCCGAGGGCGACGCCGCGAAACGCGGAAAAGGGTGCTAAGAGCTGCGCTAAAGAAACTAAATGCATCAGGTGAAATAAGGTGAAAATTAGATATAAGAAAAAAAGAGAATCTAAGATACCGTTCTCAGATCCTTCCTTTTGTCCGTTCTCAAATGTTTAAATTTCAAGAAATGTTTATATCTTTATTCATACCCAGAGAACCCCTCCCAGTTTCTGCATGAATGCAATAAATCAATGCAGACTAGACCTTGTAAACTATAATGCACATGAAAATGAATGTTCGCCACATAGACATGTATGAGTCAGTGGCTCAGATCTCTAAATACATTTGTATTGAGGAACATTCTTGAATAAAACTTCTGGGCTTTGAATTCGACAGTTTGTACTTCCATAAGGAACACTGTATGGCACCGATTTTTTTTGTGACACATCAGAAACAGCAGTGTCATTCTTGCATACCTAACAAGAATTTTTATTTTTTTTAGCATGGCATGTGCTATTTTAATGCTTATACAGCCTCCTTTAACAAAATTTCCTTTGTAGAGCTTTTTATTGGTTCTTATTTAACTCGCACGACAGATTCGGGACCTTGAATTCTCACTCGGCATCAACAGTTTTATATATTAATGTAATAGTGAAAGACAAGATTAATTGTCTTGAGTACGGCTCAACAAGCACAGATGTTGAGAAAAGTACTGAAGAAAACTCAAATGTGAAAATAAAAATAAGCTGGAATGTGGATACAATTAAGGACATGGTCATGAATACAGTAGCAGATTCAATATGAAGAATACGTGTTAGACGCACACTCAAAGAAACCTGTTGCATCTATATTCATGCAAATTACTTCGCAGAACCCAGCGCTGCAGTCTCGGGTGCGAGTTCGCTGAATGAGTCCACTGAAAGTGAGTGCAGGCGGAAAAAGGAGTTTGATCTGCGACAATGAGCATTACATAGGCAAGTGACATGTCATTGTTACTGTTACAGTGCCGAATGTTTCAAACTGCCAGTCGTATCATTCTGCGAGTTCCATCCGTATATTACAGGGTTTGGCTCTCTCGAAATTTTTGCGAGAAAAATTATGAACTGGAAATTTCTAGCGTAGTTCTAGAAAAACTACTTCCAGAATCCTAACTCAGCATCGTAAAGAATATAAAAAGTTTCTAGAGATAAGGTTAGTGCAGGAGTTGAATAAACTAAATACTTAGTTTTGTGAAACCATCTTGTCGTAGTAAACGTATAAAGTTCCCCTAGGTAGAGCTAGTCATTACGGATGATTGTGCCCATTGCATACCATAAAAATTTAATTTGCGACCTACAATATTTACAGACTCAACCAACTCTGAATAAGTGGAACACTTGGCACTAAAGATTGGTCTCACCATGACTGTCTGCAAACATCCACATAATAATTTCCATAAACCTATGCATTTCAAGAAAATATTTGGAGCGTGCTGTTTAAACTACCATAACACTTTTTAACTCTAATAGAAAGCCTGTAGTGGGCCACAACTTAAGCAGTTTTTATTTCATTATGAAGGGCAATAACAAATATGTGAAGCTTAAAACTAGGAGTGCACTGAATTGTTTTCTTAAGTTGAACGTGCTATGCTCGGTTCAATATATTATCTTTGCAGAGCTGACAATGTGCAAGTTCCCATTTTTTTATATTTCACATCTCCCGACTGCTGGGTGGGGTAGGTACATAAGATTAATGACACCAACGTAATACAATGATTATTTTAAGAATTTGTTTGGGTATGGCACTAGCGAAGCCATCTGCGGGAAGTTATTTCTGTGACTCCGTCGAACCTACATCCGTGGGCTGGGGCAGTCAAGCGGTTTTCGGAGAAGCTACTTTTTGGTGCGATGGCGTTAAGGAAGTGTCAGTGAATGAGTATCTTCAGTTTTAGAAGTCAGAACCGCCTATTAATCACGCAGGAATAAAATACGTGCGGACTCTTTTCTGTACTTGCGAGGGCCAATGAAATTATCGTATGTTTGAAAATTTTGGCGGTCTTTGTAAAGTTTCGCTAAAGAAACAATTTTCAGTTCATTTAAATATGTTGTGCATGATAATTTCACAAGACGTAAAATATTTCTAGTTTAGAATACGCGATACTGCAATTATCGTTTCACAAACAAGGGGCTACGTTTTCTTTTTGCCTTCCTCCGCGTGGGGTGAATTTCCCGTTCCCTCGGGATGCGCGGAAGCGCGCGTATCATGAACTCTTTCCCTCCGGGTTTTCGGGAAGTGCGTTTGTGTCCGCCCGTCCTCCCGAGGCGAAATTCAACGTCGCGACATCGTTTGACATCACGTACCAGAGGTTACGCTGCGATGCCAAACGTTTGTTTGGTTACGACTTGCCCCAACCGCAAATCGAAGAACGCCCGAAAAGGCCTGCGTTTCGTCGTCCTGCCGAAAGATGAACCTCGGAGACGCACGTGGTTACGTCGCGCCGGCCGCCAAGACGACACCCAGAACTTGCCTATGACGCCCCGTTTTTGTCACGACCACTTCGACCAAAGTGAGTTCTTCTGCGCGGAGGACACGGGTCGTTCACAGCTTCGATGGAACGCGATGCCGACGCTTCTGCTTCCAGTCGAGGACGTGATCGAGGCATCTCCGCTGCAGCGCCAGAAAGTCGTGGTAAGTTAGTTTTCTTTTTTTTGGCGGCATAGCTTTTGTGGGGAGTTCCGAAAATCTTAGAAGCCACGTGTTCGGAACAAGTTGCAAGACGAATTGCGCGTGCACGCGAAGCTTATGAGCAG
The DNA here is from genome assembly GCF_016920785.2 of Ixodes scapularis. NCBI lineage: Eukaryota > Metazoa > Arthropoda > Arachnida > Ixodida > Ixodidae > Ixodes > Ixodes scapularis. The sequence goes on from NW_024609837.1 coordinate 79,164,432, forward strand.
GAGCTGTCCACGTAAAGGGATTTATTTGGACAGTGACCGAACACGGACGTACCGATATCCACGAAAAGTGCAATCGATACGTAATGTATAATAATAGATAATCCCAGTGCCAGTAGTGTCGTCAAGATCAGTTATTTCCTGTTTTATGGATGGTTAGTCTCAATATTTCGGACCCCGGAAGGTCGCAGCCTAATTTTGTTTTCACAAGCAACAGTAATGCCGTTACTGTGCACACTGTGATCCGTCGGCACCAGATGAAATAGAACAGAAGCGCGTGAGGGTCTTTTCACGGTGGTCTTTGGCGAAATAAGGGTGGGTGGAATATATACGGAGTGCAAGTGCGTCTACTGTTCGCGTATCTCATGCGTTCGTTTACAACCGACATGTGCCCACGTGCTCTTGTTTGCCATCTGAGATCAACCAGTGGCAGCGCGTACCTGGCTGCTTCGTAAACGTGTGTTTCTTGCGTATTCTCTAAATTACGCGTTGATTGGCACGTTGTTTATGCGTATTTATGTTTTCCCGGAAGCTCGTACAAACTCTCTCCTACGCGAAAGGCGCATTTTGGTTCACTTGCACGCCGTATTATGCGCTGCTTTGTTTCTATTCTTTTGGTCCCGATAGTACATGTTGCGCGTTGAAAAATAGAAGGAAATGATTAGGTTACAAAGATGTGGGAAATGCAAGACTATTTTTAATTCAGAAAATTGCCCTCCCCCCCTTACTTTTACTGCTTGCCAAGCTTGTACCATTGCAAACTGTTAAGAGTAATGAAAATCATGTATGCAGAACATATCCCAAGAACTAGGCAGATGATGCATAATACCACTGTGTCACCATGAGATTCAATAAATAAATACTCATCTTTCTTCAAACAACTATTCCGCAGGGCAACGACACTGGTGCCACCAGTCGGGTACTAGTACCTTCTAGTAGTCCTGAGCATCAGGACAATGGTGCTGTGGAGCCTGCCACAACAGGTCAAGGTGCTCGTAAGTACTTTCGGAAATCAGCGTGCATATAGAGGTTACAAGTCTGTAATTTCTAATTGTAGCAGTGACAAACACCCTTGCTGTGGTAGCAGCTGCACCACCAGTAGCTGCACCACCAGCAGCTGTACCACCAGCGACAGCCATTGCCATGGAGGAGGCAGTTACACCACCAGTAGCTGCACTACCAGCAGCTGCACCACCAGCGACAGCCATTGCAGTGGAGGAGGCGGTTCCACTAAGTCCGCTAAGCCCTGGAGCCACCAGCATCTCATTGGGATCCGATCTGACATACTCCCCAACTCGTGACGAAGATTTTGAGAGGTAAGCTGTTCTTGTTTACATTCCGTTTCGTTTCTAAATACTTTCTTGATTCTGCTGCAGCGATCAATACACACCAGGCCCACCAGAGGGGGAGCGACAGTTCCTCGTGTTTGAGAGCTGCCTGAGGGAGCTGTTCAGCACCTGCCAGGAGTGTTCAAGGCCCTGCAACACCACAATCACCCCCCTGGGCACACTGATCAAGGTGAAAAGCATCTGCCCCCTGAATCACGAGCGGATATGGGACAGTCAGCCTCTCATGAACGGGAGGGCAGCTGGAAACATCCTGCTGTCCAGCCACCTGCTGTTCTCTGGATCAAATGTCACAAGCACCTTGAGGATGCTGCGCCACATGAACGTGGAGGTCTTCAGCGATCAGACCTTCTACACGTATCAGAAGAGCCTCCTGTTTCCTGCAATCGACGAAGTGAGCAATATTTCAAAGGGTCTTAGTTGCTTTCTGTTTTTTTTTTTCTTAGTGGTGCTTAAATAGGTAGATCTGAAGGCAGAGAAGGGTGAAATCTTAGTTGAAAAATGACTAATGCACTTTAGTTTTTGTAAACAAATACTGCAACATAGCCAGGGTTGACTACTAAATATTTATTTACTTGTGTATTTAGGAGGTACTGAAATTACAAATAAGCAAGTTTTATTTTATTGTGCACACATAACCGTAACTTTGTAAGGTTCACCTGGTTTGAACATCAACAATCATTTACATTAACAGGTCTACCTGCAAGAACAACAGGATTTGGTCAGACAGCTGGAGGACCAGGATGTTGACATCACCAGCGATGGCAGATTCGACTCTCCTGGGTTCTCTGCCAAGTTCCTGACCTACACTGCACATGTTCAGCAGATCAACAAGATCCTCCACTCCATCCAAGTCCAGCTAGGAGAGGTAAGAAACCTGATCTGAGCGAAAATATAAACACTGCTTTGCTGGTCGCATAACTCGATTAAAATATGCCACACCTCTGCTTGTAGTCGGAGCGAGCCATGGCAAGTGTCAACATGGAGAAGGAGGGCCTCATCAAGCTGCTGGAATTCTTCAAGGAGATACGTACGTGCACTCAGTCAAGGCTCAGCAGCTACGCAGCAAATTCAGCAACCTGAGCTCACATTTAGTTTTATTATTGCAACTTTCTGGAAATATATGGTGCAGGTATCCATGTAAAATCCTTGGGCACTGACCGCTACCCTGCCATACGAAAACACATGGAGGTGTACGAACCTGGTACCGCACACTACTTCGACATTTGGCACATCTCCAAAAGTAAGCAATTTTGACAAGTATTGCATTTAACCTACATTTTCAGGGAAATATGCTGCAGGTTGATCTGAGTTATATCGTCAAATCTTAGGTGTGAAGAAAAAGCTGAACGCAGCACGAAAACGAGCTGGATGTCAACCCCTAGAAGAGTGGACGCAGGCGACCACCAACCACATGTACTGGTCTGCCATGGCTGCGGGAGGCAACAGGGAGCTGCTCGTCGAGATCTGGCTGAGCATGCAGAACCACGTCATCGACAAGCACACTGGTCACGGGGGCAGCTACACGCGGTGTGTGCACAACGAAATTCTCGAAGCCACAAAAATGTGGATGGATCCCAGTAAGTTATTGCCTTCATAGCCTAGTTTGCTTTTCCTAAACCACATTCTTTCTTCAGACTCCCCGGCCTACAGTCACTACAAGCAGATCACTGGGAACAAGCGCCTCCTGAAGGACCTGGCCCAGATGTCCCCCCACGGAAAGACATTCGCCCTGGAATCCTTCCACAGCGTCCTCATTGACTTCGCTCCCAAGTCCCGGGCATTCACTCCAGAAGGCATGCGTGCAAGGTAATATTATGATTAAGCTGCATTAATGTTTAATCAGTTTGCAAATAATCGTTTATCACCTGAACCTACTACGACCTGACTTAGTCCTTTTCCCCAACGACTAGATATTGGTCTCTCAAAGTACAAGAGAAACGGTCGAATGACAATTATTATTGCAAACACCATCCCTAATAAAACACCATTTCACTGCAGGACTCGAGTGGCAATCTTGCATTTCAATGAGAACGCTGATCGCTGCCAAGCTGAGACGCAAGTGGGCAAGCCACGCTGGGCGGTGAAAACATCCAAAGCACGCAAGGGCCACCACACAGCTTGTCCCGTCAAGACAGCACCCACCTACAGTAAGTGTGGCATTCATTTTATGGTCGTTGACTTGCTCGGTCATTTGATAAAGTGAGAAAAAAAAAGAACCTTCAATTCCAGGCTACGTTCACAAGCTCGTAGAGGAGGTGATCGCAATCAATAGTCGATGGCGGTGTCTTGCTACTGCGGCGAAGGCCAGCACAAACATCTTTCCGGCGCCCATGACTGCGGCCTTTGCCAGGCCTTCAAAGGAGGAGTTAGTGGAAGCACGGAGGTCCCGCTTCGGCCGTACTCTGCAGTAAGGGCACTCTCTAAACTCATGTTTCATTTCCGCAGCCTGAACGAAGTATACCTGCCAGTTAAAATGAGCGTCCTAGTACATCAATGACTCTACTTTCACAGGACTCCCTGAACATCGCCATGCCCTCCATGCAGCCTGCCATCTCATCCTCAAAGCCAGTGGTAAGTGTGGCTGCAACGAAGCGATAACCGGTTTATAAATACGCAACCTTTTCTCTACAGAAATGCCCCGGACAGTACAAAGTCCACTCATTCGTCCCGCAGTCTCGTCATAAAAGCCAGCAGTAAGTGTGGCCGCTGCACGATGCTAGCTAGCAGTTCTGTAACTACGCAACCTTTTCTCTACAGAAATGCCCCAGGCAGTACAAAGTCCACTCAATCGTCCCGCAGTCTCGTCATAAAAGCCAGCAGTAAGTGTGGCCGCTGCACGATGCTAACAGTTCTGTAACTACGCAACGTTTTCTCTACAGAAATGCCCCAGGCAGTACAAAGTCCACTCATTCGTCCCGTAGTCTTGTCATAAAAGCCAGCAGTAAGTGTAGCCGCTGCACGATGCTAGCAGTTCTGTAACTACGCAACCTTTTCTCTACAGAAATGCCCCGGGCAGTACAAAGTCCACTCATTCGTCCCGCAGTCTCGTCATAAAAGCCAGCAGTAAGTGTGGCCGCTGCACGATGCTAGCAGTTCTGTAACTACGCAACCTTTTCTCTACAGAAATGCCCCAGGCAGGACAAAGTCCACTCATTCGTCCCGCAGTCTCCTCATAAAAGCCAGCAGTAAGTGTGGCCGCTGCACGATGCTACCAGTTCTGTAACTACGCAACCTTTTCTCTACAGAAATGCCCCAGGCAGGACAAAGTCCACTCATTCGTCCCGCAGTCTCGTCATAAAAGCCATCAGTAAGTGTGGCCGCTGCACGATGGTAGCAGTTCTGTAACTACGCAACGTTTTCTCTACAGAAATGCCCCAGGCAGTACAAAGTCCACTCAATCGTCCCGCAGTCTCGTCATAAAAGCCAGCAGTAAGTGTGGCCGCTGCACGATGCTAACAGTTCTGTAACTACGCAACGTTTTCTCTACAGAAATGCCCCAGGCAGTACAAAGTCCACTCATTCGTCCCGTAGTCTCGTCATAAAAGCCAGCAGTAAGTGTGGCCGCTGCACGATGCTAGCTAGCAGTTCTGTAACTACGCAACCTTTTCTCTACAGAAATGCCCCAGGCAGTACAAAGTCCACTCAATCGTCCCGCAGTCTCGTCATAAAAGCCAGCAGTAAGTGTGGCCGCTGCACGATGGTAGCAGTTCTGTAACTACGCAACGTTTTCTCTACAGAAATGCCCCAGGCAGTACAAAGTCCACTCATTCGTCCCGCAGTCTCGTCATAAAAGCCAGCAGTAAGTGTGGCCGCTGCACGATGCTAGCTAGCAGTTCTGTAACTACGAAACCTTTTCTCTACAGAAATGCCCCAGGCAGTACAAAGTCCACTCAATCGTCCCGCAGTCTCGTCATAAAAGCCAGCAGTAAGTGTGGCCGCTGCACGATGCTAACAGTTCTGTAACTACGCAACGTTTTCTCTACAGAAATGCCCCGGACAGTACAAAGTCCACTCATTCGTCCCGCAGTCTCGTCATAAAAGCCAGCAGTAAGTGTGGCCGCTGCACGATGCTAACAGTTCTGTAACTACGCAACGTTTTCTCTACAGAAATGCCCCAGGCAGTACAAAGTCCACTCAATCGTCCCGCAGTCTCGTCATAAAAGCCAGCAGTAAGTGTGGCCGCTGCACGATGCTAGCTAGCAGTTCTGTAACTACGCAACCTTTTCTCTACAGAAATGCCCCAGGCAGTACAAAGTCCACTCAATCGTCCCGCAGTCTCGTCATAAAAGCCAGCAGTAAGTGTGGCCGCAGCACGATGCTAACAGTTCTGTAACTACGCAACGTTTTCTCTACAGAAATGCCCCAGGCAGTACAAAGTCCACTCATTCGTCCCGCAGTCTCGTCATAAAAGCCAGCAGTAAGTGTGGCCGCTGCACGATGCTAGCAGTTCTGTAACTACGCAACCTTTTCTCTACAGAAATGCCCCGGGCAGTACAAAGTCCACTCATTCGTCCCGCAGTCTCGTCATAAAAGCCAGCAGTAAGTGTGGCCGCTGCACGATGCTAACAGTTCTGTAACTACGCAACCTTTTCTCTACAGAAATGCCCCAGGCAGTACAAAGTCCACTCATTCGTCCCGCAGTCTCGTCATAAAAGCCAGCAGTAAGTGTGGCCGCTGCACGATGCTAACAGTTCTGTAACTACGCAACCTTTTCTCTACAGAAATGCCCCAGGCAGTACAAAGTCCACTCATTCGTCCCGCAGTCTCGTCATAAAAGCCAGCAGTAAGTGTGGCCGCTGCACGATGCTAACAGTTCTGTAACTACGCAACCTTTTCTCTACAGAAATGCCCCAGGCAGTACAAAGTCCACTCATTCGTCCCGCAGTCTCGTCATAAAAGCCAGCAGTAAGTGTGGCCGCTGCACGATGCTAGCTAGCAGTTCTGTAACTACGCAACCTTTTCTCTACAGAAATGCCCCAGGCAGTACAAAGTCCACTCAATCGTCCCGCAGTCTCGTCATAAAAGCCAGCAGTAAGTGTGGCCGCTGCACGATGCTAACAGTTCTGTAACTACGCAACGTTTTCTCTACAGAAATGCCCCAGGCAGTAGAAAGTCCACTCATTCGTCCCGTAGTCTTGTCATAAAAGCCAGCAGTAAGTGTGGCCGCTGCACGATGCTAGCAGTTCTGTAACTACGCAACCTTTTCTCTACAGAAATGCCCCGGGCAGTACAAAGTCCACTCATTCGTCCCGCAGTCTCGTCATAAAAGCCATCAGTAAGTGTGGCCGCTGCACGATGCTAGCAGTTCTGTAACTACGCAACCTTTTCTCTACAGAAATGCCCCAGGCAGGACAAAGTCCACTCATTCGTCCCGCAGTCTCGTCATAAAAGCCATCAGTAAGTGTGGCCGCTGCACGATGCTACCAGTTCTGTAACTACGCAACCTTTTCTCTACAGAAATGCCCCAGGCAGGACAAAGTCCACTCATTCGTCCCGCAGTCTCGTCATAAAAGCCATCAGTAAGTGTGGCCGCTGCACGATGGTAGCAGTTCTGTAACTACGCAACGTTTTCTCTACAGAAATGCCCCAGGCAGTACAAAGTCCACTCAATCGTCCCGCAGTCTCGTCATAAAAGCCAGCAGTAAGTGTGGCCGCTGCACGATGCTAACAGTTCTGTAACTACGCAACGTTTTCTCTACAGAAATGCCCCAGGCAGTACAAAGTCCACTCATTCGTCCCGCAGTCTCGTCATAAAAGCCAGCAGTAAGTGTGGCCGCTGCACAATGCTAGCTAGCAGTTCTGTAACTACGCAACCTTTTCTCTACAGAAATGCCCCAGGCAGTACAAAGTCCACTCAATCGTCCCGCAGTCTCGTCATAAAAGCCAGCAGTAAGTGTGGCCGCTGCACGATGCTAACAGTTCTGTAACTACGCAACGTTTTCTCTACAGAAATGCCCCGGACAGTACAAAGTCCACTCATTCGTCCCGCAGTCTCGTCATAAAAGCCAGCAGTAAGTGTGGCCGCTGCACCATGCTAGCTAGCAGTTCTGTAACTACGCAACCTTTTCTCTACAGAAATGCCCCAGGCAGTACAAAGTCCACTCAATCGTCCCGCAGTCTCGTCATAAAAGCCAGCAGTAAGTGTGGCCGCTGCACGATGCTAACAGTTCTGTAACTACGCAACGTTTTCTCTACAGAAATGCCCCAGGCAGTACAAAGTCCACTCATTCGTCCCGCAGTCTCGTCATAAAAGCCAGCAGTAAGTGTGGCCGCTGCACGATGCTAGCTAGCAGTTCTGTAACTACGCAACGTTTTCTCTACAGAAATGCCCCAGGCAGTACAAAGTCCACTCAATCGTCCCGTAGTCTCGTCATAAAAGCCAGCAGTAAGTGTGGCCGCTGCACGATGCTAACAGTTCTGTAACTACGCAACGTTTTCTCTACAGAAATGCCCCGGACAGTACAAAGTCCACTCATTCGTCCCGCAGTCTCGTCATAAAAGCCAGCAGTAAGTGTGGCCGCTGCACGATGCTAGCTAGCAGTTCTGTAACTACGCAACCTTTTCTCTACAGAAATGCCCCAGGCAGTACAAAGTCCACTCAATCGTCCCGCAGTCTCGTCATAAAAGCCAGCAGTAAGTGTGGCCGCTGCACGATGCTAACAGTTCTGTAACTACGCAACGTTTTCTCTACAGAAATGCCCCAGGCAGTACAAAGTCCACTCATTCGTCCCGTAGTCTTGTCATAAAAGCCAGCAGTAAGTGTGGCCGCTGCACGATGCTAGCAGTTCTGTAACTACACAACCTTTTCTCTACAGAAATGCCCCGGGCAGTACAAAGTCCACTCATTCGTCCCGCAGTCTCGTCATAAAAGCCAGCAGTAAGTGTGGCCGCTGCACGATGCTAGCAGTTCTGTAACTACGCAACCTTTTCTCTACAGAAATGCCCCAGGCAGGACAAAGTCCACTCATTCGTCCCGCAGTCTCCTCATAAAAGCCAGCAGTAAGTGTGGCCGCTGCACGATGCTAGCTACCAGTTCTGTAACTACGCAACCTTTTCTCTACAGAAATGCCCCAGGCAGTAGAAAGTCCACTCAATCGTCCCGCAGTCTCGTCATAAAAGCCAGCAGTAAGTGTGGCCGCTGCACGATGCTAACAGTTCTGTAACTACGCAACGTTTTCTCTACAGAAATGCCCCAGGCAGTACAAAGTCCACTCATTCGTCCCGTAGTCTTGTCATAAAAGCCAGCAGTAAGTGTGGCCGCTGCACGATGCTAGCAGTTCTGTAACTACGCAACCTTTTCTCTACAGAAATGCCCCGGGCAGTACAAAGTCCACTCATTCGTCCCGCAGTCTCGTCATAAAAGCCAGCAGTAAGTGTGGCCGCTGCACGATGCTACCAGTTCTGTAACTACGCAACCTTTTCTCTACAGAAATGCCCCAGGCAGGACAAAGTCCACTCATTCGTCCCGCAGTCTCGTCATAAAAGCCATCAGTAAGTGTGGCCGCTGCACGATGGTAGCAGTTCTGTAACTACGCAACCTTTTCTCTACAGAAATGCCCCAGGCAGTACAAAGTCCACTCAATCGTCCCGCAGTCTCGTCATGAAAGCCAGCAGTAAGTGTGGCCGCTGCACGATGCTAGCAGTCCTGTAACCACGCCACTTTTTCTCTACAAAAATGCCCCGGGCAGTAAGTTTGGCTGCAGCAAAGGGTGAACCAGCTTATAAAGAAGCAAGTTTGTTTTACAACACTTGCACCAGGTGAGCACTACCAGGAAAGAATGGCCAATTCTGAAACCAGAGACCTGCAGTAAGGATATGTGTTGCTTTGCAATCATTTTTAAGTAGAATTGAGACCTATTCCAACAGTTGTCTTTGGATTTCAGGACCACGAGAGATGCAAGCTTTGACGAGTGATATCACCTGCCAGTGTGGATGTTAGAGGACAAGGAACACCAGCGAGCAAAGAAAAATATATCAGGAGGCCTCCATTTTTCAATATTTGTTAGCAAGGAGTGAGGCGTAACATTTATTTGAGAAAGTCTGGTCAGTATATTGTCTTCGGTGCAGCTACATTAAGGAAGTCAAGATAATCAGGACCCTATACTTACCAGTGGGCTACCATCTCACGCACTGTTCATGTGACCTCGACCGGAGTGTGACATTGACAACCAAGTAGAAGGACAGGGTCTGTCATTGCATGCCAGGAATTTTCAACATTGTCAAAGGAAAAATAGTAGGTTTACTGAAAGTGTAATGTATATTCAGTTGAAGCATACTAGTGAACGTGTTCATGGCACGTTTCTTTTTTATAATTGAAGCATCTAATACCCTGGCGTTGATTTTCCATTTCATGTGCTGGCAAGCTGACAGGTTGAAGAGGAGTTACCACGATTACAGCACTGCTCGCCTGCGACTTTTTGAATAAATGGGGTTTTCAGCCAGGAGGTAGACTGGCAATGCTGAGTAAAGTTGTGCATAACTCGGATCACTCAGAGTTATTTTTAATGATATCCAAGCAGTACTGCCAGTCTACACCACGGTTTTCCCCCATCTGAATCATTCTCTTGTTTCACCTTTGTGCGATATCTCTCCTGTGTAGACCGGGAGGTGCACTGCACTCCAGATAGTTATAAATAAATGTTTGGAATAACTTTTCTGTTAGACATGACTCATCAAGAGAAGGTGGAAGCAGATAGAATGTAACCTAAAAATTACCTGTAGGATCCGGTGCATCGGGCATAAAAAATGGATAGAGGGCATTTTCTGCCAATAAAGGAATGGTGAAATCATATTAAAAAAATTGCTTCATGATTGTGCCCTGCAAATAAGCAAGTAGGTCTCGATGTACACGGTTGTCCACTGTTGGGGTGCACACGGCACTGCGTGGCTGATGCTCGGTGGAGCGCCGCAGTTGGCTGCCTTGTGAATTGGGGCCGATTAGAGATAGCCATTGTTCAAGCCTTTGCTGCGTCGTCTGCTACATAAGCAACCGACGCGGCAATTACTTCGCTAGGTGGCAAAGTAATTTTTTCTCGTGCGGGACACTTGCTGTGTGCCGGCTGGTTTACCTTTCTCAGAGGAACAAGTTGTGCAGAGCACTTGCAGATCAAAGTTTCTGAGTATCATGTGACACCAGGGATGTAAGAACAGTGCTTGCTTCGCCTCAGAACATGGCCGCTGTGCCGACACTGTAGCAGATGACGCGGGGGAGGCTTGGCCCCTGGCTCTCCCTGAGCCTGCGCACTAATTGGCCCTAACTCGCAAGGCGCTCACCTGCGGCGCTTCGCGGAGCGCTGGCCACGCAGAGTGGACGACCCTGTACACCACTCATGTTAGTATACCTCCCCAAAGAGAAACTCGCATGACAAAGACATGGTTAATGTGTCCAAAAAAGCAATCGCATTTTATTACCTTCACAACATACATGACGGATTCACATATCTTTAGTGCCTTTCAAAGATCACATGGCACTATTGACACTTTGTCAATCAAAGGAAGGAATCAATACTTCAACATTTCTAACATCGCCGACAATCTGTGCTATTTCATGAAGCAGAACTGTAAAAATGCTAACGCTACAACAGTAATCACAACAAGAAAACTCGTAATATGCAGCAAAGCTAACCAAGGGTGCAGTAATGACCCAGGGCTCACCTCAACCATCAGAATCTCCCTTTTCCCAGACACTGGCAACGCCACACAAAGGCAGGCATGGGTGGGTACTAACCCACGGATTCCTCTTTGTCTGGCCCCTATCCTCTGGCCTGTCCGGCATGGGTGACCCTGGCCGGCATAGCCCAAGAGGGTCATTGGGGCACACAAACCCCTCCACCACAGTAAGGTGGGAATCCGCTTGAGGAGGGGAGGGGGGGGGGGGTTGCAGGCAAGTGAAAAAATATCTGCAATGTGGCTATAACTTTTCGTACATTGTTTTTACTGACTTCTGTCTTCGTTTATTTTATTGTTATGCTGTTGTGGCCCTGCTATGAAAGTTTGATAATAATTCTTCCTTGGTTTTCCTTTTGTTGCGAATAGATCACAGCCCTTCCCTTGGAAGTTTGCACCAAAGAGGAAAAACGAGCAGGGTTCCGGTTTATGTGGTCGGAAGGTGTGGACGCTCAATTCATAGACACTCCGTTGAGCGAGACACTGGTTCCTTGCTCGCTTTTCCTCTTTGGTGCAAACTTCCAAGGGAGGGGCCATGATCTATTTGCAGCAAAGAGAAAACAAATGAATTATGGTCAAACTTTCATAGCAGAACCACAACGGCATAACAATAAAATAAACGAAGACAGAAGTCAGTAAAAACAATGTACGAAACGTTATAGCCACATTGCAGATACGTTTTGACTTACCCTCATATGTTCGAGCCCCCAGAGTGGCTTTCAGTGACTGTGCCGAAAGCCAGAATACGAAGTGTCGGGAAACCGGCCCCTGATGGCCTTCATCACACAGGATGGCAGTGGTCGCCTGTTGTGGTGGCCAAGGCGCCGCCACAGCCACAGGACGCACTGCCGGTAGGCGGCGTAGCGGTTGCGCCTGAAAGAATAACCACAATAATTTTCTGTAAGACGCAATATCACAACCTTTTAAAATTGCAGATTCTGGGCTCTACCAGCAGAAACAAAAAAAAAAAAGTGCTGCAACGGGCCCTCATGCCTGGGCAGCAACCGATCTAAAATAACCCGAAGAGCAGAGCAAGTTCTAGATTGTGTCCATTATTCTTTCCACAAATTCAATTGACGGGTGTGAACATTATATTAGGTTGATAATTGAATCGCAGTAGTGTATACTCCATGTAAAAGAAAGTAGCAGCGGTTATGGGGCACAAGTGCAACCATTTTGCGTTGTAGTTCTGCATCGTGTAGTAATGGGCCATAAATCATCACAAAGAACTGTTAGAAAAAGTCAATTCCAACAGACCAGATGACCAAAGCCTAACATGCACAACAATATGCATGTCACAAACCCTAAAATATGCGGCAGCACTGTTCATGCTGACTCGATCGAACTACTGCATCTCTTTGTAGCAAAGAGATGCAGTAGTTCACGCCAAAGAGACGGGGCATTGCTTTTATCATAATTGCTTGCACGCTATCAATAACGTTTGGATAATTCAGAGAGGGACTTCAATGAAGCTGAGGGAAATTAGCTTTTTTGTTGTTTTTTATCTAGTGTTCAAAGTCTCGACGCACCATTTCGTCTGGAAGCTGCACCTGCCGGAGTGGAATCAAGGGGCAATGATCAAGGGGCACATTCCGCCGTGATCAGCTTTTTTAACGACACAATTGCAAGCCCGTCGCTGCTACCGAGGAGAAAATGGCCATATCAAAACTTCAAAGGCATCCCACAGGGGTCTCGAGTGGCGCAGCAGTCAGAGGCGAAACTTGAGCGCACTACTCCAATGGGTGTGAACGCTGCGTTCAGTAGTGTACCCTGAACGTAGCGTTTATGCATGTTGTGCCAACGTTTGTTGCAAAAGTTACGCCCGTTAGGTCCATAATGTGAACGTAATATTAGTGATAGGACGAATCACCGGAGATTTGGATTCGGATAGATTCATCAGATTCGTCGCTGGTTGCAGACGGCAGTGTGAAAATAGTCGTAAACTTCGCGAATGTGGACAGTTGTGCTTTTCTTAGGTACTGTTACTGCATAAAACCAGATTTCGTCTTGCTTATTTCAACATATGGTATGTACTAAACTGTCGTTCTAAACCCTGGCAGGCGCCAAGGTCCAGCTGAGCTGATCGGTGTGGTTGACGTGGGCCTAACCAATGCACGCTTTCGCTTCCTGTGCGGTTTCGCGGTGATCGGTAAAATGTAGCAAAATGAGGTGTATTATACATAATGTGACGCAACGTACAAGAAATATATATTCAGGCAAGGAAATGATTTGTCTCCTTCTCTAGAGCTGCGTATATCTGCACCTATAAGGCGCGAAAACTAGATGAATGTTGCTCGTCACAACTTCGACCGCGTACCGGCACCGGTGGCGAAGAAAAACGTTTCACTGCCGTTTCTCCGTTCTCGTCAGCAAGTTTTTTTATACGTGAACTTTATTTGACGAAAAAAAAACACAACACAGGGGTGTCCAACACAACTTCATTGTTTGCAACCAAACACTAACTAAATCGGATAGCATTAACCAGGAGTTTCGCATTGTTTCCCGTGTTTCGATAGCAAAAGGCGGTATTCACTGAGCCTGCAGGTTCAATTTTGCCAGGGAACGCCACCGTCGATTCGCTATCTTCGAGGTCGCGGTTTGACTGGCTTGGCTACGCGGTCGTACAATTTTATATCGCTGAAGGAGCTTTCGTTGAACAAGAAAGAAAGAGGTTTATCTCGGGGGCGGGCCGTTTTAGTTTTCTTGTTGCCGCCGAGTACCGCGTGTGTAAAGGCTGAACCGCATGTAAGCGAGCAATGAGACGAGACGAGCGACAGCCACGACTGAAGCGACGACGACCCGCTTCGCTGTCGCTCGGTCACTTGCGCGACGAGACAAGCCGCGTGAAAACGACGGGAGCAAGCGACCAAGGCGATCAGCGACGTTTTCTAGAAATCTAAAAACCGAGCGACAACCGACCGTGAGAAATCTCCGTCACTCGTCGCCGCTCGCTAAATCGCTTACATGCGGTTCACGCCTCACTGTCGCTCGTCGCGTAGCTCTGTTTTGGGATTTTTAGAAAACTTAGTGCTCATCGCCTTGGTCGTTTGCTCCCGTCGCTTTCATGCGGTTTGCCTCGCGGCAACGATGCGGGTCACCGTCGCTTGTCTCGCCACTCGCCAAATCGCTTACATGCGGTTTTTAAATCGCTAGGGCTAATGAAAAATGCGCCGCATCTTTCATAAGCTGCGCACTCTGTGAGCCGCACGGTATGTCTTTGCACAGGAACGAACACCGAAGGCAGGACGTATGTACGACACAGAGGCGATGGAGCAACGCGGTTACACGGCCGTAGTGCAGCAAATCCGCTAGAGAAAAACAATAAAGAAACTAGCAAAACAAAACAGAGTAATCACACCGTGCTACAAAATCACCAAAATAGAAAAATCAGTTCTTGCAAGAGCTACCGCCGTGGGCACGGCGCGCGACACGGAGCGCTTCATGGAGCCGAGGGGGCAACGCGGCCGCGGTGAACGAGTCCGATAGCGACAAAAACGAACTAAAACACACAAAAAATACTGCTACGGCGCTTCAAAAGCACCAAAGTATAAGAATAACCCCTAGTTTCCGTTAAAAAGGCTCTTTAAAGTTGTAAAATGCTGCTAAACCACGCTCAAAAGGTCCGGCCATACGACACCCGCGATAGAAAGAGACCTCGAAGACGGCGACCGTGGTGGGCGATGCCAGCGAACCTAGCGAGTGACGTCAAGTGAATGTCACCTATACCTGAGTGGAAACTCGTTGGAGATAATCGAATCGAACATACTCACTTGTGTGGTTGTGTGCCACTATGACAGTAATTATGGGCACGAAATGGGTCTGTACCGAAGAGCACGTACGGCATCAATCTCTTACAGCGATGAAAAAATGCGCTTGCATTTCTATGTGTGTGCACCAAGCATGCCTATTGGTTCGTAATTTGGAACTGAAACCAATTTTCCCGTGATGTCTGGCTACCGTTCTCGACAAACATCCAAAATAATTTAAACAAAGCGGAACATTTTATTTATTACTGTGATATTATATTACAATATATTTAGTGCACTTTGTAGAATTCAGTGAGTATAATATCACGAAAAGTTGAAACACTCATCAACGTGATTTGACAACCATGGCAACGCTGCGGATGCAGCAATCGAGGTTTTGAACATTTTACTTTCTGATGACCCACAACTTCACAATGAAACACGGCACGAAACGCAAGTAAAACATGCGATGCAACCACTAATGTGACTTCACATTTGAAAAGTAACGTGCGTAACGCTGACTGAAACAGATAGTAAAGTAGCTGTCTAACGTTTTACTGCTGGCGCCGGTTTGCAAGTTAGCCGAACAGCAAATTACGGCGTTGAACTCACTCGTGCGCTGTTGTGCCCATTCCGTCCTGGCGGTAGTGGCGCATCATGAGGTAGGCGACCTCGAGCACCCCCGGATTCAAGCACACCGTCTCGAAATCCGGGTTGCTTCTTAGGCAGCCAGGTTGCCTCGACGCGGCGGCGGGGTACTCGCGGCAGCAGACGCACTCGTCAGCTGTCGGCATCTGCGCGCAACATCCGCACTGGCACCTTTGAGAAAGAAGATAAGAAGAGAACAAGCGTAAATGACACATACAGCGGTAAAATAAACAGCGTATCACCCACCAGTCGGTGTTGCCGATCCGCCCCCTCTCGTCAAAGGCGCCGTCTTCGTCCTCGGACATGGCCGCCTGCTCGTCCTCAGAGCCCGAACACGACTCCGATGCGCTGCTGTCGTATACATCACACGTCGGAGTAGCGTCGTAGGAAATCATCCCCAGGTCGGCTGTCCGCCGAAGAATGTCAAGCTCCAACGGCGTCAGGTCCTCGAGCGTACAGAACTCCGCCATGATCGAAGCTCGAATGACAAAGAAGTTCGGCCGGTGCGGCTACCTCGGGATCGCTGTGCGACGGAACGTCGTTGAACGCCATTGGCCCGAGATCGTTTTGATATGCGTGCGATGACCAATGAGAGTGGTTTCGTTTTCGGGTGGATCCGAGGTTTGGCGGTCTTCATTTACATTTTTATTAAAGAAATAATCACCGTATGACTATATTTTTTGGTTTTTAGGGATACTTAGGGTGTCTTAATTCAGTTGTCATCATCAAAACACGAACTCAAAAACCGCTTGACTGCCCCTTTAAGCTCACATGTGAATCATGTCTGCAGACGCCTTTTTGTAATTGGAACTCCATCCAACCCGAGATTTGAATGTTTTTTTGCATTTTAGGCTTAGTAGTGCTTTTGCTGTTTCACTTCAAGAACAGGTAAGAATGCTTATTTCGAGTAGCATACCTAACACTTGGTGGCATGAGGACTCCCTTGTCGTGATGCTAATCGAAAGTCACAGGCAGGGAGATACTGTGATGCTCTTGTTGCTGGGATTACCTCCCCCATGGTCCTGGCCGGACCACAGAAGAAGATTGAGTCCAAGCTTGTGGCCACTAGGATCTCCAGATCTTGAGGCAACCAAGTAGCTGGAAATAAAAACAAATCACAATCAAGTACTTGGCAGAGCTACATTAGAATGGCTAGCATATTCTTTCATGATCAGCACATAGATCCTTTTGTTTTTATACTTTGTACTTGTACGTATTAAAAAACTGCTCCTTCACAGACACCGTCATAGACACACCCCAGGACAAGGCCACACAGGCCTTGAAATGATGGGTACCGAATTAAGGCGAATGATCAAATGCATTCATTTAACCCTCTTTCACCCCAACCTGGGAGATTTCTGTCAAATATTCACATTTAACTCTAAAGACTATAAAAAAAGACCTACTACTGCAATGCAGAGCCGTATAGTGGGAGATTTTAGCCAGTGGGTGTGGTGACAAAGGTGCCGGAGAGGAGGAAAGGGAGGAGAGCGCCGAAGGAAAGAGAGAGAAGGCAGCAAAAAGGAGACGACCGCTATTTTGACGCAACGCTGTTGGCGCGGAGCACTGCTGAGGCTATGTGTCGTCTGCTACTGGCTTAATTCATTTTTGCCTTGATAAAAGTTTGCGTTTAAACATGGAGAAACTTCTTTCTTTAGGTTTTTAAGCCACCGAGGAATAACACTTTATTATTTTATTGCCAGAGCCTGCCAAATAAAAGCAAAGGGCAGGTGTCTGGATAGAAAGAGTTTAGTTGGCGCACCAAGAGGCTAACCAATAAAAATGGGTACCACTTTGCGCAAAATGCCTAAAAAGCGTGCATCTCTACTTGACACTAACAGCGGCACACACTATCTATTTTACTGACTAAAGGGTACTAGATCATTATTTTCAGCTAACTAGTGAAAATAGATATTCTTGCCGACTTGCTTTTTAGGAAACTTTTTAAATTTACAACAACTATTAAGACAACGGCTAAAAAAAAAAGCAATGGCATAACCAACAATCGAATTCGCCTGCTCTCCAGTAGCACATCTATAGAAGGCAGACCTGCAGAATGAACAAGCAGTCTAAAGAAGAGTATGTCCTATGTATAATTTGTTTCCATGCTGCAAAGCAAGTGCTGGAAAGAGGTTTCACGACATTAACAGAATTTCTTGCAATCAGTTGAGAACAAGTTAGAGCAGTGAACTTGTCCTTGCCCTTGGCATAACGTTTTAGTGTTGCCCATGGAAACTCAAACAAATTTGTGAATAAAAACAAAAGAGACTAACCTTCATAAAAAAAATCTAACTTTCGCAAAGAAAAGTTATCTTGAACAAAATATGCGGGATACAGTTGTACAGCATCCATTTTTGTGCTGAACCAATTTTGAGGCAAACCTGCGACAATGAAAAGAAAACGACTGAGTACATTAGGGAAGGACAGAAAGGATGCGTACCTACAACAAAAAAATTTAGAACGACCACGGGCAGGAACCTCTGGTCAGGCTCTCGGAGTGACTCCCTGCAATGGGCCTGCGCAGACCAGAGAACAAGATCGGTCAGAGCTTGCAGCCATAAGGTGCTTCATACCATGAAGTTCCAGTAGCTGCAATTGGAAGCAAAGTGCATTTCATTTCTCTGCAGAATGGAGAGTTTAATAGCTAGTATACATTCATAAGGTGATACAGTCACGAATGCAGATTTTTCAATGCAGCACTATATCACCAAATTGTTAACCGTGCCGGGCAACACTAAAAACCGGGAGCATTATGCCAAACTATCTCAGTTTAAAGTTAAACAAGGCAGAAGCTGCAAGCCATGCGACCTTCTAGTTGGATGCCATGGTACGTCGAGCTTATAATCATGTCTCACACTGTTTTTGCTGCAATGGCTTGTAGTGTGAAAAGTGGTCCAGCTTAAAGAGATGCAAAGTATAGACGTTTGTGAGTGGGGCCCTGACCTAGTCTTGAGCTACATTGCAAGGAAGGACGTTTCAACCGGGATGTTTGCTGTCTGCATCCACACGACCAGCTTGCGCACAGCGATTGCTCGAGCCGAGTACATGTCCTCGACAGTGCCATTTTTTGACAAGCAGTTTTATGAATGTTAAACATGACTGACTTGCAGAGAGACTGCATCTCAACGACTAATGACTTGGGATACCTAACTGAATACTGATATATTAACCGAATGCAAAACAAATTACCTGGCAGGCATTAAATTTATCAACAGGGTGGGTCGACTCCGCATTAAGTAGGAGTCGATGCGTCAGGCACGTAGCCAGGATTTTGTTTCAGGGGGGGCCCCCTCATAACAAAACGCTGTATGAGGGGGAGGGGGGAGAGGAGGACCCATGCAAAATGGAAGATATCGGGGGGAGAGGGGGGGGGGGGCCGGGCCTCATAAGCCTCCCCCTGGCTACGTGCCTGCGATGCGTAATAGGACAATACAAACAAAGATATGCCTTACAATTCCTTTTGCACCCCCAAAATGATGTGTTTTTGAAGGTAAGATACACAATGTTCTTGATTCAGAAAGTGCCTCAGCTGTACAAATGCATATGCAGTAAGGGCACTCACCAAGCCTATTCTCCTCAGCTCTGTGCAGGTTAAGCTAAGTTAGAGTATAGAGGTACACGCTCACTGACAGCATGAGAAAGGCAGGGAGAAGTCTACGTTGTTCCAACACCAGCCCGTCTGCTACCTTCGATGACGTTTCAGCGCCTCATGAGCCTGGAGCAAGCACATCTGTCCAAAGTGGGGTGAAAAGCACAAGAACGTGCTGGAGGACGCCCAGCCATTCTCTTTTTGTCATTGGCTATTCTACATATTTTAGTATGACATATTTTATGTGAGAAAAAGTATTGCAAATATGCAGTCCAACTTTGACCATAATACAGAAGTCTGATAAAGATAACAGTTGCCATTCACCATTTTCCAAATAAGTGCTCCCACCTATCGGAACATCTACACATGTGGTGCGTGAGTGGGTTCAGGACTGAGACGCTAGAAAATGAAGCGCTTACAAGGCTTGTCTGGCCCTTCCAACCATGCGGGTACATTCATCGCAAATCCCAGATTTTTAGACAAAATGATTTAGAACAAGAAAATCTTGTCTACGCCCGAGGTAGAACATTGAATTGTGATTCCCCCATATTGTGCCAACCATCCTTCAACCTGCGGTACCACCTGCAAATGAACTATGTTGTGCTGCGGCACGCGTCCATGCTGCCTGCTTGAGAAGAAAACCACTGCTCGTGTTGAAGACGACATCCACAATGTACAGGCAACAATGTTTAACGAACTAAAACAAAATTGATATAATTCAACAGACACAGATAGGCTTACAAGGTGTCGACACCATGATTGTTGTTGTTGGTTTTACTCCTGCATACAAACATAAGTGACTTCCTCTTTCCTCCGATGTACAGTAAAACCCCCTTATCTTCGTGGCCCCTATTTCTTCTCGAATCGGTCACAGAGGACATAATCGCAGCCACTGAATTCTGCAAAATTAAAGGCCGCGAAAATT
This sequence comes from Ixodes scapularis, assembly GCF_016920785.2. Classification (NCBI taxonomy): domain Eukaryota; kingdom Metazoa; phylum Arthropoda; class Arachnida; order Ixodida; family Ixodidae; genus Ixodes; species Ixodes scapularis. The sequence goes on from NW_024609837.1 coordinate 79,184,352, forward strand.
ACAGGTTCGCCAACATTAAAGAGTTTACTCTTCTTCCGTGTGTCACATGATGTTAACATTTCAAGGAGGCTGAAGGTATTGGTTTAAGAAAAAATTGACCCATGAAAAAAATGCCCTTCTCCAGGTTAGGCACGCGAGGTTCTTTTGCACTACCTATAAAGCGGCAAGTTTGTTTCGGCAGAGCTTTTGGTTAAACGGAGTCACAAAAGTAGCTATACTTGGAGTCAACTATTGTGCTGCATTATAACGCTAGAGTAAATTCCACTGTGCTTCTGCACAGCACTGTTTGTTGCGAGAGCATATGTGGTTTAGTGTTGCATCGCATTCGCGTGATCTAGAGAAACTAGCGCTGACAGAGTTGGAGCACTAAAAAAAAACAAAAAAAAAACAGCCGACTGTGGAAACATTGAGATGTACACATGCGAACTGTGCTTTTCTTAAAAGTGGATTCTAGCAAAGGTAAAGACAATATGTCTACTTACGGCGGCCATACTTGCCTTTCCCAAGCATGACCACTTTTCCCTCGGTTGATGAGTGATGTAAATAAAGGTTTTTTTCTTTCTTTTGCCCAAAATTTCCCCTGTTCTTAAAAATAAAAAAAGGGTCAACCTATATTTGATTTTTCCCTCGGTAGCACCATTTAGTAAGCACCAGCAACACGCCCATGAGACGCCGCCGACTCATGGATTGAATGACGACCCGCCTGAGGTCTTGGAAGGAGATCCGGAACACTGCTTTAGGCCAGATGTTGTATCTGGAGGGGGCAGGGACTACAAGTAAAAATTAACAAATTTATCTGAAGCGCTTCCTTCCTATAGTATAAACTCTAGGATAGCAGCACTTTTTGTTTAATTAATTAAACACAAATGGTTCGTTTATATGATGAACCAGCAGCCCCTATTTTCCTTAAGTGTAACGGAGTGTCTAACGTTACGTCCGACGGAACCCGAAATAAAAATTAAAGTTACGCCCAACGTAACTGTCAAGCATTCGAGTTGCGTCCGACGTAACCCAAAATAAAAATTAAAGTTACCGTATTTACTCGAAAATAGGTCGAACCCTACTTATTAAATCCACCAAAAACAAAACAAAAAAAAAAATCAAATATAGGTTCACCTTTTTTTATTTTTAAGAACAGGAGAAATTTTGGGCAAAAGAAAGAAAAAAACCTTTATTTACATCACTCTCAGCTAAATCACGGGGCGATGCCAAAAACTTCATCACCGTCAGAACTTCTGGACATGTTATCATCGTCCGAAGCTTCGTCAGCTGGGTAGACATCCTCGCAAATTCGTAGCAATACTTTACTGACACCGTTGTAAAATGACGACAAGAAACGAAAAAAGGTGCGAAGCGACGGAAGACAAACTACAAAGGCGCAAGCAAAGCCGCCGTGTCGCCATGAGCAACACGCGAGCCGAGCCGCCTCAAGCAACTAACAAACATCTTTTTTTTTTTGTGCGCGTTTGCGAGGATGGAGGGTAAAGTGCATGGCGCATCGCGTTCCTCTCCTTACTTGTTGCCCAGCAAGGGGAATGCTAGAGGCGCGATGTCGAAATCCGACGCCCGAGGGGTGCGCGCGATAGCGGCACCGGCCACCGCGGGCGGCGAGCCATTTCGGCAACCAAAAGCTTTTTGAAACAAGAAGCGGCGCGGCTCTACGGCAACGCCGGCTCGGTGACTCGATAGCTTCATGCCTCCGGTAGGGTCGCAAAATTTGGTCGCGAATGTAGGTGTCGAAATTCTTTAGTCACAATTTCCAAAAAAAAAAGAAAAAAAGGTCGACTTATATTTAATAAACACGGCAGTCAGCCGCGCGACAAGACACACATTATGAAAGCGATTGGTGCGAGCGACCAAGGCGATGAGCGACGTTTTCTAGAAGCCCAAGAACCGAGCGGCGCAAGCAGCGAGAGTGAGAAATCTTCGGCGCTCGGCGCCGGCTCTCGTAGCTTCTCGCCGTCGCTCGTCTCGTTGATCGCTATATTGCTAACATGCCGTTCAGAAAGGCGCTCTAAGTGCTTACCATAGCATTGGGACCAGCCTCGCATCCAACCGTAACCAGTCTTGACTTTTTTTTTCAGGTAGAAGTGAACATCGTACATACACCGTTTTCAAGCATGGCTCCTCGTTCATTGCTCGATTTACATTTTCGGCAAATGACCGCAATGAAGCACAATTATTCTAGTTCAAAATTGTCACGAACACTTGGCACGCATGCTTATACTGTAGCGCACCTAACGTAATTTAAAAGTAGAACGAAAACAGGACGAGATTCGCTTACCGCTTCACGGATCCTAGGCCTTCGGATCCTAGGCCTAACGGCCGTACTTGGAAGTCGCCTACGGCCGGCGATCGGACGAGTCAAGCCGGCCTGACGCAGGCTGACCACGCCTGGTTGAACTATGAGAGGCGCCGTCCAGTTGAGAGCCAGAGACGCAGTAGAAACGGACCGCAAAACATCTGTCCCGTAACCGTAAACGAGCCAACGACCCCCCACACCGCTCTATCTTCGCCATCTCCGCGACGACCGGAAGTGGAAGCCGCGAAGTTAGAAAAGCCGCGGCAGCGGAAGCCACTGGGCGGAAGCTTTAAGTTTCGGTTTCGCTTTTCTCCAACGCAGGCTACGGTCGCTACGGTTTCGGGCTGGTGGGCTTGTCGGGTTTGTGGATGGTTGCGACGACGCGAGGGGCCACGAAAAGACGCCAAGTCGGCCGAGTACGAGTCACGGCTCACGATACGAGCAACGGGCCGTTTGCCGCTGTCGACCGGCGATGCGGTATCCGCGGCTTGGTGTCATGATCGGTTTGTTGCCGTGCACGTTGACTCAAAGCTCGAAGTTATGCAGTTCCGTTCCGGCACCAGCCGCACCCCGTTTTCCGGTGCATCGCACGTGGAGGTCTTTCGACGCATTTAGTGAACGTAAAGATCGTGCCCGCTGTCTTCGGTGCTGTGGAAGAAGTTGGGAGACGGAAGGCGTCTAGGACTCCAGGCCGGGCCGCCGGTTCACTCTGAACGAGAGGCGACGTGTGTGTGCACGCTTTGAGGAAGCCTCCGCGTTTCGCCGCGCTAGACCTCGCCGATCGCGACCGGACCAACCGGACCCCGAGTCCAAGAGGCTCTTGCGGAGCCAGGAACTGCACCGAGGTAGGAGCTGCTCGTTCTGCGCTACCATGCAGTGCTCTACAGTGCTCGGAGCTCTCGGTGTCATTCGTGCTTGCGCCGAAGCCTTTGTGACCCCTTCGGACGCGCAAGTCGTACTTCGCAAAGGTTTGGACGGGGCCGCCCTCACCGAGCAGCTTCGCTATATTCCGCTTACTTATGATCGCAATAAAAGCTTGCGTTCTCGGGAAAAAAATTGCGGAACCGCTCTCCGCGCCGCCGACGAGGTTGGCCGCCGCCATGTTCTCAGCTGTTCACTCGCTCCCGCAGCGAGCGCCTTCCGATAATCCTCCCCGTCCCAAAATGCGATGCGCTTTGCGCATTATGCCGTTTACATGACCGCATATGGAATGCGGCAACTGGATTCAATGCGACTAAGTCGCATTCGTGTAAACGTGGCTTATGTTCTTTTTCGACATGTATGGTGTATGTAACGATAGCGGTGGTGAACGATGGACGTTTTTGTTGGAAGATGGCGGTCGTCTTTCTGCATGCATGATTTGGTTATACCGGTGGTCTTGTGGTATAAGCGTTTGTTGGAAAGACGGCAGACACCTACGTCATCGGACGCAAAATCATACCAGCCACACCGAATCATATCGGCAAGCAAAGTGGCTGCCAGTATGGACCGACCCGGAGCCATAGCGGTGCCGGTACCTCCAGTTGTGCAGAACGCCAAACCAAACTAGCTGCGTGCATAACAAAAACAAAAAGAAATTATGATGGTGTCATACCAGAACTGTACAAGCAGCAGGTTTGTTTCTTGTACGTTTTTCCAATAGGGATCGCTCGTAAAGTGTAAAAGTTACACACTGATCCAAAAAACAAAGGTAGAAATAATCTTGGTGTGATTATTCCCTATTAGATCCCTGTTTACCGCGATTAGCGCTCGTTACATTATCTATTTTTGCGTGCATGCTGCCATTTGTTGTTGTGAAGAAACTTGAAAAAATAGTCAGAGTGCAGGCGAGCTGGTGCAAGTTGAACATGATTGTAAACCTCCTCTTTTACTACCTTCTGTTGTGTTCTCTTTTCTTCCCCAGTCTCAGGTTTACAATCATGTTCAAGAAACTTGAGTTTTCATCGAAAGTTTTTCGAGGTAAAATAACAAGATCAATTGCAAACAGTTGTTGAATATTAACTTGTATAACAAGCGTTGCCATTCATTATTTTAATGATGTATGAAAATCACGCAGATACTCTGGTTTGTTACATCCGGCTTAGGACGGGTGAAATCAACTCAACAACGGTAGCAACGAAGGTTTTGGCTTCCGCGTGTTTTGTTGTCGTAGAACCCACTGTCACCACACTAACCTACCGCAGACACCGCTCGCTGACATGCGAAGCATGCCTTGTTTTAGAAGCTTCTTTGTGCGTGTGTGAGTGTGTCTGCGCGTGTTTTGGTCAAGTCCCTTACCGACCTTAAAGGACCCATGAAACGAATTTTGGGCTGGAGTAAATCAATTTATATTGGGATTTTACTAATAGCACATCGTTCAGTGGGCCAAAAGATGAAAGGTGGAAAGTCAGAAGCCTGACTTTCGCTACAAAAATTTGCAAAACATAGCGGACTATTTCGTACCTCCTTCCCTTCGTAAACTCTCCGTCTTTTCACTGTGATACATCCGCGGAACCCTCAGCGCGTCACCGGGCTACTAGCCACCGTAACCGGGCCCCCGCAGCGCGTCACCAGGGCCCAAGCGCACGTCACACGACACCGGACCTCACTTAATCCCTTTACCCCTAAGCTGACATTGCGGTGGAAGCTACGCGCTTGCCGGATCAATCAGCCGCCTCCCTTTCATCACCTGACCTCATTCTCTGCGGGTCGGTATGCGCGAGAGAGCGTGATCACGTGGAAAATGTGTGGCTGGCCCAACGAGCACGTAGCTTCCACAGCACCGTCAGCTTCGGGGTGAACGGGGTGGGGAAAGCAACTAGTCGGAATTTTGAGCGACGGGCTAATCTTCTAGGGGGACAATGGCTGTGTCCGGGCTACGCGAGGGAGATTCCGAGCAAGAGGGGAGTCCCCGCTTTTTGACTTCTTGAACTGTTCGGTACAATGCGCGATTTATGAGTTGAGGAGGAAAGCTAAACAGAAAAAAGTTGAAAAAGCGTTTCATGACTCCTTTAAAGGGGTCATGAAACGCTTTTCCATCTTTTACCTCTTTAGCTTTCCTCCTCAACTCATAAATCGCGGATTCCACAAAACAGTTCAAGAAGACAAAAAGAGGGGAGGCCCCTATTGCTCCGAATCTGGTTTATCTACCCGGAAAGAGCCATTGTCCCCCTAGAAGATTAGCCCGTCGCTCAAAATTCAGACAAACGTTGGTTTCCCCAACCCGTTCACCCCGGAGCTGGCAGTGCTGTGGAACCTACCTGCTCGTTGGACCAGCCACACTTGCCACAGGATCACGCTCCTCCGCGCATACCCACGTGCAGAGAATGAGGTCAGGTGATAAAAGGGAGGCGGCTGATTGCTTCGGCAAGCGCGTAGCTTCCACCACAATGTGAGCTTAGGGGTGAAGAATTAAGTGAGGTCCGGTTTTGTGTGACGTGCGTTTGGACCCGATGACGCGCTTTTGGGACCGCGGATGTATCACAGTGAAAAGGCAGAGAGCTACGAAGGGGAGGAGGTACGAAATAGTCCGCTGTGTTTTCAAATTTTCGCACTGAAAGTCAGGCTTTTGTCTTTCTACCTCTTTTCTTCTGGCCCACTGAACAATGTGCTATTGGTAAAATCCCAATCGAAAATAAGTTATCCCAACCCAAAATTCCTTTCATGAGCCCTTTAAAGGACAACTCCGGTCAAAACTCAAAATGAAATAAAGTGAAATAAATTACTGGTATCGCTGTAGCGACACAAAATACGACCCCAGCCAAAATATTACGTCCATGGAACGCCGAATTTTCAACTAATGCCGATAATAAAAATGCGACCCGCCGCGAGCCGCTGCTCTTTAGCGGGCGACCACCGGTTTGCTGATCGCTAAAGCAACATTGGGCCGTGACGTCCGTATTGTTCTCTTTTTTTCCTCCGGTCCGGGCGTTGCGCGGAGTGCGCTTCTTTGAGCCGCTACCACCGCTACTTCGGCTTGGGATTGGCGTGTTTAGCCGTTGCTTTTATCTGTAGCCCGTGTAGCCTCGGTATTGCCTTTTGTTTATTTGCTTGAGAGGACTCCATAACTCGTTTTAGTGAGCAACTCGGTGCGCCCAAGACGGCCCAGATGTTCCTCGAAAGATGCTGAGTGCAACTTATAGCGGTGTGGGCTGCTCAAACAACCCGCTGCGCAACATGGAGGTGCTTTTTCACAAGTTTCCAACGGACTGGAAATTGGAGAAGGTGTAGGTGAACGCTGTTCGACGAGTGGACTTCGGAATTTGGCTTTTACGCGCCCGAGGATAAAAGAACGAAAAAACAGACGTGTAGAGCTCAGCACACTCGTGTTCGGGCGCCGCGGCCCGCGCCGGAGAGACTCAAAGCTTCGTGTCTGGGACCGACTCGCAGCCCAAAAGCGAGAGGGCCCCAAGTACTGTACGTCACTGGCAGCGCCGCGTAGAGTAACGCCGCGGCATCCACAGAGCCCCGATGAAAATTTAGGCCTAGCGAGGGGTACGGAAGACCGCACACACGGCGACAGCCGCCGAGAACGGCACCGAACGAATTCACTCGTTTTCCAGCCGCTAGCTCTTGGGTATACAAGCGACGAGTACGGCATAGCGCACGCGCGGCGGCGGCCGCCGAGTACGGCACCGTATGAGTTCACGGGTTTTCTAGTCGCTAGCTTTTGGGTATACGCACTAACTCTTGCTACATATGCTGGGTAACTACCACGTATACAGAATTTAAAAGAAAATCAGCTTACCTCCTATCTTTAGACGGCTAGCGCAACAGAGGTAGGTGCCGCTCGGCCTGCGTTCTGGTTGAACGAGAGCGATCCTGACGTCACGTTCACATAGCGGCTGATTTCCAGTGTTGCCGGGGCCTCGAGCGGCTAGTTTCGGTTTTGTTGGCCGCGCCCCAAACAAAGCTTTGAGGCGTCGATATATTTAAAACTTCGAACAATAACGAGAAAAAAAATTACACCTTGCAATTCAGGGACGCTGACTGCACTAAAACAGTCATAATCCCAAAATCGAAAGTATGGACCGGAGTTGCCCTTTAAAAGATACTTTTCCAAACCAAACGTAATGTGGATGACAGGCCCCTGAGCTTTAATGTGATCAGCCTTCAAATTCGCATGGCTGTTTTTCGATTCATTAAATACCGGAGAAAAATTAGTTATTTCAGGTGTAAACAGAAACAAACATGACCCAACTTCCGAAGAGAGCTTGTTGCTTCCGGTTGGCTATTGGTCTTGGCTTGTTTTTGAGCACCCGCATTGAGTAGCGCGCACTTTAAAAAGCTCACCGCCGAGGACTAACTGTAGTGCCTTCCAAAATGTACTTGCACGAAATCGACATGCCTTCCTGATGGCCTGAGGGAAAAGAAAGATCACTTGTTCCTTCAAAGAAAGGACGAAACTGCCGTCGGTATCGTGGGCGCATCTTCACGACTACCTTTTTGATCCACCTGGTTCACATACCTGAGAACGACATAAAACCTACAAGTCCTTAAACGCGTTCTGCTACTTCGTAAACGAAAAGGCATTTGGGATGGGCGCCTACCTCCCCCAGGCGACAAATATACGTGCCGCGCTTCCCAGCTGGGGTCGCCGAATCCGGTCTTGGCTTCGGAAGACAATATTCCGAAACATTTTATTACGCTCCCTTCAGCGCGACGCGAGCCTCTGTGATGCACAAAATGCTAATGTTTAATCTTAGAATCTTCTTAGAGCACCGTCTCACCTCACATTTATACCTTCCGTAATTTCTCGGATGGCACATATCGCTCTACGCAGGTAGTCGGTTCAGGCACCGCTGCCGCCGCATCCTTGCGTTTGTCGCTTTGCGCCATCTGTTGAAAGCCCATCTAAGTAGCTTAGCACCGTCTGCAAATGCCACCGTCTTCTAATCACCAAGGCTCAGCGACGTCGGTGGCGTCCCCTCGTTTGGAGATAACCGAAAATGGCTTCCCTTGTGACATATCGTTCGTGTCGGTGCGCATCGGCAACTTAGGAGCACGGCATTCGCGCAATTGCTCAAAATAGTGCAACGAGAGTCGTCGCGCACCCACCCAACTATGAGGTAACCATAGGAGAGCCGGAAGTATCCCTCTCCTCCCTGTCATGGCGGCCGGAAGTGGCGCGAACACTCTATATCAAATGAAAAAAATGCACCAATGACTTCTCTCGCATCACAGAATGTAACTTTGGAAATCATGGCATGCTCTATAACTATATACGGTGGGTTGGACACTTTCATCATTACACATATGAAATTGTCGGACAGATAAAGTTTACGTTTGTTGTCACTGACGCGTTAAGCAGCGCAGAGCATAGCGCGTCACAAGCATCTCTTATATTAGACACTTCTCGAAATTTCGCGTCATCGACTGTCCGCCATTTCGTGCTCACACTCTGAGCATGTACTGGACACGAGGGCTGCGTCGGTGTTCGGCGTGAATTCGGATAAGCTCGTATTCAAAAACGACTGAAGCGTCTGCGTTCGGTGACTCGGGTCCATTCATACGCTTTCTCTCCAATGAATGGATGGATGAATGGATGGATGTTAATGGCTATGACCTTTGTTATGGGCATTAGCTTGCGCCACCTAGCCTAAACCTAAAAAGACAAACTTATGATTTCTCCCGCCCTTCTAAGCCGATTTTCTCCCCCTATCAGCAGGCACCGTGGGATATTGCAATGGCAACCGCAATGGCGACCCCCAATGTTGCTCGATGGAATTTTGAAAAAGGGTCTTTTGCTCCTCGGTTATTGAGATTTGGGCAACTGCCAATAAGAACGCCGAAGAATGACTCACGAAGCAATTTGTGTGAACATAATAAACCAAGCACCGTGTTCCCTAAATTGTCGCCGACTGTAGTACCTGCGACTGAACACTTGTTTACCCACAGAGGGCCACTGAAACAAGAACTCGCGTTATGTGAGATCTGAGCGGAGCCTTCACCTCTCGTAGGATGAGCCTCCGCTGAAGATCTATGGTTTCAAAAGACAATAGGTGCGTCGCTAAGTTTTGGTTGCCTCCGCGAAGCGTTTAGTTTATCCGCTCAGTTCAATGATTCTCAGAATGGTAAATGCGTCGCAATTCTATACCTTCACCCGAAAAATTATGTTCGGCAATTACAATTTTATTAGGAACCGCGCTTAATCGAGTCACTTGAGGTCGCCGAGGAAGCCAGACAAATCATATTTACTATTTGATATAATAACTTTTGTGGGAATTACATATGACGGAGAAAATTTACGTGAAAAGAAATCGGTTTCCATCTAAAATGGAGCGAAGCTAGGGCCCCTCGGTGACTGGTGACCCCTGAAAAAATCTGCCTGATCCGTGATTTGATACCTTAAAGAGTAGCAGAGCGCTCTACCTATGACATAACCAGGAGTTGGAAGAAAGTACAGCAGTAGATGTCAACAGTTGTTCTCAGTTTCTATTATAGCCACCGCAAGAATGAGATCAGTCAAAACATTATTAACAACTGATCTCACCCCTGCGATGGCTATGATAAAGAATTGGGACAACTGTTGCCATCCCTTGGCTCTACCGAATGCCAGCTCCAGGTTCGCTCAGTTGGTAAAGCATTCTGCTACTCTTGTACATGTGACAATATTAATCCCTGGAGAAGGGGAGCAAAGGGGATAAAGGACAAACGTAAATCTCCCAAGACTGCTAGGTGATTGGTGCGCTACCGAAAAAATCCGCCTCTTTCTGGTATCGAACCAGAAACCTCTTCATTTCCAGTGGGGTGCTCTACCAACTGAGCTAACCAGAAGTTAGACGTCAGCAGAGCAAACGGGTTTTATTAGCTGCCACCAGCCTAACACCAACAAGAATGAAAGGCCTTAATTTAAGTTTGGGATTATAATGCAAATAATGCAAAGGTGCAAGCGAACGGGATAAGAATGGCAATAATAATCTCGGAGAAGGAAACAAAGGGGAAAAAGGGAAAGCACAATTATCTAAACACAGCTAGGTTAATGTTGCGCTACCGAAAAAATCCGCCTGTTCCTGGTATGGAACCAGAGACCTCTCCATTTCCAGTGGGGTGCTCAACCAGCTGAGCTAACCAGGAGTTAGACGTTAGCGGAGCAAACGGTTTATATCAGCTGCCACCAGTCTAATACCAGCAAGGGTAAAGGGACTGCATTTCAAGGTTATGTTAATGCAATTAATGAAAAGTTGCAAGCGAGCTGGACAAGAAGGACAAACATGATCCCCAGAGAAGGGGAAGAAATGGGACAAAGGGTAAACACAAACTTCTAGACACAGCTAGGGGATTGGTGCGCGACCGGAAAAATACGCCTGGTCCTGGAATCAAACCCGTTTGCTCTACTGAAGTCTAACTAGGAGTTAGTTCAGTTGGTGGAGCGCTTTACTGGAAATGGGGCGGTCCCTTGTTCGATACCATGACCAGGCGGATTTTTTTGGCCGCGCACCAATCTTCTAGCTTTGTTAGAAGATTTGTGTTATTCCTTTGTTTCCTTTCTGCAGCGATTATTATTGTTATTCTTGTCCAGCTCACTTGCACCTTTGCATTTAATTGCATAATAATCTTAGAAAGAAACCGGGACCGCATCCCATACCGGGTGGATGTTTCCCAGCGGCCCTCAGTTGACTATAAGGTGTGAGGTTCGTTCTGTATTAGGTGTAAGCCAATTTATTATTGAATATTGATTACACAAGCCTCGCGTGGTGAGCCTAAACATACGAACGATGGGTTCTAACTCCCCATGTGGTCCGCGGCCGACTCCACGACGCAGTGTAGGTGCACCGTCTGTCCCAATGTCATGGTGACGTTGTGGACGTTGGGGCACTTGAGGAGGCCTTCATACTCGCCGGGGCTCAGACCCCGGGACAGGCTGCCGCCTGGGAGCAGCAGGAGTCGGTAGGGAGCGCGATAGCTGAGAAAAAAGAATTGAAAAAAGGCATGAGAGTTGATAGGGTGACAGAAAACTGAAAACGTGGAACGCAATTCTAAGGCCAGAAATGCTGCGCTGCTTGGATATAAAGTGCGAAAGATGGAGAGAGCGAGTAAAGATGTTTGGAAGGACAAATATTATTTAGAACGGGAGGGTGCATCTTTGGAACGCCCGCTAGTTTCTCTGCTAGATTTCGCGGGAAAATTGACGTCACGTGACCTCAACACCAATTCAATTTTCCGATAAATTTAGAGGGGAAAGTGAATTGGTGTTGAGGTTATGCGACGTCAGTTCTGGCGCTAAATTTAGCCTGGTTACGCCGACGGCGACGGCGCTATGCGCGAAAACGGGTTCCTAAGAGCTGTGCTCTAAAGATCCAACGCTACAGCCTTCCTCTCTAGAGCTTTGGAATAAATTCGGCTTCTCTCAAGTTGCTACACGTTTAGAGGGATACTAAAACGAAATTTCGGCGCCTATTTTATGGTGTATATGTGTTCAAAGAAGCAGTATCACATCGAACACACCAAAAAAATCTTGTTAACAATGTCACGAAAAGGAATTTTAAAACAAATTAAGTGATTAGCAAAGAGCACCTGGTGGATGTCGCTAACGCCTAGTTTGTAATGCCCGTCTGGGAACCTTGACAGCTAGTGACGGTGAGTGTCTCGCCTCCGGCCACGACGAGAGAAAGGGGGAAGGAGGAACTCCTCTCTTCCCCGAGAATCCCTTTTGTGTGTTTTCCAGAAGTAGGTATTGTCCCCCTACAAGATTACAAAAGATTAAACCGTCACTCCAAATTCGTACAAAAGCAGCCGGTTCGGTGGCTGGAACGACTAGGCCATGCCCTCAACGTGAGCCTCGCTGTAGTTTTGCTCGTCCCGAGACGACCTACGTCAAGACTGTGTCGGATGTTACGTGTTCTAAGCTGGGCCTTCTCCGAGCGCTTGCTAGAGTGGGCCGTTTATAACAAAAAATACAACCACCAGGCTAGAAAAACAAACGTGTGATTGTCATTTACAGATATTGTGGATCATACTCAAGCTATTGTTGAACACGACGGTCATATTTCATATTTCGTTGAAGTATCCATTTAAAACAAATGAATATGAGCATAGAGCTCGGATGCACCAGTTTATCAGTTCAATTTGATAATGCGCGAGGTATAAAACAGGCAAATACAAATCTTGCAGAACCAACTATACGGCTGTCTAATTGAGAGATTATGTCTGCATACATAATTGAAAGTGCCGCGGCAGGTCACGTGTCAATTCATCCCCCGATATTTAACTCACAAATTGACGTTAGATGACCTGACGTCAATTTTCCGGCTACATCTAACGGTGAACCTGAATTTGTGTATAGATTAAGTGACATCAAGTCATGTGACTTCATTTTCGCCACAAAATTAAGCGGGTAAACTAAACGGCCAGAAACATACCTCAAAGTGGCCTAAAGATCCTAAGTTAGCTAATAGCTTTAAAATTAACAAAATCCAGTATTAAGATTCGAACCAGGGTCAGGCGTAAAACCAAAAAACCGGAACCACGCGAAGTAGAAATTAACCGATCTCGAGCTGATAAATTTCCGCGGGTTCACAGCCGTCTGGGTTTGCCGAAAAAAACGCGCCCACTGAATAGAACCTGCCTCCGGCACGCATCGGCGCAAACACACCTCGTCGCCAATAAATTCACTTTCCGCTTCTTAATCCCCGCGCCCCCGAAGAAAGCGAAGTGGCAGAGAAGCAAAGGGATTCTTGCGGAGACGCGGTTTCTCCGAAGGCCAGACGCAGCCGACGCTAGCAGCTGATGGGACCACCCAGAAAGCGACCAGAGCGCCCCATCACGGCCCTCGTCATGTTTCAGTACGTGTTTATCGTCCCTGAACCAATCGTAAAGAGAAAAGGTCAAGTGCCTCGCGCTCATGACGCTGCTTTGTTTGCTCGTAGCGCCAGCTGTGTCTGGAAATTAAACCGACACGATCTATAGACCACTACGCTAACTGCTTAAAAAAAAAAAAGAACAGGTTTTCTTACATCCGGAAAAAAAAAGACAGACACGCGTGAGATGAAGCATGCGCGTACATGCCCAGTGCGAACGACAGCGCCACCGCAGTGCAAGGACGTTATATAGTTCAGCGATGAACAGACCTTTGCATCGGTTATCACCCGGATGCAAAACGCTGAGTCACTGAGCTATTCACGCATGCGCAGTGTCCGATATTCCGCATAAAAGATCAACAGCGCATGCTCAGAAGGCGTTCCACAGCCCAGCAGACAAAAATGACGGCGCGCACAAGGCGATTTTAGCAAAGGTTTATAGAAACAGAAGCTAACTATGGATGTAGAAACTGTGCTGTTCCTTTCATTTTGCTATTTAGTTATACGAGTGCACCCCGTGTATGCTTCGCTTCCCATTAGGTTCGACCGCAGTCGATGCTATCATTCTATGGAGTCATTCAAGCAGTGCAAAAAGTTAAGGGGAAAAAGCGCGTCATCACGGCTTTCATCCGTTTTTATGCCTGTGCTCTTCCCGCTTAAACCAACCATGCACAGAACAATGTGCAGCATCGTGGGAATTCTCTACGGGTGATCGGTTCAGCCGGCGATAGAAAACAAACATGACGAGCGCCGTTACTATGCACTTTTGGTGCTGCTCTATTCACCGAATAGTGCCGTAGCTTTGGCTCCGGTCGGACGTTTGGCGCGTTTACAAACTTGCGGATTCTCGGCCGGATCCACGCAACCGGAAAGTATATATTGGAATCAGGTGGCAAAAAGGACTCGTCGCCGCTGCCGGAAACTTTGGTAAGGGGAGGACGCTGACTGATCCGTATTTTACGTTCTCCAACGAGTCGATTTCGCCAAACCCGGATCCGAAAATTTTCTATGGGCCTGTGCGTATTAGCCCGCAAATCCGCAAGTTTGTAAACGCGCCATTAAAGTGAACAGGAGCGTCAGCTATACGACGGTAGGGTTCGCATGGGCGTGAAGGTTTAGCTTCGTTATATAAAACTCGGCTTAATGCCGCGTGTGCTCGATGCAAAAGTTTTTCTGATGCCAATACCGACATAAAACGATCGCCTGGTCACAGCGTGTGTTAGTTTGTTGGAGTGTTGTTATCAATTCCCAATTCTTAGGAGATGCTATGAAATTGGGCGTTTTATAAAGAAGCATAAACTTGATGGTACACAGATGGTGGAAAGACACAAAATCGGAAACCTGTTTGGAGTTTAGATGAGTGTTTATTTACGTTGCGGTGGTACAGGCAGCCATTCTGGCATCCAGAAAATATGTCAGCTCTTGAAGAAGCATTTCCCCGGTCAAATAGTAAATTCGTCGTTTAAAGCAAAAATTTACGAAGCACAAAGCTAGAGTGAAAACGAGCATAATAACTCCGTGTGATCAGTAGTACGTGGTGCACGGGTTAAAGATCACGAGGTAGCATTCATACTACGCTGACTATATTGCTCATCTATAACGCAAACCAGCGCCGCCAAAGTGTACCAGGCCGTTCTCACGCTGAGTACACATCCAACATCCCACTGGGTATACCCTTGACGACTGAAAAAGCTGTCTCTCATCTAATCTTGGAAACGAGAATAACAAAAACAAACGGATTGAGACTCTTCCACCCAAAATATCTCTTTCCCAAATTTAGCACAGCCCCGACAATTATAACGAGAAACGAAAGCGGTGGCAGCATCTTCTCGGACACAGAGGAACAGAACGACACGACTTCCAACAAACACCGTTGACCAACGTGGAGACTATTTGACCGGTCAACCGCTCCCCGGTCCGGAATGGAAAAAGATCGTGCCGCCATTAGTCCACCGCAATGTGAACGGCGATCGCGGCGGGAAAACCTATTTGCGCGCCGTTAGACACAACGAACAAACGACACTCCATCAACGGCACGACCCACCCGACGACGGCCACAAATGCTCGACGAAAGACTCGTACGACCTTCTCTCTATATGACCGCTAGCAACGCCGAGTCGGGCCGGAAGACGCCGAGCTAACGCGTAAAATCTCACGCGCAAAATTTTATCTCAGTGCGACGTCGTATTCAATGGAAGAGATGCTAATGAGAATTTCCAGTTTTTAGTTGACAACAAATATTTTTAATGGTAACCTTCCTCAGTTGTTCAAACGGCAGGAATGAAACGTGGATAAAAACCGCAATAGCAATATGTTAAAATTAAGAAATAACATAGTTCGGGCGCAAGGCTATCAAATGCACTCTGAGAGTAGGTTCACTTTTCTGTAGTACAAAGTCAATCACGGGAAGCCAATCACAACAAGATAGGCAATCACAGAACATATTATAAGGATTCGAGCGAATGATAAAGCTGTTAATATGATTACAAGTGAAAAATGCGACGTGCGCACAAAGAGTGAGCAAGTGAAACGTCATGCTCGTCGTTTATCCGTCGCTTATACTCTTCGTCAGGATTCGTTTTCTCGTATTCTAAAGAAAAGGGAACACAGGAACCAAGAACGAGCTTTACAGAACATGTGCTGGTTTGCCCTCTCTCCGGTCGAGAAAGGCTCAACAAAACTTTCTCGATTCTGTCGCGAAACAATCAAAATCGGAGGGTTCCCGTAGAATCACTTGGCAAGTAATGAAGAAAAACTGAACGATGTTTACAATTCCCTATAATGCCGAATTAGAGCGCAGCTCTCGGGGAGGAGGAGGGGAGGGTACGGAGTGTAAAGTATCTTCTCCTTTCCCTACGTACCCTCTCCACCTCCCCTCTTCTTCCTCTCCTTCTCTTTCCCCTCCTGTTCCCCTTCTCCCTTCTCCTCCCTCATGACGTCACTCGTGACCCTAGTCACCCTTGTAATGTCACTAGTGAAGGCATCGTGAAGGTCAATGTGAAGGTGACCTTCACTCGTGAAGGTCACCTTCGTCGTGAACTTCAAGAGTGTTCTTCGTGACGTCACTTGTGAAGGCCTCGGGAAGGTCACTGTGAAGGTCGTGACCTTCACGAGCGACCTTCGGGACGTCACTCGTAACCCTAGTGGCCCTCGTGACGTCACACGTGACGTCATGTTTAACGTCATTATGGGAAACATCCCATTATGTGCCCGGTTACGCCGACGGCGAAAGCAACGCCACTCAAGCCGGAAACGGGTGCCTAAGAGCTGCCCTCTAAAAAATAATGTAAACATTCTTTTTTTTAATACCATGCGAATAAAATCACATTTTGGACAAAAGCACACTGGACTGAACTTGTGATTAAAAAACGGCTTTGTTTAACCTTTTCAAACAGGAAAATAAGTTAGTTTCGATAAAGATAAAGTCACAGTAAACAAAAAAAAATTACACGTGAGCACGACAAAGTCATACGTTTATCGCCCGGTGCGGCGTCATCCAGATTGGCTTAATCATGAATATGTACTTCGGCGCCCAGTTGATTACCCTCAAGTTTAAACATACGTTTGATAATAAGGTGCTTGTGGCATGCTGACAAGCAAGGGTTGTTGCTTGGTTATTCGCCTAGCAGAGCGAGGGCCTTATGAAGATGATGACTGGAGAAAAAAAAGAGATAGCAGAAGAGATGTTGGAGTAGAAACAGGTTATAATCAAGCGCGCATATTGCCATCCACAGACCTCGCAAGTTATCAAACATATCATTGCAGTAACTTCATTTTTAGATTAATGGCATGTTAATGTTCTTCTGTTAAAATAAATCAAATAACCCTAATGTTTAAGAATCCCTCAAAAGAGAGTAAAGCCCAAAACGCATGTTTTTTGCTTTTATTTTCTATTTCGATTGCATTTCCAATGTATCTGCTCATGTCATCATTCTTTATGGATATCAATATTTTGTTGGTTTCCCCACCTGCGACAATCTTGGTGTGAGATTAGCAGTAATGCTAAATAAATATAAAATGGGTAAATATATAATTGATCGGTGTGGATCGGGCGGGGGAAAAGGTATATATGAAAAAGCAAACGTAAATTTTCTTTTATTTTTTTGTTGCCGAACTGGTTTACTAGAAAAAAAATAGCAGTAAAATAGGTAAAGAAGGAACAAAATGAAAGACGTTTAGAATCCCCAGTGATTCCGCATTAGAGCTCAGCTCTTGAGGAGGACGAGGGGAGTGTACGGAGAGGAGGGTATGCCTCTCCTCTTCCTTCGTACCCTATCCCCCTCCTTTCCTCCTCTCCTTCTCCACCTCTCCTCCTCCCCTTCCTTCCCTCCTCCACATGACTCTCATGACGTCACTTGTGAAGGCCTCGTGAAGGTCGTGACCTTCGTCCTGACCTTCGTGACGTCACCCGTGACGTTACACGTGAAGTCACGTGTGACGTCAATATGGGAAACGTCCCATAATGCAAGGTGCGGTTACGCTGACGGCAGCGGCGACGCCGCTCAAGACACGGGCGCCTAAGAGCTGCGCTCTAAAAAGAAAGCAAGCGGGGAACCTGCCCTCAATTGTGCCAGTTCCGAAACCCTCTGTTCAAATGTCCAAGATCGGCTGCTAGAGTTTTAGCCCAGGTAAAAACCGCGTCAAATTTTCACGCATGCTCAGTATAAACCCCAGCTAACAGTAGGCTCCACTACCGCATACTATTTGACTACAATTATACTCCATGCACTCCTAATCTGGCATCGCAGTGGAGGCTAGGCGCTCGCCGGACCAGTCAATCGTCTCCCTATGATCACGTGAAAAAGCTCTCTGAGCCTGGGCAAAGGCGGGAACGTAATCCCGCGGCGAAAGATATGCGTATGACTGGTCCAACGAACGCGTAGCTTCAACTGCACTGTCACGTTGGGGTTAAGAGCGTACTTGGAGTAGGCTAGTAGTTATATGGTCTAAACATGCTTGGCAAGTACACCCGCCGGCAATATGAAGGTGAACACCTTACCTGGTTTCTTGCCTTTTTTACGGCCCCCTAAACTATATTAACTCTCAACGTCTCAAATGTTACGTGGCATAAGGTATAAACTTTGCGTTCTAGTCCTCTTCTGAAACAGAGCTTGTTTCAAAACTTGCAGGAGCGTCAAAAACAAGAAGACGGCTGTTCACCTTCATTTCGCTTACGGGTTTACACTTGGATCACAGAACGGCTCCCGCATTCCATATACTACTACTACACTTTTTGTAATATTCTATTACACTCCCTGCGTATAGTATACTAAAAGTATGTCGAGTATACCTTTATTACGCTCTTTTTCGTTAAGGGCAACGACAATGCCCCATGGCTCAGAGAGGGCGCGGTTCCCCATGAGTGGCAATTTTTGCAATGTGGGATTTAATGGAAGCGTTGCTACCATGGGGTGATATCTAGAAGGGGGGAGGGGGGGGCATGTTCCTCCGCGCATATCTTCAAAAATAATGCCGGGAATAAGCAACAAGCTCCACGCAGCGCGCTTTTCACTTTCACATTAAGCAGTATTCAGTGTAGGAATATAGATGCGCCTGTCAAATGAATCTGAGTGCACGGTAAAGGCGATATGAGCAATTTTCCTGTTTTAGAGCTAATATTGCAGAGGCTACAAGTTGTGCGGCTTTAAGTACAAAATATTGAGCCACTGAGCATCTTTAGTGAGCTAAAATCTTCTTATATGCATGGTGCTCTTTTTAACCTTACCGAAATTCAAAGAAGAGAAAAGGAGGAGGAAGAAACGTGTCAGGTGCTGATAATGGTGAGTTGAGAAAGACGGGTAGCCGTTTCAATCAACTCGTCACTATCTCAACAGCGCCTCCTTGGTGGATGCGCCGGCACCAAATGTTCTTTAATGACGGTGAGGCAGAAACGGCTACGTCACATATATCAGCACAACGTCAGACCCTCCAGTTCTTGAATTGCGATGGAAGGGCCGATGACTATCTAAAAACTTGTTGCATTTTCACGCATTGTTTCAAATGAGTTAGACTTTCAGAATGGCTCCATTTGAAGTTGCAATTGCAATATGGCCCATTAAACTAATAAAAATATTAACAGATTTTGGTTAATTAGTCAAGATATACTGTGACGTTTATCCATTCATTTTATGTGCGCTGAGCCCACTTATACAGACTGAAGACGGCATCCACATATGTATCGCCTCCTTTTTATCTGAATTATGCTAATGTTAAAAATGAAGAACACCCTTGCGCGAATGATTGAGCACCCTTTTAACACCCTTTCAGCACTCAGCACCCATCGCAATGTATCGAAAGGGTGCTCGCGCCCATGCACCCTCGCGCTCGTCGTGAGGTGTGCGAACCCTGCCAAAAACAAGGTGCTGGACGGCTAGGTGAAGGGTGCAAACCCCTTGCAGTACCATTAAAGGGTGCTGTAGCACCCTTAGAGGGTGTAAAAAAGTTAAATGCGTAGGTTACAAGCTGCGAAACCATGTGGGAAGACCGACGCGGCGAAGAGGAAGACCAATATAAGAAGTTTGCATTTCGTTCAACTTTGGCCGAGAAGAATTCCTCGGAGCTACAAGCTCACAATCAGTGAACTCTCGACGTCAAGAGCAGTCTCTCACGTCACGTGCCCCTTAGGGCGGAGCCGGTCACCGCGCGGTCCTAGAAAACAACTTTTTCATCTCTCGCGTATATTTCGTCAGGTGTGTAGAAAACGTGAATAGAAGAAATCGCCCAAAAAATAAAACGAGAATACGAAAAGAATGACAGATACAACGAGGACAGCTAAGAGAACGTCAAAGGTGACAGCAATCGCGAGGCGATGAAAACTGGAAACTATGCTTCGGTTACTGCCAACAATAGGGCCGGCAGCATCGTATCTAATGTCACCAATAAGAAAAAAAAAAGGTAGACTTATTTTAAAGCTGTAAATAAATATTTAGTACTGCACCTACTTCGAAATATGAAACTTCGTGAACACGTGCCCGCAGCCCAGCGGGTAGGAAAAGTTCGGTAGGGTATCGAGAGATTTCATGTCTACACACTGCCTCCACTGTTTCCATATCCAAACCTTAAAGCGCCACTTCCATAGAGCAGCACACAGCGGTTCGTCAATATGCCAAGCGATCAAATCAGTCTAGCCAACGCATTCATTAACAGAAACATCTGTTCTCGAGGTTTTTATTTTTCGTTTCGTCTATGCTGCGTTACGATTCTTTCGTCTCTACCCAACAGGTGTAAACGATGCAACCCGCGTAAAATATATCGAACACGGGGAGAGGCTAAGAGTTTGAGCTCGAGTTTTCTGAAGATATTTCAAGCAAGCAGCCATGCAGAAACAGGTATCCTCGTTTAATCCCTACCTCGCCCTGTTCCGATCTGCGTTCGTATATATCGCTTTTGCATAATACAGGATAAAGTCTCCACGGTAGCGGTCGTGCTCCGCCGCTTATATATTACATCTATACAATCTAATAGCAAGCAGGGCAGCTCGCCGCTGCCATGTTTGCGCTTGTGTGAGGAAGCACGGGCAATATCTAGCCTGCTGTCGTGGTTCAGGTCAACCGTCTGAGTAAGATAGGAGAGTGCACGGTCGGACGGTATAAATCAATTTATATAACACAGCGACATACGTAAATAGAAAAGATGCCTATTGCCTAAGTATTTACACATGTACAGTTAGAAATGTCTTGAACTCTCACGTCGCCGTTCAGGTTGATGACCTCCCGCGTTGGGGTCACCAGTGTCTGTTGAAACTTGATGATGGGTTCTCGCCGGAGCCAGTTGCTTTTACCAGGGGTCGCTGCCGAGGTAATTCCGGGCTCTGTTCGAGGTGGCCCAGGTTTTTCTCCGAGAAATTTCCCGCCTGGGTATCAGGGTTCGTCGCCTTGATAGTTTGAATCTCTGTAGAGGGCTGCGGGTCCGAGTTTGGGTGGAGCCGGCCTGCGTCTGCGGTTCACGGCCGAGGACTGCAGCTTTCTCAGGTCACCGTCGAATTCATCTGCCTCTGCGGTTCGCGGCCGAGGTAGGCAGCGTTCTCGGGGTACCGTCGAATATGTCCCTCTGCTCGAGCCCCACTCTCTCGAGCTTCTCCTTTTTTTTCTTTTTTTTTCTTCACATTCCACCGCCTAGCCTGGCACCTCTTCTTTCCTCTTCTTCTTTTTTTCACCGCGTAACGTGACAATAACCCCCCTCTTCAGTATTTAGTTTATCTAAATTTTCATTCCTTCAGGTTACGCGGCTCTCTACCTGTTTTCACTTTGTCGGTGCACAAGTTCGCATACACGCAAAAAAAATAACACCCCTTTTCTTCCCTTCCGCGCAACAAAAGTACGAACTCCACAATCACATAGGCAGCAAAAACCTTAACCTATTATTTCACAGAAAAAAAAAATTCAACCATTTTCAGTAGCTGCTGTCTACCTGCTCCTGATTTACCCCTTATTTCGGTGAGCACCCCTCAGCATATGTCGACGAAATGAACTTCACATGTGCCTAGCTATACCCTGCTCAGATAATCCGCCCCGATATTATCTTTTCCTTTTATGTATCTCACGTGGAATGCAAACTCTTGTAATGCCAGACTCCATCTCATCACCCTAGAGTTGTTTAACTTCACCTTGTTCAGGTATTCTAAGGGCTGGTGATCAGTTTCTACCACAAACTCTTTCCCATAAAGATACACAGCGTATTTACCTACTGCCCACACTAACGCAAGGCACTCCCGTTCTATGGCTACGAAGTTTCTCTCGCTCGCACTTAGCTTACGACTAGCATATGACACAGGATGGAGCATTCCTTCATGCTTCTGCAGGAGCACTGCTCCCACTGCCGTGTCAGATGCGTCTGTACGCAACAGGAACTGTTTTGACAGATCCGGCGCCAACAGAACTGGTGGTTCTGCCAACTTCTTCTTCACTTCTTCAAAACTGGCATTGTGTTCTGTCGTCCACGCGACGACGTTACTTCGTCCCTTTTTTGTGAGCTCGGTCAGCGGTGCCGCTATTTCCGAGTAGCCTGGTATGAACTGTCTGTAATATCCAGCGAGACCTAGGAAGGCTCTTACTTGTTTCTTTGTTTTTGGGACCGGTGCCTTCTGTATCTTTTCCAGTATCTCTGGTTTTGGAGCAATTTGTCCCATACCTAGCTTATGGCCTAGGAATGTTATGGAATCAAAACCGAGCTCGCACTTGTTTGGTTTTGCCGTGAGCTGGTTTCTTCTGAGGCGTGCAAATATTCCCTTTAGCGTTTGCCAGTGCTCTTCCCATGAATCCGTGGCTACTAATATGTCATCAATGTAATGGTATACGTTAGGGACTCCTTCAAGCACATGTCTCATTAACTTTGTGAACACTGCTGCTGCCGTCTTTAACCCAAAAGGCATGAATTTGAATTGATACAGTCCGGAAGTTGTGGAAAAGGCAGTATTTTCTTTTGCCGATTCTTCCAGAGGTATCTGCCAGTACCCTTTCGCCAAGTCTATTTTTGAAAAATACTTCTTCTGACCCACTTTTGTGAATACCATGTCTGCCCTCGGTATTGGTTCGGCGTCGTTAATCAATACCGTATTTAGGCTTCGGAAATCGACACATAGCCTATTGGATCCATCGGGCTTTTTCACCATTATGATTGGGGAATTGTATGCCGAAGTTGATCGCTCAATGACGCCTAATTTTAGCATTTCCTGCACTTCTTTTTCCACTTGGTCTTGAATTGCAAAGGGCAGAGGATACTGTCTGACGCACACAGGTTTTTCAGTGGTTAGTCGTAACGTACATTGCAGCGCGTCCGTTCGTCCAGGTAGGTCGGAGAATATGTCTTGATATTGTGTTATCGCGAACGCAGGTTCTGTTTTTGTAGTGGACTTAGTTTAGGGTTAATAAGCACGCTCTGTGCTCCATGTTGCTCGCTTAGACTTGGTGTCCTGATTTCTCCTAGATCGTCCGACGTGTATGTATCAACTATCACAGCGCAACTTTTATTCTTGGGCGCGCGATCTTCGTATTTTTGCAACAAGTTCACGTGGAACGTTTTCCTTTTTCCACCAACGAGCAATTCGTAGTTCGCTTCTCCTTTCCGCCGGGTAACTTGATATGGGCCCTTCCATTGCATGGTCAACTTGTTGCGATCGCTTGGCAGCAGAATGAGCACTAAGTCTCCTGGTTCGAATCTTCTTGTCTGGCTCTTGCGATCGTAGTACTTTTTTTGTTTTGTTTGAGCTTCTCCAACGCTCTCGTGTGCTACTTCACACGTCTCCTTTAGCTTGTGTTTCAGTTCCAACACATACTTATACGATGTTTTTAACTCTTCGTCCAAAGTCTCGATTGACCGTAACTCTTTCAGTATAGTCAAGGGCCCTCTTACATTCCGCCCGTATAACATCTCAAAGGGTGCGAATCCCAACGTGGCCTGGGGTACCCCTCTGTAAGCAAAGAGCAGGGCTGGAATATACCGATCCCAGTCGGTGGGCCGCTCCTGACACATCCTCTTGAGCATCTGTTTGATTGTTCCATTAAATCGCTCCACCAGTCCGTTGCACATGGGATGATATGGCGTTGTCAACAACTGCCTAAATGATAATAGACGACTGACTTCCTTCATGAGGTCCGAAGTGAAATTAGATCCTCGGTCGCTTAAGATCTCTTTGGGTATTCCGTACCTGGAGAACATCTGTACAAGTGCCTCTGCTATATGTGGCGTGTCAATCGTTCTTAGCGCCACCGCATCAAGGTATCTGGTGGCCATGTCGACCATCGTAAGGATATACCTGTTGCCCTTACATGACGTTGGTGTTATCGGTCCGATAATGTCAATAGCTACCCTGTGGAAAGGTGTCTCAATTATGGGCATGGGTATCATTGGTGCCCTTTTGACAGCTCCTTTCGGAATTGTACGTTGGCACACGTCACAAGATCTTACATAGCGTTTGACATCGCTTTGCATCCCGGGCCAAAAGAAGTCGTTTGATACTCGAACAATTGTGCTCTTCACACCTTGATGACCCGACATAAGGGAATCATGTGCCAACTCTAATACGTTCTCCCGATACATTGTTGGCACGATGAGTTGATCTATCACGTCGCCCGAATCATACTCGCATCTCCGAAACATATCCCCTTTCATAGTGTATTGCGTCGTTACGCCCGATCTCCATTTCCGTGTTTTCCTGTCGAGGTTCCCGTAAAATCGCTGGAGACTATCATCCTCTTTTTGGTCTCTGGTTATTTCTTGTGCCGTGACCTCTAACAACCTTATGACCGGCGTTTTTAGTCGGGGTAACGGTTTCTCTGCCGTTTCGTTAGTCATCTTAGATCGTACTGTAAACGAGATGTTAGTATCAATCTGCGCAGGTTTGCTGGGTATCTTCTCCATTTCGGTAACTAGGTGTTCCCCACCTTTTGGCTCTGGCACAGAGCAGTTGTTCACGGCTGGAAACCTGCTATCATTTTCACGACGGCTCTCTGTCTTGCCCACAACCTGGTCTTCACGACCATGCATCTCGTTAGTTTCTGTTAACCACTCTGGGTCGGGACAGTCTACTTTTCTCACACCCGAGATGTTACCTAATATTAAATCGTAGAGTGGATCCTCAACACATTTTGCATTTACTTGTCCTGTGTAATAGGGCGTCTCGATGTATATGATGGCTTCAGGCATCATCCTCACAGTCCTGTCAACTAGAATTACCCCCGTGGACTCCCCGGTAGCTCATTGTCGTGCACCAGACTTTTTCTTATTAATACCGTGTTTGTACCACTGTCCCTGAGCACGTCTATTTTATTGCCATGAAATCGACCTTCCACCACTGGCATCATTAAATGCAAACCATACTTTGCATCAAGGTCGTCAGTGCTCGCCTTCACTTCGTTTTTTGTCCTCTCTTGGTACTGGTTTCCCTCTTTGGGCTCGGTCGATGATGCCTCCCCTTGGTTTAAAAAAACATGCCACTTTGTTTCTCGGCACGTTTCTGCATTCCTCAGCCTTGTGTCCAGTTTTTCCACATTCCCAACAACGAATTCCCGCCTGTGCTTTTCGATACCCGCTTCTGCACTCACTAGCTTTATGCCGTAACTTGTTGCATAAGAAGCATTTGGGAGCTGTTCTTACTGCTCCTCCCGTTCGAGCGCTAATCATGGATTTTCCTTTACAGAAGTCGGGGTCCTCTCCTGTATTAGCATCCTCCTTTGTTTTTCCCAGATTCCCTTTCCCTTGTGCTTCTAAGTACTGGTCCGCTAATCTTGCCATTTCTTGTGTAGAATCAACCTTGCGTTCTTTTAAAAAAATGGCTAGCTTAGAATTACAGCAAGCTAGGAACTGTTCGCCTATTATTCTATCTCTTACACCGTCGAAGGTCTTCGCTGTTTCAGACATTTCGAGCCACCTATCAAAATAATTGCTTAGTCTCGAGCAAAATTGTAACCCAGTTTCAGCTTCTTCGGGCTTACTTTTCCTGAATTTCTCCCTGAAGCCATCAGCGGTAAGCCTAAATCTTTGAAGTAGCGCAATCTTCACTTTTTCGTAATCTAACGAATCTGATGCTGGCATACGACCAAACGTTGTCAGTGCTTCTCCCACTGGACAAAGGCTCAAAGATGTCGCCCACTTCTCCTTTGCCCAGCCTTAGCCTACTGCGATTCTTTCAAACCTGTGCAAGTACGCATCGAGGTCGTCTCGTTTCTCGTCGAAAGGCGGCGTTAGTTTTTTCAAGCATGCACTTCTTCGCGGTGGTACCTCCCCTCCTTTGTTGTCCGTTGGCCGATCATTTGAAGTTTCGCCTTGTGCTAGCCGAATCTTTAGTTCTATCATCTCTCGCTCACGCTCGAAACAAGCTCGTTCTCGTTCTGCCTTCGCTTGTTCTCGTTCTGCCCTCGCTTGTTCTCGTTCATCTTCGAGTTTGGCATCATCTCTAGCTAGCAACCTTTCCTCTCTAACGCGTTTCTTCTCCTCCTCAAAGAGAGTCATTGTTTCTTCTTTCGTCAGCCCCAAAGAACTACTCATCGTCAATATTTTTTCTAAATCCATTCTGACAATCTCAGGCTGGTAACTTCTGACACGTGAAACAATCCTCTCTGACTCAGGGGTTGTATCCTGGCAGGCTCGCCAATATTGTCGTGGTTCAGGTCAACCCCTACAAAAATATGTATGGACGTCCTCTGTCCATACTTTTGCCGTTCTATTACCTCTTTGTCCATCCTATGGATTCCTGTAGACAGTTCTTAGACCGTCTATGTACCATTGGTTTGCCACAGAATGGACACAAAAAAGCTATAGAGATCTTCGCGAAAGAAAAAGTTTTTCATTCCTTCCTATTACCGTTCTATGGTCCCGGTGAGTCTATGGTCATCCTATTTCCTCTCTATGGTGTGAGCTATATATTGGAGCATTAACAAAGTGATGCCGGGTAGACGTTTTCTTTAGGTGTAGTGAGGTGTCCGAGTTAAAGAGTTGTTAATTAAGTTCCGGGTATCAATATGTTGCATTGATGTCTAGAGGCATATCCAACCTGAGGGTATACTCATTGTGGAGATGGAAGTGTTTAGTATGTGCCGGAATAATGTTTTTACTTTCTCAGTGGGAGGTAGGTGTATGTGGGTCGCTGCGGCCCCCGTAGATATTCGCAACTTTCACAACCCATAGTGGGCGCACTGGTGCCTATCAAAACTGCGGTCATCTGGGTGATCGTCGTTAAAAAGCGGTATACTAGGCTGGGTCTGCGCGCGACGCGTAAGTAATTGTAGTTTTGCTATATACGCGCAGTATCAGAGATTTACTTTATGTTCTTTTTTCACGCCAGTAAAGTGTAGGCAAGCCATTTCATTATGATGCCAATCATCCAGGAGCTAGGGAGTGCGATTCTCACACCGCGGTACCACCATCGCTTAAAGTGGCTTCTCTATGGACCCCGTAGGGACTCCGTGCAGACCCTGTATTGCTTCTCTGCAGACTCCATGAGGAGCCCGTGTAGACCCTGTATGGCTTCCCTATGGACCCTGTATGGCTTCCCTGTGAACCCCTTACGTACTCCCTATAGACTTTGTATGGCTTCTTTGCAGACCCCTAAGGACCCTACATTCTATAAAATGACTTTTACAGAGCACGTTTTTGCGTAAAAACAAATAGGGAAAAGCTCTTTTTGTAGAACCCTTTATTGGAGATCAGTACAAACTGACAAGAGCGTGATGTTTGCATACACTTTTAGCTTACAGGGTTTTGCGGCACAATTAATATTTTTTTTACAGCCATGCCTCACCGGCGACTTCAGGTAGCGCGTCATGATTTGGGTGCGTCCTAACTTCGGTGGCCATTCGCGGCGTGTCCGCCTGGGAGACGGGGGTTGGCATCCCTGAAACCTTTCTTCTACCGTATATGTTTCGGCGCCAAAGTGGCCGATTAAAGCCAAAGCAGAACAGTCACATGCTGTCGAATATCGATAGTCCCGAACCAACACACGCAGTCGTGCAGTTATCCGAGTGGCCGCTGTGGGTGGAATGGTGGCGCTGCGATCGCAATTAGTTTGGTTTTCGAGTACAGATCGGTGCCGCTTTTTCAGAGCAAGGTCTTTAGCAGTTTCCCAACTGACTTGCTCTAGAAACGTTGTTCGGTGCGGACCCCATAGCAGACCCCCTGCAGACTGAGTGGCTTCTCTGCGGACCTTGTAGCGACTCCCTGTAGAGCTTGTATGGCTTTTTTGCAGACCCCATGAGGACCCTGTGTAGACCTTGTATGGCTTCCCTAGGGACTCCTTGTAGACTTCGTATGGGTTTTCTACACGCACCCTATAGACACCGTAAAGACCCTGTGTAGACACCCTATAGAGTCCCTACGGACTCTATATGGTGCCTTGCCATAGAGAGGATATAGGATGACCACACATCATCCATAGAATAGGACGTCCATAGAACGTCCGTTGGCCAATATTCTATAGGGCAGCCATAGGACGACTTCACGGAGGCAACAGAGGTCGTGATCCGCCTATAAATGCCTTTTGTCCTCCCTATGGACGCTGGTCTATAGAACGTCCTAGAAGTGTCCATACATATTTTTGTAAGGAAGCCGTCTGAGTAAGATAGGAGAGTGCACGGTCGGACGGTATAAATCAATTTATATAACACAGCGACATACGTAAATAGAAAAGATGCCTATTGCTTAAGTATTTACACATGTACAGTTAGAAATGTCTTGAACTCTCATGTCCCCGTTCAGGTTGATGACCTCCCGCGTTGGGGTCACTAGTGTCTGTTGAAACTTGATGATGGGGTCTCGCCGGAGCCAGTTGCTTTTACCAGGGGTCGCTGCCGAGGTAATTCCGGGCTCTGTTCGAGGTGGCCCAGGTTTTTCTCCGAGAAATTTCCCGCCTGGGTACCAGGGTTCGTCGCCTTGATAGTTTGGACCTCTGTAGAGGGCTGCGGGTCCGAGTTTGGGTGGAGCCGGCCTGCGTCTGCGGTTCACGGCCGAGGACTGCAGCTTTCTCAGGTCACCGTCGAATTCATCTGCCTCTGCGGTTCGCGGCCGAGGTAGGCAGCGTTCTCGGGGTACCGTCGAATCTGTCCCTCTGCTCGAGCCCCACTCTCTCGAGCTTCTCCTTTTTTTCTTTTTTTTTCTGCACTTTCCACCGCCTAGCCTGGCACCTCTTCTTTCCTCTTCTTCTTTTTTTCACCGCGTAACGTGACACTTGCAGAGGCAGCGCTCGAGCGTTCACTGTATACGCGCTTTCGCGAATGGCGACACCAGTCGGGAAACCATGACTTCAATTGTCACAAGGCAATACTACTTAGAAAACATTGCCCGCTCCTTTCTCCCCCAAACGCGACCACTAAAGGGTTCACGCATCGCCGCCTAGATGGCGTCAGCGTCACCGCCAGCGC